>NC_046626.1:6688791-7007458 GCF_900324465.2 Anabas testudineus | reverse complement strand
ATGGCTGTGCACTGGACTATCGGAGCAGAGTGAGTCATCCTCACTGATAGGGGAAGGACAGATGGAGGAAGGCAGTTAGAGGATATTGTTGTGGTGTGTGTGTGTGTGTGTGTTTTGGGGGTACAAACGTTTCTGCTGTGAAGGTCATTTAATTAAAAAAAAAGGAACAAATTTAGCCATTAGCCTTACACATGGTGTGTTTTCACTCGCTCCCTCTCTACTGTTTCTCTTCTCCGGTCGAGGCAGATGGCTGCCCACCCTGAGCCTGGTTCTGCTGGAGGTTTCTTTTGTTAAAGGGAGTTTTTCCTCTCCACTGTCTTCTAGTGCTTGCTCCAGTGGGGTTGTTGGGTTTTCTATATAATTCTGTATACAGTTATATTTAGTAAGGTCTTAAATCTTAAACACTGAGATGACTGCTGTTGAGATTTGGCGCTATATAAATAAAATTGAATTCAATTCAATGTTAAGACACTATTGTATGTGTGTGAGGTATGTGAAATGTCAGTGTGCAATCAGAGCCTGACACACACACATCCTGTCGACTGCTTCACACTGCTTAATGAGCAGTTTAAGTTCCTTAAACCTGAGACATTCACATTTAAAACACTCCAAACCCTAAAAACAGGAATATTTACACAACTGGAAACAGAGCCCAGCACCTATAGTGTCATTGCATCTTTGATTTACTATTCTCTCTACGGAGGTTTAGTCGTAGCTGCAGCGAGCACGAGCATCCTGGAGTAATTGTTAATGAGCTTACCCAGTCCAGCAGACCACGGGCTCCTCTCGTGTGCTTTCTTTTACCAGCTCCTTGCATAAGATGCCATCCAGAGGTCAGACGTCAGGTCAACCTGGGATTAAAACAGACACCGAACGCAAGGAGAGAGCGCTTTGAGCCGTAAGCCTGACATTACTGTTACTAGTTACTACACATCAGACACACAGGGGGAAATGCAAAGTGTGAATAATCGCAAACCTTTCTGAGATGATACAAACCAAGAACACTTTAACTGAACCAAAACATTTGTTGTTCTGCAGATATCTCCCAGGTAGATGAGGCTATTTTGATACAATCCTGTATATAATCCAATTTCTGTGGTATCCAAATGGATTATATTTATTAATAATTACACTCTCTGGCTTGATACGATGGCCCTCACAGAGGCCTGGCAGTGACAGGTTTACTCCTCACTGTTAATCCTTTACCTCTGTGGCTCGGTACTGCCACCTAGTGAATGAAGTTAGTGAAGGTTTAGCACATGAGCTCCATTTTGCTAGCAACAAGTCAGTGCACACTCCATCGGCGGTTCATTGGTTAAGCGTAGCTCAAACTAATACAACAGTCCTGCAATGAATCCTCCTTCACAAAGACGATCATTTTTCAGATGTGTGTATCCAGCTGTGTGGCCTTCAGGAGGCTGTAGTTTGCGCTGCTGCTGTTTGTTGGCTGTGGGCATTGTACAAAGAGGGGTTTCTGTTAGAGCAAAAATAGCATAGACAGTTCTGATCGTCATCATAATAGGCAGAAACTAATATGTTGTTAAAATATTTTGCTACCTGCAGAAAAATCACAAAGCTTTCCACGGAGTTCAAACCTAAACGCTAGCATGGAAACAGGCCAGATCACCCAATGTTAAGATATTTCCCACATTTAGCAACAAATACAACATTTTAATATATCAGCATATCAGCATTACAATATTATAACACTCCTGTCTGTGAATAAGCTCTGGTTTGTTGGTATCTTTGCAGTAGAGACTATTTTGTGCCGTTATTGTCCATGTGGAAACCATTGTCATACATGATCTGGGTGTAAGATGACTCCCTGGGGCCCGACAAAGTGAAAGCATCAGTGTGGGTCATGGTGCTGTGGGCCATTGCTAGATGGTATAACCTTGCTAGTGCTTTGTTTCTAGCCTGCAGCTTTTCCACTGAGGATGGGACGCTTAGTGACCCCTTGACACATGCTAGTTAGTTACTCTAAATCTTTGCATGAAACAAAAAGACAAAAAAGACAGTTTTTGTAAGAGAAAAATATAAATACATTGAAAACTGGTACAGGATAGTGTTTTGCTCTAATACAACTAATACATAAATAGGATCTTTTAAAGCTGTAGTATGGTGAGTCTGGCTGTGCCGGACAGTAAAGCTGCATTATGCAACTTATGCCAGCACTATAGCATGATGCTCCACCCAGCCCCCCTCAACCTGCTCCACTACGCTCTGCTGCGCTCTGCACAGAGCTTGAAGTAGCCATCATTGTGAAATCACAATGAGTGAAAGCACTCCAAAATGTATTAGTCTCACAGAAATAACTTCTCTGAATGGTAAGAAATGTGAACAAAAACCTTTTAGAAGTGAATATCTCAGGCCTGCTGACAGTGATTGGGTCACAGGATGCTGCAACAGCACTTCTTCACATTAAGATACGTTTTGATGTAGAGTTCTAGATTTAAAAAGTCTAATTAATTAGACTGCCTGTTAATTCTGTAGCCAATGTGACACAATTTGGACAAAACTATTAAAATGACAGAATAACAGAATTGTCCATTTTGCAACATTTGCAAAACACAAGCTGAGACACATATTTAAAGAGACAGAACTGTCTTCAGAGTGTTTATCTGCCAGTGCAAAGACCACCAAGGCCCACCTGAACTCTCAGTGTACTTCCCAGCAGAAGGATCAGTTAGATGAAGTCTACATTGTCGTCAAAGCGCTTTCCCACACAGCGAGAGAGAGAAAAAAAAAAGGCACTGTTAAGAGAGAAATGCAAACAGAAATAAATCCTCGCACTCAAAAGAAATTAAGTTTCGATGAAGATGTCTTTAAATGCAACTCTTATTAGATTTGCCATTTTTTAAGCAAAAATGTTTCTTCTAAAATGTAAGGCTTGTCATTTCAAATTTGTTTGTTTGTGTTTTTCACTGATCTATGCAAATTGTGAGAAAACTGTTTGGCCAAACAAGAACTCTCTGTGCTAAAAAAATCATACCCTCCAGCACTTAAAAGTGTTCATGGAAGCTGTGACCATCTCTTAAAGTCACAGACGTGTGGACTCACTGCACCACCAAGCACAACTGGAGCAGCACACACTCCTGTGACCTACATAACGACGATCTAAAGAAGATTTACCAGTAATCAACCAGCTGTGCACTGGAGGACATTTTAGCTGAGGAAATCACTGTGTTTCTGGATAATGGAGTAACGTATGCACACACAATGCAGCGGACGGATCTGCTTTCTTGCTATCTGACACTAGATGGCACAACAGCACTTTCAACATAAACAGTGCCCATTATGTTCCAGTCAACTCGGAGTGAGTTAAAGATCACAAGACACTTGCATCTGTTCTACATGTTCTTACAGCTTCTCAAAGAATCTGCTCATTGTCACGTAAAAATAAAAACTACAGTCAACAGAGAGAAACTGTGTTTCGCCCTGTGAGCTGGTCAGACAGACGGGATGATGTCCAACATTATGTCAAACTGAAGGCTGTGCGTCATACACAGAGATGGTCCTGTCCATCAGGAGGTGGCGGTGTTATACACCGGTGAATTAACCAATTGTCTCTGGGCAGAAAAGGCTGAACACTGAGAAATGTGGTGAAGGAGAAAAAAGGAGCAAAGAGAATGATGTAATCCTTTAAAGGGACAGTGCCAAAAAAGAAAATATAGTCACAATAGACACAAAGACGTGGTCAACTAGCAGTTGCTGATGACAGTGTGGGGCTGCAACTAACACTTATTTTGTCGATTAAAATGTCAGAGAATAGAATAAGAAATACCTATCAGTATTTCCCAGAGCCCGGAGTGACGTCTTCGTGTTGCTTGTTTTGTCCGAGCTGTGGTTCACAGCAGAAAGACATTCACTTCACAACACTCTGATGATGAGAAAAGGAGCAAATCAAATGGCCTGCTATTATTGCTCAATAACTGACTTAAACTTTTCCAAGCAAGAGAGCATCTAAACAGTAGCAGATTTCTGTCTAGAAATTCAAATCAAGCATTTCACCTCTGCAGTAGGTGGTCATAAAAAAAGTCAAATTGTAGCTGCAAGTAGTGACATAAGTACTTTGAGGTATGCTGATGAACTTGCATTACTAATAAACATCTTCACATCCTGAAAATGACAGTCATGGAGTTATAAACATCAATGTGAGTCGCTAAGATAAAGACCGTTAAACTGTAAAACTTGCAAAAAGGAAACATAAGTATTTTGGATTCAGACTATGTTTATTGGCCAAAGGATGTGGGAGATGTGGCCTTATCTGGAAAGAGTTTTCATTAATGTAGTATTTTGTGGCAAACAAATTCGTTTTTAATGAGGATGTCTGTACAATATGTCTGGAATAAAATACACAAAATTAATGTATATTTGGGGAAAAATAAATAAATCATTTTTCTTCTACCAGTTTCCCCCAAACATTAATTCTCATTCAACTCATTGACTTAAATTTCCTAACTCTTTGCAGTAACATTTTATTATCACTTAACATTTGCAATCCATGGAATATAAAAACAACAAAAAGATATTAGACATTCTGTGGTGACCAGTTGGTATGACTGTGTCACATAAAGTCGATTAAGGATGTGGTACAATAGTTTTGTCCTTAATAATGAATAAAATATTAACTATTTTAACTTCAATTATAGAGTCGTGTGCAGCCGAGTTATATTTAATGAGGCCCTTGTTTAATATGTGTAAGATATATGAGCAGAAAGTGTCTCTGTGATCTCATGAACCTCATCAAGTAGATGGAGCAAAACGTTTTGCACTGTATAAAATCCTGAGGCCCGGGATCTGCCTTGTTTGCATATGACCTTAGTTCCAACGCCTTAGGCTAAACAGAAACACCATCCATTATGAGGAGTGGTTAACCAGCTCTCTCCCAAATTACAGTGACTCTGGGTTCCCATTTTACTGATTTAGCGGTTGTGTGGTTCCCCATCTCATGTTACTGACTGTTATAGTGAGACGTACTCACGCAGTCTGTCCTCCCCTTGTAAAAAAGTGTGCAAGGCATTTGTTGGCCAGCTAATAGGCACCAAGCAGGCACCAAGTAAAACACAATTAAAGATCCATGACAAGACATTATTTGCTTACTGTTCAAAAGCATATTTATGTTTTTAAAATAATATTGGAGATTGATTATACAGATATAAACTGACCACTGATGTTACGCTGTTGCTTCACAAATGCAGCCACAGGCTTCTCGGCTGAGATTTAACCACATCCTCTGACAAATGCAGGAGGAATATTTTACCACAGCGGCCAAGAGGCCGTTGCACAAGGTTTTCGCCAGAGTTGGAACATTTCCTGAGCATGTATCACTGTACGGACTGAGCTCCCATTTAATTTTTGTTTAAAGCTGCTGGTGACAGGTCATAGGTCTCACTGCGGCGTGACTGTGACTGGCAGCTGTGCAGAGGTATCCAGACAACACCCTGGTTATAGAATTGACCCCGCCTTTAACCTGCTGGCACACCTCTTCTCTTCCCCCCACCCTCACTGTCAATCCTGACAACATTTACCCAGCGCCTTGTGCACCACTCAGCGACATCTGTCCCTTTTTAATGGTGATCTTTGACCTCTCTGGCTAAAGATAAGCTAACCCCTGCTTCCATGCCATGAAGCTACTAACATGTTGTCTTGTGGCACTGTGTTTTTTAATGCACATGTGCAGCATCTAGGTCTGAAGAAAATGCAAAGTACAAATGTGATTGTTTCCTCTGAACTGTTTAGTTTAAAAGGAAAACAGTTAGGAGTTGGAGTTTAGCGGAGAACCTTATGAAAGGAACAAGCTTTGTCTCAAGTGTGAATAGCTGCAATACTATTTCCTTCTCTCTCCCACTCTCCTGCCAGCACCAGTCAAGGGATTTTCCTTCCCACCATCTCCGGGTGGAACACTATTTCCGGATTGTGTCGTTCATTTACTTAGTTCGCTGAACACTCGGGAATGAGAGGCCATGGAAAACTGAGTGTGGCAATGTGGCCAGCAGAGCGGTTGGGAGGGAAAGACAGAGAAACGGAGAGGTGTGTGTGTGTGTGTGTGTGTGTGTGTGTGTGTGTGTGTGTGTGTGTGTGTGTGTGTGTGTGTGTGTGTGTGTGTGTGTGTGTGTGTGTGTGTGTGAAAGAGAGAGAGATGGAGTGACTACAAGACAGAACTGGAGAGAGGAATCATCAGAGACAAGCCCAAGCAACGGCCTTTACCAAAATAGCACAAGCAAGAATCTGTGTGGGTAACATAAATTTGAGCATGATGAGTGTAATCAAACTGCGAAGGGTTAGACATGCAACATAAACTATCTCCATGGCCATGTGATGTTGAGGATTCCTTTGTCACAACTGTGTGTGTTTGCCTCCCTGCCAGTCTGTTTGTTTATCTGGCTGTCTCTCCATCTCCCAGAACATCATATTACAATACTACGTCTCGGCTGTTCAAGCTCAGGCGCAGGCTGTTAGTGACCTGTTTACCTTTTGACATTTCCACTGTTGATAAAAGCTAACTCCCCGTGACAGGCAAAATCGTCAAAGAAAGGTGGTCACTCCAACTTAAGAGGCCTCTGACCTTCTGCGAGCGCGCTCTATCCTCGTTAGAAGACTAAACAGGATTGAATTCATTCGCTAAGCTCATCTTTGTCTTGACTCCAGGGGGCTTAACAGGAAAAGTGGGCCGATAAGAACAACACACATGTGAGCTGCCTAATATCCAGCCTAATCTCACTGTGGTGCTTTTCTCCTAACCAGTTATGAAATTTCTCTCATTAGAAAGCCAATAAACACATTCACATTTTTCTTTTCAGAAATATTGCATCAACATACTTGCCTTGTACTGACAATGCTGACATGAATTATAAATCCACCTTGTGGTTTTCTATATGGTGGTAGACGGGGCTGAGCATGGCAAAAACTGAATGCTGGCTGCGCTCAACAGGTGTCAGAACCCACAGTGCATTGAAGCTGTGTGGCTGCAGACTAGTTTTTTGACCCCGTCCTCAAAAATATAAAAACCACCAGGTGGATTTAATGTGGCCGATACTGAGACAAAGCCAGTATAGTCAATCATGGTCCCCAAAAAATTCATCCTCCTCACTTTAGTGAAACATCTTGACAAGTAATGGAACGGACTGCCACAAAATTACTTCAAAAATCACTTTGCAGAGAAAAGTCCATCACACATCACTGAGTCGACACAGACACACACACACACAGACGTCACCACAACATTCTGGTGTCCCACATACTGTACGTACCAAGTGGCATTGTGGCAGGATATAAAAACACTAATTAGGCTGTTACTTTCCTCATTAAATTGTACCAGACTCCAATAAAACAAAGTCCTCTTGAGCGGTTCATCTGTGGTTGTCATCTTTTGCCTTTACATCCATCTGTTGTTCTTTTTAACAGTAAAGTATCTGTATAACTTATTTAAACACACTGAGTGAGACACATCATATACTGCTGGTCATTTTCTGAGGCCGTATTTTCAGTTCTTAGCGATATGTACTTAAATATTGAATATTGAATTTGACTTTTATTCTGCAAAAAACGACAACCCCCCCCTCTCTTCTCTAACCAATTTCTATGAAGCAGCTGCAAATGACCAATGGCTTACATAAAGTCAGATGGTATAAGCCTTTTGGCATCATTTTCTTGGGTCACCATGACAATATCAGCTTGTGCAGTCAGCAGTTTTACAGTTGAGTCGCCTCTTGCGCAGATTCTCTTGTATCGAGGTGGCGAAAAGGCCACTGGGTGCAGGTATGAAGTGGAACGATGTCAGTAATTTACGTTAAATGTTTTCACAACACGTGCAATCATTATTTTGGAACACAGGATTGGTACAAGCTGTATTAACAATGTGTGTGTGTGTGTGTGTGTGTGTGTGTGTGTGTGTGTGTGGGGGGGTGGGGGGTGGGGGGGGTACTTATGTGCCATAAATCATCCAGATTGTTAGGGTGAGGATTAGAGATTTTGCAGAACAGAATGATTCTTGATAATATGATAAATACTGTTCTCTCATGTCAAAGAATGTTTTGTTCTCTTGACACTTGACACTGAATTGAATGAAACTATTTTGACTAAACAGGAGGAGAAAAAAAGGAATCACACATTTGAACCCGATACGTGTTGATTTATCTAAACAGTCATCTAAACTTCAACATAACCGATCCATATGGTTTGAAGAGTTATGAGAACCTGCATGTGTAGTGTGTTGCACATACGTCACATTTAAATCTACAACCAGAGAAAACGAGGACACAAAGAACCTAACATGGCAAACTATGGCCTTAAAACACCAAGGTAAATCCCAACGCATGACGCAGAAAATGAGTTGACTTGCTTCCCTCACGGCTCAAGGTTGTCTCATTTACACAGGTCACTGATGCTGTTATTGTTTGTGTAGGAGTTGTGTAATCCTAGATTCTTTTGTCCTATCCTCTTATTGTTATGGCTCCTCACAGAGCGCTTAACACATTCTGAAATAACTTCCTTAAAACCTATGTAAGCAAATACCACTTAAAGTATTTGTCTGCACGTACATGAGCGTGTGCATGTGTGTGTATGGGAGGGTGGGGGTGACGGAAAAAAGGGAGGGGGCTTGCGTGCAGGACAGGGGTGGTTTGTTTTGTCAGCAAAATGTCAATCTGTCTTTGCGAGGTTATCCCATATGATCTCCCTAAATACATAGGGCTTGATTGTCCATCTGGTTGGCAGTTGAGAGCTAACCCCCTACCCCATTAACACCCAGCACCGCAAGCCCCGGTGTGGAGGTCTTGCCTTTCTACCTCCTACTGAGAGGATATGAAAAGGCCGACAAAGCTTTCCATTCCCCTCTTTTACTGTCAGATTTTTGGATCAGTGTAATCCTCAAATGGCTGCAACACGTGTACAGTGGTTTGGTTGCTCCCTAACAACTAACTTGACAACTAAACAATGCAATGGTTTTTACTGAAAAGGGAGACTCAAAAGAATTTTGCACGTCCAGAACAGATCTGGACTCTCCTACGTGCACACACTCACACAGCCAGGCAACCACCCAACATCCCCTGAAAAGTCCAAAAAGCCAGATCCATCCCCAGTCCAAACAGCCCCGGGCTCTTCCTATTCAGCGTGTGCAAATGAAAGATGTGTCTTGGAACAGTGCAAGCCTCTAGGCAGAGCAGAGCTAGCCTCATACACAGATATACACAGCAGCCCTCTGGACAAGTCTGGCACCCACACCAGCAACTGTGGGCCAAAACTCATGTTGCGTGCTAACTCTCTCCCTCCCCCATCCCCTCATGCTATCCCGCTCTGCAATTATATGCTATGCTCCCACCCAAACATGCAAGAATAGGCCTTCTCAGTCAACAGACAAACCGAGTCATTCTGTCCTCAAACCATGACATCATGACCATTTGACTTCAGCATGAAATTCAAGCTTAATTTAACCTTGTCAGGAAAAAAAAAGTAGTGGTGTGTGTGTGTGTGTGTGTGTGTTACACTGGCAGAGCGCTGTAGTGGTGTGAAAAGTAACTTTATGCAATTCTGGGACAGCACAGCTAATTTATTCTCAAGAATATCAAACTCATGGGGAATATGTGACTCATGACAATCTCAAACATCCTGTATTTACTGTTACAAGTGGTTTGCCTCGGCTTGTACCTGCTCAGTATATAGGTGGACAATACCGACAGACTCGTGTACTGTGTATACATTGACTCACTATCTTGGTACACACAACACAATATTTTGGATATGCTTACTGATGCTTTTATGTAATATTTAATACAAACTTTAGTAGTCATTAGTAGTGTGGGTGTCGTATAAACACACCTAATGCAAATCTAATTAAATAAGCATATGACTTAACTACAATTCCTGCACAATAGTGATTTTATACAAATGGCTGCCAACTTTGGCTGTGAATAGTGTCAGTGGCCTCCACTTTCAGGAAGTTTCATGGGGTTTAGATGCCTGAGAGGCATATATCAAACTGCTGACAGCTATTGTGTGCAGCACACCTCATTTTCCAAATCTGCCTCGCAACAGAGTCCTCTCCTCTGTCCTTGCAGCTCTGGGAGGAGTTCTTAATAGTGTGTGAGCACTTGCGTGCATGCATGTATATATGACAGACACCTCTGCCCAGCCCAGCCCTCACAGCAAAGAGGGTTGGTGGGTTTTACTTGCAGCCCCTCTCGCTCTCTCTCTCTCTCTCTCACCCACACACTCATAAATAACCATACGGAGTCTCAGCCCTGGCCAAGGGGAGAAAAAGGAGAGAAAAGAGCCATTTAGGCAGCTGCTCTCCTCTCATGCCTCCCAACTGACCTTTTCTAAGGGTCAATCATTCCAACCACAACTCCATAACACCCCACCACCACCACCACCTCCTTCTTAACCACCCACCCTCCCCGCTCTCTCCTTGCTGACACTAACCTGAATCATCCCAACACTGGTGCTGGGGAGAGAAGCCACTTAGCAAGCTCAGGTCATTGTAAAGGAGCATTTAAGACCTGGAAGGCATAAAGCCCCACAAGCTCTCAGTCCCAAAGCATGTGAGATGGCAGCTGGGGTCAGAGGTGAAGGTCACAATATGGGAGGAGGGGAATAAATCCTGTAGCATGGACGACAATGGCTGCAATTCCCACTGACAATGATGCCATTGTGGTGTATGGGTGCTTAGTGTGTCCTGGAGCTGTGCCTAATAGAGTTATAGTGCTGATGTGATGGTTGTGTAGCTGAGGAGAGTAGCTTGAAAGAGGCTGCAGCTTCTCGGTTTTGCTTTGCATGAAAGGCTGGAATTGTGTGTGTGGAGAGAGTGATGTTACTAACTTAACTTCACAGAGCTTTCAGCCACGAATCCACTGCTCACTGCTCCACTGACTGACTCCTCTACGTTAAGAGTTGACAGGATGTATAACAGAAGTTCTGCTGATTTCAATGTGCAGATGGGCTGACTGCAACATGACTTTTCTATTTTTAAACCCTTCTTGGTATCAATGTACCAGGAATAATACAGTACAGTCTTTGTTTGTAGAGCAAGTGGGATTTGAGCATTTAGTTAAAGACTAATGCTGAAATGATATGTAGACATTTAAAAACTAATAAAATGCTTTAATCATTTGTCAACCATAAATATAAACTGAATATAACTTGGTTTTAGACTGATGGCTGGATTAAAAAAACTATATCAAAAGCCGCATTGGGTTCTTGGAAACGGTGCCAGGTATTTATCATTTCTGACATTTCAAACTAAATGATTAATCAAACAGCAAAAATCTGCATATTTTTTAAATAATGAAAATAATTGTTAGCAGCGGCTCTACGACCTACTTTGATCCAGACTTAATGATACAAATCCCATAAAGCTGACAGCACCTTATGGATATATTCACCCTATGCTCGTCATGGTGAGGCCTTTATTTGGCACTTCACTTAAGTGGAGACGTGGGGGAGGCCTCTGGAGATTCAGAGGATGCTCATACCAAAGGATCATCATCTTCAGCACAACTTACACTCTCAGTTGGTAGCCAGTATGCAGTGGGATGCCACAAGTACCTCAGTTGTCACCTCTGTTAGTAAGATTAGGCTCTGACAGAGTGGAGTGACAGATGATGACTGGTGAGTATGACTATTGGTGCAGGGGACACAGGAAAAGGAGCCAGACTCACTGACACTGCTGGAGCATATGGAAAAATGCTATGTCCGTTTTGCTGATGTCTATAGTAACAGAAGCCTCCAATTTAACATTCCCTCCACCATCATCAGTTTTCTGTTTTTTGTTGTTTTTTTCTTCTCTTTTGGCTTCTCTTTGACCTTCTTAAAAGAACAAGCTACGTATGTTTCCCAGGGCCCAGCTATTTGAAGCTCATAGTTTTGGTCATCCAAAGTTTTCTGTTCCAACTCAAGCCGTTCAGACACTGTCCCCACTTACATTTCCACAATGGCAGGGTCCTGGGGGCCAGACCATAGCCGCCCTACACTCTGCCCACAGTTGAGTTGCCTCTGGCAGGACTACTGCATGCCTTGTGTGCTAGTTCTGGCTGCCGATCAGGGAAACCCCACAGTCTCTCCATGGTGAATGTCAAATGCCCTGCCAAGACCATTATGCATCCCTTCAATGGTCGTGAATAGCAGCACACCACAGTACAGAAGATTTTAGAGATGTGCAGTTCACCCAGATCTACAATGCGAGACCGTGACACAGACACCCACATTGGCAAACCGATCTAATGCATGACATGGTTTCTCTGTGTTGTGTCTTTAAGTCTTTTCTGATGGACAACAAACACAACAAATCCTGATAAAACGTGTCCTACATTTCACTGCATAGCAAATAAGGAAACGGTTAATGAATAATATTCCTTGACATAGTTATTAGTCAAGTCTAAACAAACATTGGTTTAGAAAGACAAGAGATTATTCCACTCATTCTACAAATATTTGTCATTTTGACTTTGTGTGACAGAAGGCCTATCATATGCATATGTAGAACTTCTAATTAAGGGGATTTATGTTCTTTCCATAGTTTCATCACAGAGTTTGTCTTCCACACATTGTATCTCACTGCCCAAATAATCCCAAAAACATCCATTGAACCATTTTCCTTAGCTCTTATTTGTATCTCTCTCCCTGGCACAAATTTCCTGACCAGAGAAATGACCAAAGTACAATGTTTCTTACACCCATTTAAAAAAAAGTTGATCTGCCACAATTAGAGATCAATTGTTATCTACATCTAGGACAGAGAAACGTCTGTCAACTTAAAACTCATGCAGAGTTTCCCAGCACTCCCACAGTCCGGTGTCATATTGTGGTGGTGGATATCAAGATGAGTCACATCAGCTAGCAGGCAGCTGGCAGGCTTGCAGTATCAGCCTATCTCGTTAATCTTACGATTAGCCTTCACTGATCCCATCAGGACTGCCTGGATCTGGGCTGCAGAGCCTTAAGGTTTATCCTGCAGGTCAGCCCTCCTCACACTGGCTACTACACAGTCATGACACAAATGGAGCACACATGTAAATACACAGAGCTCCTCAAAATATTTCTTCTAATGCTAATCACAGAGGCGACATATCCCAAACAGAGAGACCGTAGCTCATTGTGCCTCTGCCTCACCGTTCCCCAGTGATGTATCTGGAGCACCGATGCTGTTGTGTTTCAAGAAGGAGGTGGTAGTGAAATGTGTCACAGAGGTCAGACCCCAGAAGTTAAGGGGGCAAATTCTGTGCTCTTCTGACACCGGGTGAGGGAGGGGGGTTGGGTAGCAGCCAAGTGACATGCTGTGACAGACTTCAAGGCTTCTTAAAGTAGGAACGTATGGAAAGCACACGAGCAAACACCCAATGCATTGCACCCACAAATAGACACAGACACATGTGAGCACATTCAACCAATGTGTGCACACACCCACGCAATTACATACCTGTCAAATGGTAGCTCTAATGCCAAAAAGAGACTTGGCAGCAACCTACAACAACCATTTGGCAAGTTAAACGGCATTTGCAAACATGCAAATGACACATTTCGTTTTTCCTTAAAACGCTAATAAAGTATATTTGCTGTTTCCATGAAATACCCACATGCACATGTGTGTCTGTGAGCCATGGTTGTGGCGTCTTGTCATCATTTGCCAGATCATGGCAGTTAATTTAGGGTGTTTCATGAGCACTGACTGGACAGGGAAAAAAATATCTAACTGATGGGAAAAAAGAATGCTGCAGGCAATAATCTCCACTAGGTCAAAAGGGGACAAGCTATAAACGCCTGGACACCAACAGAGACAGACCTCTGACCAGGCAGGCCTTGTTTCACTCTCCCTGCAGCCACTAATGTCAACTGGTGGATGAGGTCCTGGTTGTTTAAATTTACAGCACAGTGTCATTCTGTGTCATGAGCGTATAACAATGCATGTATTCATTCAACATGAGCGCATAAGGAGACAGTAATGATAATACTATTTGTGGCACATAAAGATGGAAATACTTCAAATTTCCCATCATGTAATAAAACTCCTCTCAACCCTACATTCATTTTACAGTTACTGATGTAAACAGGTGTTAACGCACCTGATATTACCTATGGTGACTTCAGCAAGATGATCCCAGAGGAGCAATAATTATGTGGAGACAATTGAAATACCATTTTTGCAGCTGAACGTGTTTGACACGCTCAACAAGAATATCATACACACTCGCCAACCAGGCAGGCTAATCTGTTGCCTCTCAGACAAAAGGGTTTAAGCCTGGTGCACTGTGGGTGCCAAACAGATGAAAACCGTTTAATTATCATAAAGCCTAAAGCATGATGTCATTTTATTGCAATCTATTCACTCAGCAGTAAAATAGGGCACACCTAAACTGGCGGAAAACGCTTTATTTCCTAATTGTTTTAATGCAAATTAAACTAAAACATTTCGAGCATAGGTTAGATCATGTTCACAGTTAATGATTCAAGCTAATAGAGCAGGTTCTTTTCCTTTCCATTCATGCCCTGCAAGGAATTTTTCGGCTGTTACAGTGTAGCTTGACGAGAGATGAATGAACCGTCTGGAATGTACCATTAACATTTAGGGGTTACTAATGTGCAACCTAATAAGCATCTGCAAGAGCAACTCGTCCAAGTAAATGTTCTTTTTGCAGATGATACGTAACAGGCGCTGTCTTTTACCATTCAGGCCAATATATGAATGTGGCTGTGTTTATTTTATATGACGCTGAATCCTGCAAGAAAATGAAATCCCCTACTGTGGCAGCAGAATGGACCGCGCCAAGATGATGTTAGCCCTTTAAAGTCGCTCCACTTCCGAGATGAAGTAAAGTCGAGCTCCAACGTTCAGGCGAGAAGTCACGGACTGACAATCTGTATCCCTAAAAAAAAAACCTCCACTTAGACAGGCGATGCTGAAAGGATACGTTTTGACTTTGGGACTGTTTATGGATTCTGAATCTAAGGAGTTTTCTTTTTGTCTAAATCAATGTAGGACGTGGCGCCTGCGTCTGCATTGACTAAATTTGGTTGATTTGCGTCAGACTAAACGTGATTTTTTTTTTTTTTTTTTTTTTATACATGCATATATATTGCGCACAAAGACAACAAGAGCAACCTGGACTACTCTTGTGAAACAGGAATGGTTTATCCCCCTGAAGGTTTATTCTACATCGAAATGGATCAAGCACCACCAGGTAAATTAGGGGTGAAAGCCAGTCATTGTCTGATCGGCGGGGGGTCGGGAAACGTTTTATTCCCCTTTTTCTGCTTTCTTCTTTCCGCTGGCATCATCTCGGGTGATGTCAGCGATAAAGCTGACATCTGACAATTGCAGTGCAGGTGTCGGTAAAAACGCTCTAATGACCAGGTCCTCTGTGCTGCGCTCCCTCGGTGGCATTGCCCAGGCATGCATAGCGCAATTCACTTGCCAATTACGTAATACCTTTCGGCGGACCAGGCGCAGTGGCTCGCCTCCTTTCTTTTGTCCCAGCAGCGCAGATGACTAACTTGAGCAGAAATGCGCAGCGGACATGCATATGCCCATATAGCAAAAAAACCAAAACGATTTACCAAAGACAGTGTGAAGAGTGGGCTTTTAAAGGGGATATCATCCAGGGTGCGTTAATGATCGCTGCATGAAACGACCGCTTTGTTCTTGTCTGCAGCCAGCCGGAGTTAATTTGTGTGCTAGCTCTGAAAGTAGGCTAGAGGCAAACGGACCGGAGAGCTCGTCTCATGACTTAGCTCTGGCAAAACACGAACAGATCGCTTTTTATTGACATTAGTCATTTGACCGACGCGTTATTACGACGCCTTAACACTTGTACTCTGTTACTTTAGGGCTGTTACGACTCATTAAAAAAAAAAAAACTCGCCTAGCTAAACTAATTTGACGCTAGCAAATGAAGAATAGCATCACGTCAGCCCCTCACACGCTGCGGTTAATAAAATGCGACGGCGACGCATCGAAACGCCGCCGGGACAACACAGACAGCTGAGGTGCCACTAAAGGGGGGGTAATCGGTATTTCGGTGCCACCTCTGGCGTCTTCTTGCTTTAGTTGCTTTTTTAATTTAGCTACGTGGCTCTCGTCTGCACTGGTATGCGCATGTGGGTTTTGGAAGCCTGCAGAGTTTCTTGGCAGCAGCCAGACAGAGAGAGAGAGAGACAGAGAGAGAGAGAGAGAGAGAGAGACAGAGAGAGAGAGAGAGGAAGGTGTGCGGATTTCATTCTGCTGAGTCCAGGAGCCAGGGCTTTTTATTTTTTTTATTTTTTTGCCTTTTGTGCCGCTGCACCTGCCTTTGTTTATTTTAAGGTCAGAAAAAAGGAGGAGAGCGGACGGTGCGAGAAAAGCCACATTTCTCCTCTCTGAGGGTGCTCTTGTATTTTTCCCTAACTGCTTCATGAAAGGCACTTTTGTCCTGCAGTGAAATATATCGCCCCTTCACCTCCTCTTGATGCGGTTTGCCCTCTTTTTCATTTTTAGTAAAACAGCCAGATTTTTTTTTCTCCCCCCCCCTTTTTTTTTTAAGGTTGATGGAAAACTTATGAAGAGCTGTACGGGTGGTGCAAGGGGCTCAAAATATAATTTACAGGCTATTTAGTGCCTCTCATGCAATTCAAAAGCAGCTGCAAAGTTTGGAAATTGGACTTAAATCTACTTTGCAGTAGCTGCAGGCAATTCAGTGTCGGACTGTGAAAATACTGGGATACATTTTTTTTTTAAGTATTTTTGGTTGGAGTTTATTTTATTTTATTTTATTTTATGTGCTGACCACACTTTAGTAGGTACGGATTTGGAAAGTGATCTTCTTTGGAAACATGCCTGGGCTTGCCCTCAAATCTTGACAGGCTCCATCAAGCAAGGGTGTGATAGAGCAAGTGTGTGTGTGTTTATGGTGGTGTGTGTGTGTGTGTGTGTAGGGGGGTGGGTATACATTAAGAACACTACATCCTTAACGCACAAACCTGATTTGATCACAGGTTTTCTGTTTATGAACTCTTTTTTAGAAACTGACAATGTGAATGTATTTGCATGTCACGTCCTCATCAACTTTGGTCTTTTTCCTTGCAGCTCTGCCTCCCAGGTCAACAAAGCCAGTGTCTACCACCATGAACAACAACTGCCTTTCACCACCTGCATACTCGCTACAGGACGCTGAATGGTATTGGGGCGACGTAACTAGGTATTGTGTCTTAACTTAACAGTCCCATATTAAACATTCAGTCATTCCTACACGTTCTAGTATGTTTTAATTGCTTTAGATATCAGTGTGACGTATCCGTTAACTGTTAACTGATCCTGCGGCAGGGAGGAGGTAAACGAGATGCTCCGAGACACACCTGACGGCTCCTTTCTGGTCCGTGACGCATCCACGAAGCTGCAAGGAGACTTTACCTTGACATTAAGGTAGGCAGAAGAAAAAGAGCTCAGTCTTTCTCATCTCAGCACGCCCACAAATCTTATTAACAGAGTGAACTTTTTATGTCACGCTAACAATAACAGGAAAGACGGGCACAACAAGCTGATCAAGATTTACCACCACGATGGGAAGTACGGCTTCTCCGACCCCCTCACATTTACTTCGGTAGTGGAGCTCATTTGGCACTATCAGCACCATCCGTTGGTGGAATATAACGCCACGCTGGACCTGATGCTCACCCACCCTGTGTCCCGCTTCCAGCCGGTTAGTTTCTGCCATTATTTGATGATTTTAAGCAAGTGTTGATCTGTCTGACATGTCAACAATGTCTGTGATAAAAAGGAGTTTTGTTGAATAATAAATTATGCATATTTGACTTTAGGTGAAAGAAGACAGTGTTGACGTCACTGGTAGAAAGCTCAAAGAGGTTCACTGTCAGTATCAAGAGAAGTCAAAGGAGTTTGATCGTCTGTACGAAGCCTTCACAAAGACCTCACAGGTAAAAACTCATTTGAGCTGTGATAGTCTCTGACGTTGACACTAATGCCCAAGTTACATTTCTCGGGTTCTTGAGTTTTTTCTTA
Source organism: Anabas testudineus (assembly GCF_900324465.2). NCBI lineage: Eukaryota > Metazoa > Chordata > Actinopteri > Anabantiformes > Anabantidae > Anabas > Anabas testudineus. The sequence goes on along the minus strand of NC_046626.1, from coordinate 6,989,472 downwards.
CTGGATGTGCTCAATGTGTGATGCAGGAAATCCAGATGAAGCGAACTGCAATTGAGGCCTTCAATGAGACGATGCTGATCTTCGAGGAGCAGTGTCGCGAACAGGAGCGTTATGGGGAGGAGTTTGAAAGGAACAATCAGTCCGATGGGGCCAACAAAGAACTAGAGAGGTAATTAATGACGTAATGGTCCAAAAAATGAATCATTTTTGAGTTTACATTTAATTTTAATTTTGGGCGTACGTAGCCAATACTCCTCAAACACTATTCAGAGCTATAACTTCACTTTCCCTCTTCAGCTTTCTGATACATTATGAGAAGCTGAAGTGCCGACTTGGGGAGATCTATGACAGCAAAATCCATCTGGAGGAGGACTTGAGAACACAGGTGGACGACTACAGAGAGACGGACAGGAAGATGAACAGTTTGCGGCCTGATCTCATTCAGCTACACAACATCAGAGATCAGTACCTCAAGTAAGCAGCACTAGAGTATTGTTTGTTTAATCACTGCAAACCCACCTAACAATGAAACAACATTTCTGAAAGGATTTTAGCTAAAGTCCAACCTGTCTCGTCACCTCTTGTTACAGCTGGCTTAATCACAAAGGTGTCCGGCAGAAACGTATAAATGACTGGCTGGGGATACAAAGTGACAGCCTTGACGAGTAAGTATCAACTAATTGTTTAGAGAAACAATGTTTGATAATGCAGTTTATAACTTGTAAATTACAGAAGTGTTACAATGCAATTTTTGTTCTTCCAGCACGTACGTGTTAAAAGGAGACGAGAAGAATCTGCCACATCAGGATGAGACGAGTTGGTTTGTTGGTGAACTGAGTCGGACGCAGGCAGAGGAAATGCTTCAAGGAAAAGCTCCTGGAACATTCCTGATCCGTGAGAGCAGCAAACAGGGATGCTACGCCTGCTCTGTTGTGTGAGTATAACATGCTGTAATGCTGTGTTTGACCAATTTTAAGATTACTGCTATGCGTGGTGTACATGGTGTAAATGTGCGACACTCTTTGACGGGATTTTTCCTTTTTATTTGTTTCAGCGTGAACGAAGAAGTGAAGCATTGCATGATCTACAGCACACCACATGGGTATGGCTTTGCCGAGCCTTACGACGTCCACTGCTCACTGAAAGACCTTGTCATGCACTATCGCCTGCACTCCTTAGCGCAACACAATGATGCCCTGGATGTTCGGCTGTCACATCCAGTACACGCCAAAGCTGCAGCCACGCCTTCGCAACACGCAGAGGAACACAAACTCTTACAGACTCCAAAACACACAGCGGGCCTCCCGCCGGCTGCACCGGAAATGTAATCCAATGGAGACAGAGGAAAGGACATGTTTACTGTATCCTGCGAGAACGACTGCATCGAGGTGCATTGTGTCAAATTTTGCACTAAAGTGATTCTATTGGTTTCTGTGAATGGGATTTCACAGATTGAAGTAGGACCGGAACTTGAATGTCAGCTTAAACATTTTTTTTTTTTGTTTCGTTTTCAAAGAGACTGTTTAAGCTTTCAGAAAAATTTGTACTTCATTTTTTGCGGCTTGTTTAATGGACACCTTTTTCGGTAGGGATGTTGACAACCAGAAAACTGCTCACTGACATCAGGTGCTGCACCTTTATTTGACTTCAGCTTTTACCGAGTTGATGTTGCTGGATATGTCCCTTTCCTTAAAAAAAAAAAAGATATATATTGGGTTACTACTACTACTTAGTACATTTGTGAGAGGAAAAAAATTGTGCTGTAAACAGGCTGATTCTGTCGTATCAGTTCGGTGGACCAAAACATTTTTGAGTAAAAGCCACATGTGAATATATGAAACGTCGTGGTGTATGTTGACAATTTGCCCCTTTCTTAACAGACATTCATATACAGTGGATAAATATGTAGCATTAACATCTTGTAGAATACCATTGTAAGAGTATACTCAATGTTATTCCCATTGACCAAAGCACTTGATAGTGAGCAAAACTACATCCCTGTTTAGTGTGGTAATTGCAAGGTGAGGGCAATTTATGTACACCTGCTGATGTGCTGATCAAAACATAATCTGAAGTACTGTATGTTATATTCTGTTATTCAAAGAAGTATAAGCTTTTTGTATTCTATATATATTTTTTCTATAAACATGCCACAAGATGAAAGCTTGAAGAAAGTGCAATCCAACAGTATTTCTATTGTTGCAATGTATGACGATGATGATGGTGGTGAAGGTAATGGTGTTATGAGAGGTTGACATTTGCCACAAAAATGCACTCTCTTTGGTGGTGTCGGTATGATGTGGCCTCCGATGTTTGTGTGAACTGCCAGAGGTCCGGAAGTATCCTGCCTCCAGTACTTGAACTGTGGCAATTCCCGAGCTATGAATGTTTTTCATGACATGCAGCCTACATAGCTTAAGAGGAAAGGAATCCATGTTGAACTTGGCACATTTTCGAAGTTTGCAGACAATAGATACTCTGTACAGAGAAACTGAAAAATGTATTTCTGAGGTTGGTTTGTGGAATGAAGCTGATTAAGCCTCTTATAAAAATACAACTCTGCCGGGGGACTGAGGAAGCTCCTCAGGTGAAGCTAAGCAATGTGAGATCCTGACCTTTTTCTTGCTGAAAGACAATAAACTGATGAGGGTTTTGTCAATTTACACAATCCATTGTTTTTTTTTCCCTTACACTCTATTGCTGGTGCTGACCACTGCTTGCCCGATTTAACTTTTTTATTTATTTAAGGAAGCCATGTAAAAAAAATGTAGGAGCATGTTTTTTGTTTGTTTTTGGCCAAATACAACGCACAAAATGACATAAAGTGATACAACTTGTTACCTAAAATTTACCATCTGTCGCTAGTGGAGCCACTGTAGCCTGATGAGCTTATCCTCGGGTCAGCAGAGATAGGAGGTAGTGAGGGCACTGGAGGACACACTGTGGACAGATGGAAGAGAAAGGAAGTGATAAAGACAATAGCAGGATATGTGCTGGCCCTTTCCCTGCTCAGTCTGGCCGCCGTTGAGTCACTACGAAAAAATGTAAGTAACCTAACTAATCTCAGTAGGAACATGCAGTATTTTCAACTTTTTTTGAAGCTCCTGTAAAAGGAATTAAACTTCTGGTAGCAGCATTTTTAAACTAGTTTGATCACACAGTTAACACCATTGTAACTTAATGACACAAAACCAACATGTTATGTTTTCAATCTAAACCCAAGCTATAAAGATGCCACTGTATAAACTTTAGGACACAGGGGATACTGATGATGATGATGATGATGATGATGACCCTGGGTGACACTGTTACCGTCACTCTGTGACCGGAGCAACAGGTGGCTTCTTTGAACCATCACATTAGGTCTGTGTTAGGTAGGGATTAATGAGGTGGAGAGGGCAGGGATGTACTGGGGGACAGCCTCAATTCCAGGCCGCGGATTACTCCCTGTTACCTGTGTCAGCGCAGAGACGGGCAGAATGCGTGTTGGACTGGGAAGGACCAGATGCCGTGGCGATAGATAGATAGAGGACAGACTGTGCCAGCGCTGAGTCACCGTCAGGCTGCGTGAGTGTCCTAAAGACAGGGAGAGAGCGGGAAGGGAAAGTGTGTGGGGTAGCACAGACAGGAAAAGAGGAAGGGCACTCAAAATGTGAATTTCTCCAACTCCTGTACAGGATAGCATAAAAAAAATAAATAATAAGCGGTGGAAAGGGTCAGGTTGGGCCTTTCCTACATTTCCTTTAACCTGAAACACACCCATTTGGCTATACCCCAAAGCTATTTGCTTTCACAGCAGTTTAACTCAGACTGCTTAGGCCTATTTTCCTTAGCAGGCTGAGTCTGGGTTTAATCCATGCAAAAACCCAACCCCCACACCTTTCTTTTAATATATATATATTATTCTTATTTAAACATACACAGATCATACCATACTTTTCCACAGACCTACGTGTGAAACTTGCACACTTAAATACATTTTCTTTTTGCCATATAGTTCTCCATTGAAGAGTCCTGGCTGGGGGGGGGGGGGGGGGGGGGGGGTGCAGTAGGACGAGTTGGAGTCACGCCTAAAATACACACACACCATCCACCTCCTAACAGAGAGAGGTTTACGCTTTCAGTGCGGCCGCAGCCAATCGCGTCTCTCCTCCCCGCTGTCTCCGTCCGATTCCAGGTTTCACGCTACCCGAACAGCCAATGGTAGCCCGGGAACGAGCAGCGCGCCGGCCAATCAGCGACCAGTTGCTATGTCGGAGGCAGAATCGATAAGAGAGTTTTTTTTTTTTCCCAGCTCACATTATAGCGGCCTTATAGAGAGCAGACACACACTGAACATTACACACACTGTCCAGAAATAAATAGAAGAAAGCAGGCTGCACGCATTTAGATGCATTTTTAGTATTGGCTTTTAATTTTTTTTTTTTTTTTTTTTTTTTTTTACAAATTTAGGTCACAGATTAATCTGAGCTGCTGAAGTCATGAGAAAGCCACAAAATTGAGCTGAATTGTTTTTTTTTTTTCCCCGAGAATTATGGTAAATGATGCACATCAAAAGTTTCAGGCCTGAAATGATGCTGTTCATGTTTGTACATACTCTCTCGCTCTCTCTCTCTCTCTCGCTTTAGGCATTTTTCTATTTTAATGCTTTATTAACTATCCTCTTAAAGAAGATCCCAAATAACAAAAATGTCTGATTGCTTACAATAAGCCCCAGTGTACAGCAGTGGCTAAACAAGACCTTAAACGACACATTCAACAAAATATTAAGGATAATAGCCTACTTAAATTAAAGTGCTTAGGGATTGGTGAACCATATGTCCTCCCAGTGGCCCATTTTCAACCGTGCCCAAGGCCTCTTGTTTACTAAAAAATTACTCAAATGAAAATTACAATATGTTCGTAATCCTGACTTTAATCAGTTTAGAAAAAAGTGTAACATATTGAAATAAAGTACATTTTACTTACAATTGTACATTTAACTTCACTTTATTTGAAAAGTGAGCTCTAGTGAGGGATAACATACTGATTGCTGACAAAACATTTAGTAGAAATGTCAGGTCTGTTCTACAACCGAACCAGATTTGGAGATACCACTTTAGGCAGGGATGGAAGATAATCCCGCCTCACCGAAACAGGCAGAGCAAGACAGTAGCATAACTTTAAAAATAATAACTTTCCTTTTGGATAAATGCCTAACAGCATGCAGCATTGCATGATTTCCTCCTATTGAGACATATTGTATCATGTTGAGCTTCTAATTCTCAAGAAAGAAAACCTGTGATTTCAGCTGTAATGAATAAAGGACATCGGCATCTGTTAAGCTCTCAGGACAATCAGTGTGGGAGTTCAACTCTTGAAAAAATATCCAGCGGGCACATGGCCAGCAAACCAATACGTTAAAAACCTGGCAGACACAGGCTCCAGTGTGGATGGCAGAGAAGCTCCAGAGTTCAAACCAAAAACCAGTTCGTCCTGAAAGCGTAATACCATATCTACACTGTACGCAGTGAACTCAGCCACGATAAGTAAGGGTGACGCGGTTCATAAGTCCTGTCAGGTGAGGTCTAGAACCTCGTCTGCCAATATGAGAGCAAACATGTAGACATGATAACATTTGCAAATACAATGTGTTTGTATTGAAAAGGCATTTGTACAGTAAAATACCCTCATTATTCAACAGAGATTTCCGCAGTGAATTATTAAAAATATTATAGACATAATAACGAAGACTCCTATCACAGTTATGTAATTACTTATTTAGTGTTTCATCATTTAAAGTCAATCACAGCACTCAGTAAACTCTGAACTCGCCATACTCCCATAAGAACCCTCAAGCTGTCAGTTTCATCCCATGATGTTTTTCTTTCCTGGTGAATCGTCTAACCAGAGGACAGAGGCCTGATGAAAAATTCAGACATACCCTGTACTAAAAACAGAATGGTAATTACAGTGACCACTTTCCATAGAATGACCCTCACACTATTTACTTTTTCTCCCACAGCATGGGAGATTCTGGGAGCAAGGCAAACACTCTGCTTCCTATCATCACAATGGAGACACGATAATCAGAGAAAATAATCATGTTCATGACAAGCAAAAAGAAAAAGACTACAGTCATTCATAACAAAAAGAAAAGCATATTCACACCGTGATAGATCCACTGTAACTAAAAGAAGTCTGTGACACTGCGTTCAGATTCATTTTAACACCTCACCTACTTATTAAAACCTGTTCTACAAGAGACACCTGCCTGGGCAGCAGCACAAAGAACAAAAAGCTCGATTGTGTTACAAATAAAACACATAAAGCCTAAACAATAGCAGTAATGCATTTTAGTTCTGTCATTGGGTTTAATTGAGTGTTTTTAGTGGAGGGGGCATCTTTTTCTACCACTAGCAATGGAGACAAATATAAAAAAGTAAACTGAAGACTTATTGAAAAGACATTTCAATAAGTGTAATACATTATACTTTCTATCGTGTCCGTGTCCCATGCCAGCATGCATCACCTGTTGATTGAATCTGTTGACTAGGTGTCGTACGTTGCCACTCTTCAATGAAACACGACTGAGGCACTTGAATTGCAAAACAGCACTAATCACCTCACGACTGCTAAAAATATATAATGTGATTAACACATATCTCTTACCTTGTGTGCTAAGAAATTGTGCCACTACTGAGTCCTCTGCTAAACATTTAGCCAAGGTAGGGCTAAGCATTGATAAGCATTTGAACACACAAAATTGAGTACGTTTAAAAAGATGCCACATTATGTGCATAAATTATTCACTTTTAATCTGCTGCTCACAGTCATCAGCTATGAGTATGCTGTGTTTTTCATTTTCTGCTCGATGTTAGTTTTAAAGTTAAGTTGCCATCCCTGTTTTTTGGAGTCCATTTAATTCAATTGAATGAAATTCAATTCAATTTTATTTGTAAAACAGAGGTAAAAAAAAAACAAAACAGCAACAACAAACAAACATTTAAGCTGTTTCCAATAAGCTACGTGTTCAGCGGAGATAATGGCCATGCTGGATGCCCTTTAGGGAAACAGAACACTGTGGAAATTTAATGATGCAGGGCAACAAGAGGGAAGTCCAGCCAATGGTAGCCAGGTTGCCATATGAATACCTTTACGTTTTGATTGGTCTACACACCAGCGTATATTCTCTTGTACACCAATGGCTGTTTTAATTTTAATAAATACAAATCAAGTGACACATGTTATAGGACTTATTTTAAGTGTGGGACAGATAAACTTACTGGGTGTTACGAGTTATTAACACATATTTCAGTGTTATTCAGAGTTTTTTTTTTGTTTGTTTGTTTTTTTTACCTCAGGTCGTTGGACCAGATAGGTTTAGTGAGCACATGCAGTGCTAGAGATCTGAATGTAATAACAAGTTTCCAACATAATATTTAAACTAATTTGATCCCAAGCTACTGATTAAAACAAACAGGGCTACCCAGTGCCACTGTCTAAGAGCAGGCTAGCTTCTAGGCTTGGTCAAGTCTGCAGTGGAAGAGGGTTACAGCCAACACACTGGAGAATAGCTACATCTAAAATTACCACTCTGCTAGGGTCTGACATGGTAAGAATACTATGATAATTTACATGGTAGATTTTTGTGGTTTCTTGTCATGGACTTGAATTTGTTTAGCAGCTTGTTAAAAGGCAGCACTGCCATCTGGTGCTGAATATTATTAACTGCAAAGTGGAGGAACTAGATAAAAAAATAAAGAAATAAAAATAATTGCAACAAAATGATTGAATCCTACCTTTGTGTGATTTAAAGAAGTCTAGTTTTCCCAAAGACGGACAAACAAGCCCACTATACGTTCAGTACCCTCGGCGATAGATTAGTTTGGACTTGACATTGAACTGCCAGACCGGAGCAATCAATCCAGAAAAAGGAATTGACAGTCTGCAGGGCGACGGAAGTTGTCTGCATCCTCATCAGTAAACTTATGGGTAAGCCGCAGCTCAAAACAAGCTGACATTACATAACGTTTACATTTCTGTAAATCTCTGTTTGTGTAGGGGTTGGTGGAGCAGCAAGTTATCTTATATCAGTGGACGTTATCGTTAATATGATAGTCAACCCTGGAGAGCTGTCTGGTGGCTAGCATGCCTGGCTAACAGCTGCAGGTTTGTTTTAATATGTAATATATGAAAAGCGAGAAGGTCAATAACTTACCTGACAAAACTCCAGTGTGCTTCACCATTACGCATTTGAGACGAACGTCGTTCACATGTTTTTTTGGTTATTATATTGCTGTTAAAACCAAATGTTGTTGTTATTACACAACAGTCAGCTGTGACGCCGAGTTTTGGTTGTGACTTTCAGGCCTGTCTTGTGCTGAGGCTCACTAGAGAGGAGGGCTTGGGGATACTGTTCTCCACAGTAACACAGTGCTGCCCCAGCTGCCATGTCCTCCATCTCTGTATCAACATCCCTTTCCTGTGGTGGTGATGCTGCGGCTGCCATGGCAACCCAGGGGTCTGAGCAGGCTCTGCTGGCCTCAGATCGCTATGCCAGACTCATCCTAGCCCAGATGAATAAGATGCGGCTCCGCACTGATTTCTGTGACGTTGGATTGAATGTTGGTGGACAGGTCTTCAGGGTGCATCGCCTGGTGCTCGCTGCCAGCAGTCCTTACTTTTCTGCCCTGTTTTCCGGGGGGATGAGGGAGGCAGACAAAGAGGAGGTGCAAATCCTCGGAGTCGACACAGACGTCTTTGAGGTTTTGCTGGACTTCATATACACAGGTCCACATCAGACCTAATATGCACATAATCAAATACATATTGATTTATACCATTTATCAATGGAAACTTACTTTTTTTTCTCAGGAGTGATCAGCGTTACTGTGGAGAACGTTCAGGAGTTGATGGTGGCAGCAGATATGCTTCAGCTGAACGAGGTGGTGTCTATCTGTGGAGAGTTTCTAAAAGGTCACATGGACCCATCCAACTGTGTTGGCATCTTTCAGTTTCTGGAGCAGATTGCCTGTGTGGACATGCTAGAGTTCATTGAGAACTACATCCATGTTCACTTCCTGGAGGTATGAACACATAAGAGTCATTGTTTGATATTGTAAAAACTCCCTTACTGTTACACATTAATGTGGTTCCCCAAATACTTACAATTACACAGGCAGAGTATAAGAATAGTAGAACACCATCAGTATTCTGTCAGAAATGTATATGTATAAATTATATTGGTAAAAGAGTCAGGTCACACTGTAATTTCAGGTTTTATATTTACTATTTGTTTAAAACACTTTATTTCCTTCAGGTGTGTGTCACCGATGAGTTCAAAGGCCTGTCAAAGGATCAGTTGGTGAGGCTGCTACGAAGTGAAGAGCTGAGAATTGAGGATGAGTACCAGGTATTCACCGCAGCCATGGACTGGGTTCTGCAAGATGTGGCAAAGAGGAAAAAACATGTTGTAGAGGTGTTGGAACCAGTTCGGTTCCCCCTGCTTTCCCCACAGAGATTGTTCAAATACATAGAGGGTAAGGAGGTCATATGTAACATACTCTGTAATACATACTTCTATTGAACTACTGCCTTCAAGTTGATTACATGACACACTGTAACCACCATGTGGACATTTTTGCCGTGTTGTCATTTAACGAAGGTATTACAGACTTCAGCCTGAGGGTGGCATTGCAGACTCTTCTGAAGGAATACACCGAAGTCACAAAGTCTCCCAAAGAAAATAAGATGTACAGCCAGCTACAGCCAGCCAAGATGAGGCCCAGAAGAAAAGCTAGAAAGTACCTCTATGCCATAGGTTCTGTTTCAGATCCCCTTCTTTAACACAGATACAAGTGTGTCAACTAATAAAATTTGCTTAATGAAGATACAGTAGCGTGTATGACGCCAGATGCCATGTCATCTTGGACCTTTACTTTTTTCTTCATGTAGGAGGCTACACTCGGCTGCAAGGCGGCCGCTGGAGTGACAGTCGGGCGTTAAGTTGTGTGGAGCGCTTTGACACCTTCAACCAGTACTGGACCACAGTGTCATCCCTGCACCAGGCCCGCAGCGGGTTGGGAGTTGCTGTCCTGGAGGGCATGATTTATGTTGTGGGAGGTGAGAGAGTGGAGACTGTCTTGTGTTTGTTTGTTTTTTTTTTTAACTCAAGATGAATGAGTCTGGGTGAGTCTGACACTGGTTGTTTTTCTTTTTCACCAGGGGAGAAAGACTCAATGATTTTTGACTGTACAGAGCGATATGACCCAGTGACAAAACAATGGGCTGCTGTGGCATCTCTGAACTTTCCTCGCTGTGGAGTTGGCGTCTGCCCCTGCCACGGAGCGCTCTATGCACTTGGTAGATATAAGTAATATTAACACGACATATGAGTCAAAATGCATACAGCACAAGCTGATAGATTTGTCTTAAAGGAGCTTTCCACAAGTTTCAAACATGAAGATCAGTTTACTACTACTACTACTACTCAGTGAACAGTAATAAAGTAGTAGTAGTACAGTACAGGCATGGGTATATACCAGTTGGGAAAGGTCAAGTGTAAAATGGTCTGATCAGTTGTATAATGGAAAATGTGTCTGATCCATACTAGGGACTAAAAGAATTACAACTTTATATAAGTGGAGTAAAAGAACATAGAAAAAAGAAAAATGGTGACAACGCTAAAATGAGATTTTAATTACCAATACAAATAACCCAAATATTCTGGACTGTACTTTTTTAGGTGGTTGGGTTGGCTCTGAGATTGGAAAGACAATGGAGCGATATGACCCAGAGGAGAACAAGTGGGAGGTCATCGGCAGCATGGCAGTTCCCCGCTATTACTTTGGCTGCTGTGAGCTACAAGGTGTTTCTGTTCTTCTTTTTTTTTTTTTAATAAACGTGTGTAAAGACTGAACCCTCCGTCTTGCTTATGTTTACTACCAGTTATGTCTCCCATGTATGGACAGAGCAAGTGAAGCAGCTCAGTCAAAGCAGGACAGTCAATGAACGCAGGTTTCTCTTTCTAGGGTTCATTTATGTGATTGGAGGAATCAGTGATGAAGGAATGGAGCTGCGTTCAGCCGAGGTGTATGACCCCATCTCTCGCCGATGGAGTGCCCTGCCTGTCATGGTCACACGCCGGGCCTACGTGGGTGTTGCCTGTCTGAATAACTGCATTTACGCAGTGGGCGGCTGGAATGAGGCACTGGGAGCACTGGAGACAGTGGAGAAGTACTGTCCTGAAGAGGTACAGTGTCACTAAAGACACTTGACATCTTTATGGATGAGAACAGAGTCTATGTTTTAACTTTCTCCTGGTTTGTCTGATTGTCTTTCAGGAGAAATGGGTGGAAGTGGCTTCGATGTCCACTGCCCGTGCAGGGGTGTCAGTGTCAGCAGTGAACGGGCTGCTGTACGCTGTCGGCGGCAGGGCCGCCAGCAGAGACTTCTCAGCCCCCGTGACGGTGGACTCTGTGGAAATATATGACCCTCACCTGGATACCTGGACTGAAGTGGGCAACATGATCACCAGCCGCTGCGATGGAGGGCTGGCTGTGCTCTGATATACAGGAATATTCAGATTCAGCCTGTGAACATCCATATCAGCACTTGAATCATCCAAAAACTCTTGAAACTGAGGAAAAGCTGCACCTTGAGAAACACAAAAGTGGGGTTTCACATCATCACGTTATTTATACATGGTTTAGAGTTGTTTTATTTGTATGATACATTTCACATTAATTGAAAATATAATTGACTATAACAGTAGAACTTCAACTGGAAAACTGCTGGAACTGCTTCCACTTACACTGTTTTACAACTCATCTGTTTTTCAATTCAGTTCAATCATTTTACAAAAATGACAGAGTGAAACTGACACAGATATTTTTCACAGTGGATCAGTTCTAATTTTGATGGACCAGAGCTTTGTGGGAGTAAGAGTCTTGTGCAAACTGCCATTACCATTCCCAGATGAGAAATACTATTTAGTTTGCTTTCTTTCTGTTTGTTCTTAAAGAAATATCTGAGGTCTGTGCGTTGCTACTTTAAAGTTATCAAACAACTTGAGCCTACTTGATAAAGGAGCCAAATGAAACGTAAAGTTGTTTCATGGTAAGCGATTTGTGTAAAATTATGTTGAACTTGAACGCCACACTGTTGTTGACACCAGCTTTCACAGTTTTTACTGGATATTTTTTTTAAGTACCCGTGCCTCTTCGTCACTATTTATGCTCAACTCCAAACAAGTGTAGACTGTTGTATCATTTGCCACTTGATTACTAGAATTTAAATTTCAGCCTTCTAATGTTGACAGCAGTGGACAATGCACGCTTAGATATGGTTTACCTTGTTTATGGTAAGTACTGTTAGTTTGCTCTGTGGATCTCGCAGCTTATTACACTAGCAAGCTACATGAAGTTATTGCACATTGACAGCATTGCCTGTTGTGAACTGTCATACCTTTGAAAGACACAATATTAATATTAACAGTTTTTCAGATTTAATAAAGTGAATCAGATATCATGTGTGCTGGCTTTGAAACTAACCTACATTTAATTTCTTTCACATTTCAAAAACAAAAAACACTCATCCTGTACAAGCATCCGTACATATGATGAGATCTGCACTCTCAAAAATATCACCCTGGTGTACTAAGTGGTCGTACCATTTAGAGATGACTTATGACAAATACTAGTGTGATTGCAGTCTTTTGAGATTGTACATAAAGTATATGACAAAGACACTTTTAAGTTTAGCGTACATGTTTGCTGGAGAGATTTTCTGCACTGTGCAAACAAGCAGACTACAGCAGCAACACTTTCTCTGGAAGATTACTGTACATTAAACTTGCATATGACATAAAATCCACTAAAGCACTTGGTGATTTTCTTTTATGAAAGGTGCTATATAACTAAATATTATTTTTCTTTCTTATCATTTCTCTGCCCATTTAACACCATAAAAGACTCCTTATTCGCATTCTAAATGACAGGACATGTTTACAGGTATCACATTTTATCAGAAATTATAATAAAAATGTAGTACAGATAACAAAATGACAAACTGATCGCACGTACAAACTCTCCTCTTGAATCAGCTCTGGATCTCTCTGATCTTCTTCTCAGCACAACATTTCTTAATTATTAGTGTAGCCACCCCTGAGAAGGTGGCAACCAGGGTGAGGACAGTTCGCATGGCTTTGAACCAGGCAGGATAGCCAGGCAGTAGGGTCAAGTCATAGTGCAGGGACAGACCAAGTCCCATGATAACTACCAGTGCTCCCTCTGCAATATTGTCCCTGCAGAGAAGTGCCAACCAGGCGAGAAGTGACGGCACCACGCTGTTCGCCAAATTCATCCAGTCTGGTGGAGCAGGGCTACCAGCTGGGATTGCAAAGCCCCAGCGTGCACCTCCAAGGAAGGACACTATAGAAGCTCCATAAACTACTTGAGCGTATGCCAATTCAGGATAGAAAGACTGTGTGACAGCCATCAGGAGAGGGGCAGATACGAATGGGATCAGTCCAGAGAAACCAAGATATAGAGCTGGTTTGGGAGCCTGGATGAGGGCCCTCAAACTGAAGCCCTCCTTGGGGGTTCCTCTGCATGAGGTGCCCTGTGAATCTCCGTGACAGAGACGTGTGGCAGGCCAGCTCACAGTCCTGATACTCAAAAGCCTGTCGGTGGATGCTGGTCTGGAAGGTGTTAATACTGAGGAAGCTTGCGAGTTAAACAGCAGCCGAGTTTGACTTGTGTAGTTCGGTGCCCTGGTTGTCTGCTCAAGACATCTCAGTACTGAAACCTGAGGACATAGCAATCATACAAGTGCATAAACATCATGACCTACTATTGAATACACTACCACTGTAATCTTTTCATTAGAAAGCAAGCCGTTGTCGTAACTCACCCCGGAAATAATGACTCTTCGAGATGCAAATCTAATCATCTTCGATCTGAAAGAGACACGTCGTCCATTAGTAACAAAACGGTATCAACAAAACCTGCCCTCTGGGATTTTGGATATCATTAAACCACCCGAGGCTAACGGTGGCGCTATTAATAGCTAGCATACAACCTCTTATAGCCAGTAGATGAACGTGATGCAATACAGAGCTTTCCTACTGTAACAATCCAACTACATACGTCACACCTAAGTAAAGGTTAAGCTTTCACTACTTGTCATTCGACTATTTATCAAGGCCGCTACGGGCACATTAACACACAATTAAAAGTTAAAACGTTTACGTTAGCTAACTAGCTAAACTAAAGGTCATTTGTTAGCTGCTATTTTATCCGGGCTCGATTAAATGCCTGCCTCATAATATTCTCAAGATGAACGAGACTGGATTTGATATCGACTATTTTGACTGGCGGTAGCGAGAGATGTATTAAGTTGTATTCAAGATGGCAAAAGCTCAGTGCACCTGCTATCAACGACTTGTCCTAAGAATGATGAAAAATATAATAAAATAAATAAGAATTATTTTTACATGTTGCTATTTTTAATATAAAAGTATTGGGTAGAAACGTCACCATTCAGCCATTTCGACACTACAAACACGGTGGACCCTCACCAAGTTGCATAATTACGACAGATCTTGAACGCAGCACGATCAAGTCTGTTCGAATCCCTCAGTGCCAGCGGCAGTGGTAAGCGCTCCGAAAACCCAAACAAACATCAACTGTCGTATCACAAAGGAGATTTATAGGTGGGAAACAGTTTGATTTCGTTACTGTTTGCAGATTTATGTTGATATTAATTCCTCTCTACCGGAAGCTACCTTGCTTGGGAGAAAGTACACGATATCGTCATGAAACACTGCAAGTTAGCTCGCTAGCACTTAGCAAGCTGATGAATGTGTGCTACCGCTGCAAAGGTAGCCATTTTGAAGCCGTGTTGTTCAACGAAGACAGGTCTGTTTACCTCTATTTGATGATGGTGACAGCTGTTTAAATAGACAGTTTTGGCCAGTGTGAGCATATGAAATGCGGTTTTGCCTCGCCAAGCCCCTTAGCCGTCCCACTTCATTTGAACTACCTTGCAGTTTTCGTGAGCTACTTAATAGGCTAGCTAACGTCAGCTATTAGCTAACAATTGCTACGCTAACGTTAACCTTAGTTAACTCAGCAGAGTTAGCTAGCAGCACAGTGACGGCAGATCAGATAACGTTTTTAGTTGATGATTACCACTTACTAGTAAGCAAACACTACGGCCGATGGCTTTGGTGCACTTTAATCCATAACGTTACTTAGCTAGTGTTAGTTAGCTTGGTGATACGTCCATGCTATGATACTGTGAGTTCAGTAGAGGGGCTGCAGCGTGTGGACACATGGGTTTCACACACTCTTCAGCAACGTTAAAGAAGGTGCTTTCCAAACTTTGCAGTAGTTGTGTAGCTGTCATTCTACAGCGCAGTAAACGTGTGTTCTGCACATTGCAGCCCGTGTCTGTGGCAAACTCATTGATATTGAGATATTGAGTTACGTAATAGTTCAGTGGCAATACCCCAGTGTCTCAGAGTTTGGATATTCGGGGCTTCGTTGATTTAGTGTTAAGTTAGAACAAGGTGTATGACCAGAGAATCGCTAGTGAGATTTCAAACCTCGGTTTTATTCAGCATCTCTCCCTCTCTTACACACACACACACACACACACGCTCACACACTGTCAAACCTGTTTAGATGCGCAGCGGTCAAGGGAGAAGTGCCGAGGAAGAAAGTGCTCAAGCTATTTTTATACTGGCATAAATATTTCATTTGCCAAAAGCCGACACATTTTTATAAAAGAGTCAGCTTTCAGCATGGAGAGGTTCCGAGGCATGATTTTTCTCTCATAATGTTTATGAACTGTCAGCTTTTTGGGCTTTAATAAGAGTCTTTAGTGAGGGAGAAATAACTTTCTGTGTTGACACCCTGTGTAGCTATTTGCAGCAGTACAGGTACAGAATAATGAATGTTGGTTTAGGTTTTTCTGTCTTGGAATCCATCTGCCTGTTTCCTGGATAACACTAACACCTACCTACCACAGCAGCCCTGGCTGCAATATATTTGTTTTAGAGATTTGTTTATCCATCTTGGTGGTTTTTTTTTTTTTTTTTTGAGAGCCATAGTTGCTGTGTAATTATAATGTGCGACACTTAGAGAGATCCCTCATTTTCTAATATGAGACATTTGATTAGAGACATATGATATGCAACATGATAAGAACAACATTTAATTCACCTGCTTTGTATCATTAAGAGTTGATTAATTTTTATAAATACGGCTGTGTCGACTGAACATTACAACTTGGAAAAAAAAGTAGGATTTATTGCAGGATTGTTGTACAGTGTGTTACTGATGCTACATGTGCCTAATTGGCTGGCAGGCAGTTGAGTTGAGCCACGTGTGTAGTTTTAAACCTACAGCTTTGTGATGATGTCTGTCTGAATGTGGTCTGTCTTTGTTTAATGCAGGTCCAGCGTGTGCCCGTGCAGATACTCATGAACCGACAGCAAGAAAACAGCAGAAAGCTGCACTGAAACTTCCTGTGTTAAGGGGAAAAAGCTCATTTAAGAAGGAAAGGCCCACTTGACAAGTTTTGGACTTGCAATGCTATTTTTCACCCTTCGTTTTTTCCCCTGAGAAAAAGAAGTTGATCGAGCTGTCTTGGAGATTTCTTTTTGAACCCTTTAATTGTTGTTAAATGATTTGTGGATCATATGACACGAAAACCTTTTGACTTGTGGAAGATTTTTGAGCTCGGGAATCTATGAAATCAGAGCTATACCGTATACCTGCTTCATTCAGAAAACCACAGATAATTAAATGGGCATCCTACAAATGTGATATTAAGACATCTAAAAACAGCATTATAATGAATTATCCAGTGGCATCTCTGTTTCACTAACCAAAACTGAAAATGACAGCAATGTAAATTAGGGTTTTTCTTCCTTCATTGTCATGTAACTTTGAACTTGAGTCTAACTTTCTCCAAACTCAGACAGTCTTTTTCACCAGTTTAATGAGGTGAGCAGTGGTTTTCAGTTACCTCCATTGCTACTAAAAGACTGTCTCTGAACATTTTTCTTTTCTGCGTGCAGTTCAGTAGATCTTAAAATGATTCGGTAAATGGTGAGGCGACACGAAATCGTACTGGCACACAGTGTGGCAGGACACCTGTCTCTCCCCCCCCCCAGCTGGTGTCAAAGTGGAACTGCTAAACAAACCGCTGTCCATGTCTCAGCACAGACACCTTTCACAGACTGCTTCCTTATATTAATACTAAGACAACCTGGCTCTTCCTCACCTTTGGAACAAATCACTTGTCCAATCAGTTCAGTCTGCCATTCTGCATTAAGTCCAATCAGGTTTTCAGTCTTACTCCTGACAGTAAGTGCGAATGATTCAGATAAATTGGTGAAAAGCTCACCTGGACTGGAAACTGTAGAGCTCAGAATTCATCAGTGACGTGACCGGCACAGGAGCAGCTCGGGGATTGTTCGGAGAACAACCAAAATCAGCTCTTCGTGGATCCCTTACACTTTTATAATCAAATTCCTGCTTGGCCAGTTCTCTGGATTGCCATTCCAGATCGTTCCTGTGACCTTTTGACCCATCTCTCAGTGTTTCACCCTGGACGAAGGGGTTTGCCTCTGGGGAAAGGGGCTGTGCTGTCCTGGCAGAGGTGGACAGGGAGTTGTTGGTGTGCTGCTCCCCATCTGTCAGTGCACACACACTGTGATCAGTGCCAACAGGCCTGAGGAACTGAGCCCAGCCGGACGGAGAGGAGGCAGAGGACTTCAGAGCCACAGACTCTGGGGTAATGATAAAGGTTTCACCTGATCAACTTGGACACCATGAAATGAGTCACATTAGTGCTCAATTACAAGTTAATATTTTGTGGGTGGGAGGTGATTTTAAAGTGAAAATTAAAGTTCAGCAAAACTATGACATGAGGAGCTATTTATCATACAACAATACATGTATTATCCTGCAAGATGTTTCCCGTCCAGGCTGTCAGCTACTTATCAGTTTCAGAGGACAGCTGCAGCAAGTTGGGCTTTGTTGTTTTTTGCAAAGAATAGGCCTCTTTTTAGCTTGTCTTATTGGAGACCTTTATGCAGTGAATTCCTAAATAACTGATGGGTAGACAAAACACCCACAAGAGAGATGACAGGAAATCAAAGATAGATGGACATAAAAGGGAATTAGATTTTTTGATCTGTGCCTGAAATTGCAGCATTAAAAATGTCTTTCTTGTCATCTGTGCCTTTTGTCAGATCCTGGCCATGAGGTTTGATGCCTCGATCCACTGACCGGAAACACTGGACCTAAATGGCGCAGCATGACTTTGTCCCTGCCTGGCTTAACTTCTCCACGCCCCAGCCTGCTAAGGTGTGTGTTCACTATATTTCTGCGAGTGTGTAAGGTGAACACGTGAAAAATCAATGATTGAGATAGAGACAGACAAACTTTGAATGTAACAGCGTCAGAGTTGTACCTTTTTGGCGAAAGTGTGTCTGTGCATCTGAGTGTGTGTGTGTAGTCAGTGACAGGTCACCCTCAGGGACTGACAGTTTAGTCAGTGCATGGTTCAGCAGAGGGTCACCTAGACATTGTGTACTGTTGTAGAAAAAAGGGATGGTAGGAAAGGAAAGTGTAAGATGACTGACAGTTCAAGGTACTGATGCCGGGTTTTTCTGTAATGTTTGCATCAAAGCTTCATCGTGTTAACACAGGCTTTCTATGAGGGCAGGCTCTGGCACATGAACTGGATTGGTTGTTGTGCTTAAATCGAAAATCCGAATCATATTGTTAGAGGGATGTATTTTAGGTCTTTAAAGTAGAGCTAGTATTCCAATGTATTCCATGACATGTAACTAGGAATTTGGATTGTATTAAACAACTGCTACATTACTGCAAAGTGATGCAGTTTTGTGCACTTAGGAGTGCTGTAGCTGAATGAAAATGAAAGCAAATAGTTCACCTGTTTAGCACATCATCAGTTATTTAGATTGAATGGCAAGTTCATTTCCATTCCATTTTTAGACTGTGACCATTTTTGTTGCATGAGGATTTGACTCTTAGTCTAAGTAGTGGTTAGTGATCTGACAGTGTAGTAGTAGAAGTGTTGACATTTGAATTGCATTAGCCATTCGTTATAAGTTAAGTACGTTTACGAAAAAACAGCAATCAATATGACATATTGCATTACATGATGTATGATGATGGGTCCCAGTATAGGAAAATAACAGGCAGACATGGACACCAACCAGGGAAACAATGGAAAGTCTGTGTTTAAGTAAGTCGAAGCAAATGTTTGACCCAATTGAGCTTCAGTGTAGATATTGTGTTATCCATTCAGCAAACAGTGGTTTGCAGCAACATTTGCAAGTTAGCTAAGTAAGCCAACGTGATTTATTTTCTCTATTTATCTTTTTCTTACCAAGGAAATTTAACAAAAGGTGGGTCATGATTAGTTAATGTAGCTGGAAAGCAAATACATACCCGTAGCTGTCTTCATTAGCATCTGTGTGTCAAAGACACAATAAACTTTAAGACTGTCTGATTGTTCCCAACAGTTATTTTAATCACTAGGCATAACTTCAGACATGGCTGCAATTTAAGGGTCTGGTCCAAACGGTATCTGCCACATTTAGTTTAGATTAAATATTGAATGTGTGAGTGGGTGTTTTCTGTTTAGAGCTCAGTGTAATCTGTGAGTCAGGAAGTTGCCCCGCTCAGTAAAGAGACAGAGCAACAAGTGCACAGCCACAGTCCTGCTGACACGTGACTTCAACTTAATATCATTTGTCTTCAGGGATTTGTCTGCATATGTTTGCCAGGGTTGGCGCTACGGTTTTACTGTAGCTCATTTATGTGTTATCTTGCTGTGTGTCCTCTGTCCTTCCTTGAGATGATGGTTGCAATGAAAGGCAGGAGAACACAATCTAATTTGATTATTGAACCTGAACTGATGATAAGAATATGATTCAAATAGAACTGAGTATTTGCCGTCAACACACTGCTGTGTAAAAGGAGGAATATCTGTCTTTGATATTGACAGCAGCACATTCCTTGTGATAGAGCATTTTGAGATTGTCTTTCGTTCTTGTCTTTTCCTGTTCACTTTTGTTTGCTCAGAATAGATCCCCACATTGACATTTTCACTCGGTTATGTAAGATTTCTGTGAGCAAGAGAGTCTCTAAATATGGGGAGGGTTTATGCTAATCTACGCTTCTATGCAATGACAAAAATAAAGTAGGGAAAAAAGTAAGTTGTGAAATGGGTTTAATCACTATCCCTGGTATGTAGTATCACCGTCCACCATCTCTGTAGAGTCCCACTTTTGACTAAGTTTGTCCCTTTTCTGTCCTCCTCCAGTCCCCTGCTGCCAACCTTGACAAACAAGGTGAGCCCCACCACCACCGAGACGGCAGAAGCGCTGTGAGCCGACGCCGCCACAACTCCTCTGATGGCTTCTTCAACAACGGATCCCTGCGTGCTCCAGCAGGTAATGGTGAAAAACAGTTGCCTTCATATTGTCAATACTGCCGTTGCTGTAGAGTTTAACCGTGCTGTGAGAATATGTGCAAAAAAAATAAAACTCTTCTTACACCATTTTAGTTCAGTGCCGTTGTGTGTCTGCTTACTGGAAGAGATTACTATTGTTCGTTTTTCAAACAATAAGTGTAATTACCTTATGTGACAATGAAGATGGCAGGCAGCAGACCTGTACCAAAGAAACTGCTGTAGAAGATCAGGATATAATTGAGGCCACTTGCTCAGAAGACAGTGGTGGTGTAGCAGCATTAGCAGCAGGCAGGTGGCGTCGGAGTCCTGTCCCCCGTTGAGACCTTCTTTTACATATGGATGGGCTCTTTTATATTTCATACACCTTTCCTTTTCTCTGGAATGTGTCTGTTAGTTGGTTTTTGTACCATACTGCACTTAGTGTTGATTTACATGAGTTTACCTTTGCAGTTCTACGTGGGAACTTGAAATAATTCAATAATAAATGTGTTCTTTGTGAAGTTGAAATGACAAAGATCCACAGAGTTGGTGTCCAGCTATGTTTCATCTGTAAAACTGCAGTGTTGTTGTTGTCTATCAGGTGTATTCAGGTGTAATGGCAAAGTGTGGTGATCAGGTGCAATGGCAAAGTTCCCAGGGGTGTGTTATTGTTGTCTCTCCGTGCTCTCATCTTACCTAGTTTTCTCTGTCTGTACTTACTTTCAGTGCATCATGCTAGAGACATGCTAAAAAAGAAAATACTCTTCAGCACGTTCTGCTGCAGTTTTGTTGTAGGAAAATGAACATGTGAAGTATTCAGCCAATAGTGTTTTTGAACCCTGTATGTCTGTGGGTGCATGCTGCGAGTGATGTGGCCATTTTGCCAGTATCTAAGATTAAACCTGGTAATGTTTCCTGTATCTTTCTTATTCGTCTATGCATGTTACCACAGTAGCTTAATGCTTAGCCCTCAGAATCCAATGCTGTGTTGATTTTTATGGTGTTTTAAATCTGGCATTGTAGGTCTGTGGAATACAGTGATACTATTGGTAGGACTGTATCACTTTGCAGGCAACATGAGCCATCTCTATAGTACTGTTGGAAGTCTCCACAAGAAAGTATTAATATAAAAATTGAAAATATTCACAACATGGTCTAACATATCTGCTACTTGTAGTAATGCTTCCAGTTCATAACAGGTGTTTGGGCTTAATCAGTCAGGATCAATCTTTTCATAAGGCTGACTGTTTCCCTTAGCCACATAAACCACATTTCTCTGCTTGTCTTGTGCTGATCAGTTTATCCATTGAGTGAAAGCAGAATCTCTCTTTTAAAATTCCTGAATTTTTATTTTTAAAAATTCTGGCCTTGTGTGCTTTGTGTTTCCACATTGGAAATAACACTGAGTCTCGGCGGCTAACATTAGGCATGCTGCCCAGCAGGGGAGCAGATGTTCAGACGCTATCACTTTCTGTGGTTCATAATTAAGACAGTCATCCAGTAAACTATGTGTTAACAGAATTATTGTGTTGCTTTCATTAGCTCATGGTCCAAGATAGTGTGTGCAGATTAAAATATATGAAGGTATTCAGAAAGCTAAAATTACCTTACTGGTCTATGTATCAGAGCCAAATTTTGCTGGTTTTCTGCATAATCGCATCAATCCTAAACATGCTGCATGTGTGTTCTCTCTGGAGGTGATGGATGGCAGCAGCCCTCTCTGCTTCTGAGGCATGATTCGGTGGACTCGGGGGTGGCCAAAGGAGGACATGGCGGGCTGGCAGGGGGCTCATGTTGGAAGGAAACACCCAGTTGGCACGGAGCTCAGCGAGGTGCCCAAGACGGCCATCACCACCAGGGACGCCACCCCAAACGGGGAGGAGGCGACAGGGACAGGCAGGGGGGACACCGGCAGCGCAATGGCAACTTCCATCCCCGCAAGGGCACCTCGTACCAGGACAAGTTCCCCAACGAGGAACGCAAGGACAGCAAGGATGACAAGCTGAAGTTTGTGGAGGAGGATTTTGTGAGTAGACAACATTTACTGATATATATTTTTCTATTTTCCTAAAGCGTGACACTGACGTTGACATAGTTCTTTAATGACAGAGCTTTGATGAAAGATTAAACACTTTGAGTCTGTCAAAGTTACTATAATAAAGATGGTTCAGAGCGCAGTCAGCTAAAAATACAACCTTTATTTTTAGGAAATTGCTCACACTGCATCTTAGATCATCCTACTTTGCATTTTCTATTACTTACGTTTTAGAATTATTATCATACCGATTTCTTCTACTAACACAGTAGGACATAATCACCTAAGTTACAGTATAATTAGCTTTCTCAGTAATAACATCGTTTGAAAATAGAAAATCTGAATGTTCCTTGTTTTCACTTTTAGCCTTCGCTCAACCCTGAAACAACTGGAAAACCTGGGACTCAGATGCGACCAGTGGCTCCCCATGCTGGGGTGTGGGGTGAGAGCTCTCGCAAAACACAAAAGCAAACATAGCTGCTCTCTCCAGCAGTTTCTTGTTCTCACCTCTCACCTTTCATTCCTGATCCTCTTCCAGAAAACCCTCCCAGTGGCAAACAGATGGTGTCCAAAATGCTGGTTATCAAGAAGGTTTCCAAGGAGGACCCCAGCACAGCATTCTCTGCAGGGTTTGCCACTGCTGGCGCTCTGCCCACCAACGGCAACAAAGCTCCCATTGCAAGCTCCAGTGTCTACAAGAACCTAGTTCCAAAACCTGCTGTGGCCCCCACCAAAGTAGGATTTACTGCACTATCAACTTATTGAATCACCTTAGATATGCAGGACAATCAACATATATACTATATGTTAAACAGAACAGACGTTTAACTTTTGTCTGCTAGGCTGTATGTGACAGACTATACTCTCTTCCAGAGCACCCAGTGGAAATCCGGTGGTAGAGAGATCGCAAAGTCTGGCCTCCACATGCCAGGCCGAGATTCAGTCTTTACCAGCCCTGTCTCTTCAGCCAAGCCCAGCACCCCAGTCAGTGCACCACAGCACAATGCCCCGAAAGAGGTGAGGACCAAAAGACAAGTGGCAGACACTGAGGGATTATTGGGTCTAAACAAGAATATGTTTTTGTATGTTTGTTTTTATTGATGTAAGATTCACTAACAGGCCAAAATGCACAGCAAGCAAATGTGGGGAATTCCATTGTAACAGTCTGTGTCGAACTCTTTTTTTTTTTTCTGCCTCAACTCCACGCCATGATATGTGTAGCTGTGTAGTAAATGACAGGTTGTATCTAAACATTGTAATTATGTGTTCATGTGGTTTGCTGACTGGGATGCTTACCCACTGTGCACACAAAGTTTTCTGTCTTCGGTGTATGAAATAACCTTAGTTGCTTCTATTCAACTCCTGCAAATGCTGTTATCTGAAAAATATATATATTATAGCGTATAGTTTAGTTTCAGAAAATTAAAGCGCCTGATCATTGTAGAGTTACTTTCACTGTCCAGATGGTTTTTAATAGCATGTAGGCAGAAGAGTTATCTGCTTTTCATCTCTTCATGGCCTGTCCTCTTGCCATCACTCCTGCAGCACCCCTCCAGCACGACTCCTCCTATAGACATTGCTCCGTCGAGGCTGAAGCTGATGCGCCGAGGTCCAGACCGTAAGAGCGAGTTCCTGCGAGCTCTGAAAGACGAGGGAACCGGAGAACTGACAACAAGCAGCAGTCCTGGGACATCAGGAGAGGTAGGCAGTTATTTTCATATACCCCTTAAAATGTTGTTTAAACATGATGGCGGATGTAGGAAGATGCCTTGTACGACAGAAGCTGTTGTGTACTGTCAAACTATGATTATGGTAATTCACAAAAGTGTTAGGCCGTTCAATTCAAAAGTTGTCTGTTGCTTTGTGAATGTTTTCAGGGTGAAAGCAGCACCCCAGAGCCCAAAGCCTACAGTGAGGAGGTCTGCCATGAGAATGGTTTGTCCTACTCCCTCAGTGACTCAGACACTGAACACCTGTCCAGCTCCCTGGAGGCAGAGCACAGGTGGGACACTGAACAACCTTATATATCTACACACACACACACACACACACACACAGTCAACTGAGCAGAAAATTACTGTGCTTATCTAGGTTGCTGAAGGCCATGGGCTGGCAGGAGTACCCAGAAAATGATGACAACTTCCTGCCTCTGACAGAAGATGAGCTGAGAGAGTTCCAGACTAAAACTGAACAGGTGAGACCTCAGAGGAAAGCACTAATTAGTTAACCCTTAAACTCTAATCAGAAACAGTATCACTCGACATAACTTGTTTTTTTTCCTACTAAACTAAAAGTGGCCTCTCATTCACACACTGTCTTCAAACAGCTGAAGAGGAACGGCATGCAGAGGAACGGGGTTCTCCCAAGGGCGCGGGGTGTGACCCTCCACTTCACCCCCTGGAGGAGTGTGGCGGAGGCACACGTCGAGGAGGGCTCAGAGTCCGAAACCAGTAGCAGCAGCCAGACTTCTGACGACGACGACTGCATCAAATCCTAACGTGGCTTTATGGAACAAAAAAGAAAAAACAACACAACAGCCAACACCACATCCCAGCAAGCAATCCCCCTCTTCCTCTCTCATCTTTGTTTTTAGAGCACCATTTCAATTACTCTTGTTTTGATTTTATTTTGTTGTCGTTCTTGCACAAGGGAAAAACCAATCATATCCCAGTGAAGGAGGAGATTCCTGCTCTGCCAGACGTTATTTTCCCTGCGTGTCCTCCTTCACTGCAGCCCTCCTTCTTTGACCCCTTCTCCCCTCCCCTTCCTCCTTCTTCCTCGCTTTGTGGAACTGAAGTGTTCATCAAGAAAAGAAGGGCAATGAATGCACACTTGATTCTGCTTTAAACAGACTAACTCATTTCATTGATGATGCTGATGACACATTATTAATGATATTAATAAAAATTGGTTCCTGACAAGCTGATATGTTTCAATATGAATCTGGCTACTGTGGTGTTTTGAGTCTACATGTAATGCACTTACGTGACGTGTGAATCTTTGATTCCTATGAGCTTGACTGGCAGGTGAATGAATTTGTGCTAACATGCTGCAGTTTATGTAGGTCCAAGTTCTCAGCTACGCTATACAGCAACTTCTCCAAATGAAGATATTCATTTGTGCTGGAAACATTTGTATTTCATTTACTAACATGATTGGAGCCAAGAGATGTTTATTTTGTTGTAAAAATGTTTTCAGTTTTTGGGGTTTTCTTTTGAGTGTAGCACAGCATGCAGTTCATATGATACCTCTCAAACGGGGACTATAAATCAGAATATTCACAGAACATGAATGAATTAACTTGTCGGTTGCCCAGATGAAGTTAGGAAGTCAAATGCAAAAAGTATGTTTTTATATGAATCAGACAATGTTTTGTCATAGCAGTAAAAGCTGTAATCAAATACCTTTATCATGAAATGCTGTTCTCATTTGTTAGTTCTTATGCTGTTATAACTATCTCAGGAATCTACAGATCAGTTTTAAAATTCTCCAAATTAAAATACCAGCAGTGAATAAATGTTCATTTGGAAGAATAAACCACGAGTTTAGGTTCCACACAGGAAGGTAAAATACCAGAACCAGTTAGGCCAACATGCCAAAAAGTCTGCTTCTTTAAAAGACGAGTTAATAACTCCTAGATAAATCTGAAGGTTTGGTGTTACAAGAAATATCTGCAAAAACATGTATTTCTCATTGTGTACTCACACTCCATGCATCCTGAAGGTGCTCAACAGTTTTATCATCCCGTAATAATGGGAACAGAATTTTCCAGGTGGAATATAAATGTCTGGTTTCCCTGCTCAGTCCCAGGAAAACACCATGTTCCTGCAGCCACTGAGTGTTTCAGACAACCTTATAATGAAACTAAAAAAACCACCAGAACTATGTGACTAGGAATCACTTCATTTTCCTGCACTGGCTTATTTTACTAGAAGCTAATTTTATCCAACACAGTATCACAGTGTTATTATATCAAATAACACTTTATTGAATAGTATAGGTTACATATTAAACACAAGGGTAGAAAAAGAGACATATTTACAACAACAAACAAGTGTAGCAAACAGTAAAGAGACGTGGTGGTGAATCCCTTCTTCGAAACAACTTCATACGTTGCTGGCTTCACTGACTGGAAGAGAGTGGGGGTTGAGGGGGGGTGAGAGCCAACACTGAACACACTCATCTCAACTATAAATGGTTCAAAGTGCATTGTTTGGCAGGTAGGAAACAAAGTCGTACCTCTCAACTTCCATACTTTTCGTTTCACTGGCTGCTTTGTCCACACCGTTAGAGTGAGGTTGCTGCACTCCAGCTGTCTGAGTGTCATCCTGCTTCACCTTCTTCACCACTCCCTCCTTCACTGGACTGTCCTCCGGTTTCCTCTGAGACGCCACACAGGTTCAATTTGATGTATGTGAGATACATGTATACTGTGCAATAACAATTTTACACTACTCAAAAACAAGACTGAACCAGCAACATGCTGCTCCCCTCACCTTCTTCCTGACCAAGTGGGAGATGTCAGAGACAGGAGCTGTGGAGGCGTGTCCATTGGTGGTACTGACTCCGTTGGTAGTTGTGCCATTAGTCTAGGTGCAAGTAGCAAACCATGACTAATCAACACTCAGTCAAACTAAAGTCCAAGCCTGTTATTCTAGTGAGCACTAAAAAAGAAAAAACAAAACACACCCTTTGTATGTAGTATACATGTTAAAGTGCAACTTACATTTGAGCTGGATGAGCCACCGTTCTGTACAGAGGAACCAGGGAATGCAGAGGAAGTTGATGCTCCATCCTGGAAGATGCATGAAGATAGAATTAAATATGTATCTGTAGCAATTTCTCTTCTATATATATTTGAACTGTTAAGCAGGAGAAATGCAGTTTGGTTCATCAGTTATTATTAGCGCTCACCATTTTTCTTCAGTTTAAGCAAAGCAGCCCCATCCCCCAACTCACCAGTACACCCTTCACAGCCTCAGCAGCAGTGCTTGCAGTTTTCAGTCCCTCATTGGCATCCTCCACCTTCTCCTGGATCTCTGGCAGCAGAGCCTTCAGCTCCTCCATCTCCTTCCTCTCATCAGGCAAAGCGTCAGGGCCCTCGGCCTTGTCTAGCAGCTCCTGCAGTTTGTCTGACAGATAAGTAGAGGTGTTAGAGTGACGGCTCAGACTCTCGCACTGATCATAGCATCTGTTGCTACTTTGAAAATGTGGCTGAAAATGTGACCAATAAAAAAATAAAAATAAAACCCTGATTGATGACAAGTAAATGCATAATCCATCCAAGTTAACTCCGTGCAGCAGCCATCTCTGCTTACCCAGCCTGCTCTTTATGACTGAGATGGAGTTGTTCAGCTCCTCTATGGCCTTGCTGTACTCAAGGTTCATGCTGTAGGTCAGGCCGAGCTGGTAATGAGTCTCAGCAAGCAGGCGGTTGTTTGAGTCCAGGTGCTTCTGCTGCAGCTTTAGACACTCCTGGAAATCCTCCAATGCCTGTGTGTAATTTCCTGAGAAAAAGCTGCATGTTACCAACAGCTAAACAAGGAAATTAAATGGACTTGTGTGTTGGTTTTCAGGGAGTTGGCTAGAGTTTTTAAATAAACCCACATTCGTTACTCTGGCAGCACGTATATTTATGTCTTCAAACTTAAAACAGCAACGGTCAACTATTTTTATTAAAAATTAAAAACACTTCCTAGAGCCAATGTGATGAGTTCATATTACTTTAGCTCAGCACCCCAAAATAATATAAACCACCACATGTTGGCTTTTCTGTATCCTTCCTTTGATAAATGACATCACATCGAATTTTCTGTATCCCAACAAAAAGTATTAAAACAAAAAATAAATGAATAACAAAACAATACAATGAAGTACCTGATTCGGCACAAACTTCACCGAGGTTTAGATGTGCTTGAGCGGCCATTAACTGATCCTCCTTAGTGCCTTTCCTTATTTAAAAGAGCAAAATGAAATGGTTATTATCCAATTTAGATCCTGACAATTATGTCTGATCAAAAAGCCTCTTCCATTACCTTTTGTAAATGACTTTGGCTATTTCCAGCATCTCCCAGGCCAGCTGCAGGTTTCCCACCTCATCATCATCATCATCACTGTCCTGAAAAACACGTCATAGGTTGAAAAACTGACAATAAGTCACATGTTCAGTCACGTCATGTTGATGTGTACGACGTCACGTACCTTCTCAGCAGTGCCATCTCCTGCACCTTGTTCTTCTGTCTCCATTTCTGCCTCATCATCATCATCTTCCTCCTCCTCATCTAAAAAGAGTCAGAATTTATTGTCAGTGAGGAAAACATGTTTCCCTACACAGTGAAATTCTTCCTTTGCATTCTACAATGAAGTATGAAGAGGTTAATAAAATTAGTATTAACATTAACAAACTGCAATGAGCCATCAGTGTGACATTTTCTGTCCATCTGTCTTTAAACAAAGGCTGATGGGGGACAAAAAGGAAAGTCACCTTCATCTTCCTCCAGCTTGTCTGCTGTTTTTTCTTTCTCCGCTTCCTTGTCTTCATTTTCAGATTTGCTTTCATTGACCTCACCCTTTTCAACTCCCTCCTCAACCGTTTTATCCTGGTGGTCGCCCTCTTTATTTGCCGTTTTCTGTTGCTCATTACCAGCCTCTGCCTTTTCTACATCAACCTTTTCTGCCTCTCCGCCCTGCTTCCCCTCCACCTTTTCTGCCTCTCCGCCCTGCTTCCCCTCCACCTTTTCTGCCTCTCCGCCCTGCTTCCCCTCCACCTTTTCTGCCTCTCCGCCCTGCTTCGCCTCCACCTTTTCTGCCTCTCCGCCCTGCTTCGCCTCCACCTTTTCTGCCTCTCCGCCCTGCTTCGCCTCCACCTTTTCTGCCTCTCCGCTCTGCTTCGCCTCCACCTTTTCTGCCTCTCCGCTCTGCTTGCCCTCCACCTTTTCTGCCTCTCCGCTCTGCTTGCCCTCCACCTTTTCTGCCTCTCCGCTCTGCTTCCCCTCCACCTTTTCTGCATCTTCATCTTTCTTCTCTGCCATGGCATCATACACCTGATCCCTCAGCTCATCTCTAGTCTTCTCTGTTGGAGAGAAAATACAGTTAGGATCAGTGGTTTCTACATGAAAGCAGAGATGGATTTCACCATTTTACTAAATATTTAACCATTTCCTCACCATCGATGTTTTCTGTGCTGTCAACATTAGAGTCTTTGGGTGTCTCCTCATCATCTTCCTCCTCTGGAACTCCTTCTAGAGCATTAACCAGCACCGAGGTCTCCATTCTATAACAATAAAGTCAACAGTTAAGTTTGCACAGTGACCAACACAACTGAGCACATTCAACTGTTGATTTACATTTCATTAAACCATGACACCATCAATGGGATAGGTAGCTTACCGTGCCAAATCCAGCAAAGCTTTACCACACCAGAAGAAAGCTTCACCACACTCGTCTGCTGTGTCCCCATATTTTTTAGCACTTAAGTAAAATAAACAAAGTACAAAAGACATTCGAGTTACAGCGCCTACAGTAAGTAGGTGACAAGAATGATAATGATGATATGCAGAGATAATTAAAGAAAACAGGCTGCACCTGATCACAGTTTGGGGTTGCAAGCACAGACTCAGAATGCTTTTAATATGTCAGATTTTTATGTACAAGCTTAAATCGCTTGAACAAGTATAATTAGTAATTCAAACATCAATTGCTAACAGCGCATTAACTTCTAACTACTGTGTTGATGGTGCTTTAGTTATTTCATGTTAACCTCGACATACTAAGTTTAACATTCACAGTGATGTTCATGTTCCGTGTCGACTCACAGCATGCCGCAGGCCTCCTGCAGGGCGCTCACCGCCTCCACCACCTTCCCCATCACCAGGTGCTTCTTGCCTGTTCCGATTAGCTTGTTGGCCTCCTCCATGTTAGTTACACTGTGGAGAGAAAAGACAATAAACCAGCTCAGCTTTATGACTAAAACTGTGTCCAGATACTAGTTCAAACTCAGTTAACTCAACATATTAAGTGGGAGATTTCCTACCTTGACGAAGATAAAACTATTGTGTGTGTGATCGTCTGGCTCTAATCTCGTGTTTCCCGACAATCAGACAGGCTGCTCTGTTGTTTCAATTTGGCGCGAAATTATTCCTGCCCCTTCCGGTTAATTTCCGGGTTTGTAAAGCAGCGCGGGAGAATCCTTAAAGGTACAAAGCCGACACAACACAACATTACTACTATTAAGGATCCTACTTCTAGGCACTATATCTTGTATTATCTCTATTTCTACTACTTCTTATACATTTACTATTACTGTTACTATCACTATAACTATTCCTAGTATTGATTTTAACGGTTCATTTTTACTTCTAATACAACTACAGCTATTACTAGTAGTGTTGTTTGTGCTGTTTGTGAAACCAGATACGTCAAAAATCACAAAACACAATTTCAAACATAAAAAAACTAAACTATTGTACTATACTACTATACATATACATATATGTACTATATATAAGCTACCACTACAGCTACTTCAACTGCTGTGAGATGAAATAACATTTTATTTAATCACGCATTTGTTAAAATGCATTCGATTCTATAACTATTTCATGGTTGTAATATGTAATCCTATCTGTATTTATTTACTAAATACATAATGATTAATGTTACAGTATATTATTTATGATGCTATATATTTAATTCTAAACATTGTGGATCCCCCTAACTACAAGTAGCTCTACTACTAGGCCTACACAATAAACAATACACCAGGTGCTGGTGTGGTTATTTTTCCAGTCTGCGTGTATGTGTATTTCCATCTGAATGTGTGTACGTGTGTGTTTGTGCGTGCGTGCATGTGTACATGCATGTGAATACATGCTGCTGTCATGTCCTGCTGTGAGGGACAGGGATTGTCCAGCTCCCCTCTGAGCGGCTCCTGCTGACTTTACAATGCTGCTGCCTCATCAAGACAAGTCTGGACCTGGCACCTAATCAACCTCATGCTGAGACACTCTTTTATAACTCCTTCCTCACGCTGTCATAATAGGTTTAACAACTATATTTTATTAGTAAAATTTAAAGAATATATCACTCTACACTTTGTTCATTTCATTATTCCTTTACCGAACAGCATCGGTGTGATTAAAAAGGTAGGATGATGGGTTTTTTTTTAGGTAAAGCCAACATAATAGTGGGACAAAGAATGTTATTGTCATCTGTCTTCTCATCTCGGCAATAAAGCAAATAAGAGTATAACACATGAGCACCATCACATATTAATGAAAAAACTCTCTATATTTGTTAGGGCTGAAAGTGACCAGGATGATGGAGACACAAGTGCTCTTCAAACATCCAGTTGCTTAGGAATCAGCTGTGCAGCAGATGCACTAATTATGGTTCATATTGTGGCACATGAGATAAACGCAGGGCGGCGTTTGATCGATAGCCCACCATGGTGCTTCTAACAGGAGGTTATTGTGCGTCCCCCTCTTATCTGGCCCTTGATGTGGTGCCCATGGCAACAGCATGCGAAGACAAAGCTCAGAGAGTGGAGAAAAGGAGGCACAGTGGAGCAGATAACAAACCCTGTCTGTCCAGGTGAACTCATATTCTCTGAAAAACATTGCTTAGCTTAGCTATTTACAATTTTCAAAACATACGTTAATTTCCTGAAATGAATGGATCAGAATATGTACTCAGATGTTTGATTTGGGTCACAGTGTCACAGTGTTCATTTTAGTTGCCTACATTTTTTTAGTATGCCGTCAGATCCAGTTTGACATGAACTCTTGCCAACTGAAAAACAATAATGTAATCTCAGCTAAGATTTACTGTGGCATACAACATGTAGATTCGCAACCTGACTTCCCCTTCCTTGTTTCCTCTCTTGTTTAAAGTATAGTAACTGTCACACACGTCTTGTTTTCACATTTTCAGTATATTAGGCTTTGATGTTGGAGAGTTTGGATATTTCTGGTTAGCCATCAGAGTATTATAATTTTTCCAGTCATCAGCCAATGCACTCAGACCTGGTACAGTGTGGCACATTAATATCTATATTTTATACACATGTCCTGAAGGAGTAGATCGTGACAAAAGAAGAGTCTCAAGTGACTCTCCTGAGTCTTCTGTGGAGCTAACAGATAGGATGACACCTCTCAGCGTCATTAAAGAGGAGGGACAATCAACAGGATATTACCAGCCAGATTTGGTAAACCATAATTCACTGTGTGTCAAAGGTTATTTTAACTAAACAAACTAAGCAAGCAGTTTCTTGCAACTTAAACGTAATATAACAAAATAAACAGACAGTGGTACATTTTATCTATTACAAGATGAGATATATGTCACTTTAAATGATGTTTACATAACCTATGTAAACTGCTTCCAGTGTGAAAATGCCTAGATGAAGTGTGCTATTGCTCAGCCTTGCCTTTAAGTAAATACAGCAGTGCTATGCAGGAAATGAGAATGAAAAATGCATTTTCCACAGCCTACAAGATAAGTACAAGACGTTGCAACAGCACACCACCCTCTCCAGTACATCCTGCTGTAAATAAATGATTGTTTGACATTACTGGAAGATGGTGAAGGAAGTAACGGCCGTTTCCAGTCTCAGTGTAGAAAACTCAATGTAACCTCCTCAGTACCGTTGGGAAGTATTGTAAAGTGAAGAAGAGTTCACTACTGTGCTGTTTATTGTCTGTTCATGATGACAAAAGATTGGCTCTGTATCCTGAAAGGCGCTGAGTCATATGATGAAACTCATGATTGTCTGGATCAGGGCAAAGCATTGGATTAAAAGCATTTTTTTTTTTAGTTTCAGAAGAATAATTGTTATGTCATTGTTATCTGCAAGCTGTCCTATATGCTCCTGACCTGTTTAGATGGATGAAATAGCCTATAGCGAGAAATGTCCATTAGGGGGTTATTACACAGTGAGAGACTGATAATCAAGTTAGAAAATATTTCCTTCAGGGTTGGTTGGTTGGTCATTGGTTTGATTTGGTTTCACAAGAGCGTAAGAATTCCCAGAAAAGTGATAAGGAAATAAAAAACTGCAGAGTCATGCTGTATAGTAGATTCCTGACTGCGACGCACTGGAGCGCTCAACTTAAAAGTGGGCTGATATCGCGTGGTTTTATCCATCTTATCGCGAGAACTGAGCCGCAGTATAAATGTCCCAGGCTCGGCCACTCCTGCACTCTCCTTCTTCTGGTCACGTTGAATTTTTAGTGTGGTCAAAAACTGAGGTACGTGCAACAGAACACTTTAAATGTTCTCTGTTTTTTTTTTTTGTCTTTTCAATTGTTGGTTCGCGCTCATTCACGATTTTTTTTGTTTTTCTGTTAGGTCGCTGTTGCTGAAATCACAGTGCAACAAGTGGCTTTTTTTTTTTTTTTTGCGGTTGATTCAGGAAAAACCGAGAAAGTTAGACGTACTCGACAGGAGCGATAAAATGACATTTAGCTAAGTGATAGTTTGTTTTAACGCCGACAGAAAACACGTCCAGGTTGCTGTCAGCTCAAGTGTAAAGACTGTTAATGGGACTTCAGTCGTTGCTAATGTTATGTAAGCGATACTGAAACGTGCCACACAATAGTTTCACCTTGACTTTTTAGCCATGTGGACAAATCCCTGAAAAAAAGGGCTCTGACACTAGGACAGGTTAGACATCCATATGCGGAAACACCTGTGAATTCAAACTTAAAGAAGAAGTGGAAATGGTTCGTGGGTTTCTGTTGTTGCCAGTGAAACAGCTGGGTGTTTTAACACAGAGTTCAAAACAGGAAATTGATTGATTGAAGTGGACTGTGATGTGCATCAGCTGTCAGACTGGGTTTAGCCAAAGTGTGTGGAGTTTTCTTCTTTATGTCTGATACAGTGTTGTGTATTACACACATTTTTAGAAAACATTGTTTAATACTAAGTGTTTGCATCCTCTGTAATTCAGGCGGACTGAAGATGGCTGCAGGAAATGCACATATTGGAAAACTGGCCCCGGACTTCACAGCCACAGCGGTGATGCCGGATGGACAGTTCAAAGAGCTGAAGCTGTCAGACTACAGAGGTACAGCTTAGCCACTGTTGAGCAGAGGACATGCTTTGATGGCGCTCTATTCAGAATTGTGATTCTTTGTTTTGCAATTCCACAACGTCTCGAATGCTCTTTCATTTACACTACTGACGACAGGCATTAATTATACTCTAATTACGTAGGCGCATTGTCACATGACTCACTGCGTGGCCTAATTCTTTTTGCCTTTTCTTGCAGGGAAATATGTTGTGTTTTTCTTCTATCCACTGGACTTCACCTTTGTTTGCCCAACTGAGATCATTGCTTTCAGTGATGCTTCTGATGAATTCAGGAAGATCGACTGTGAGGTTATTGCAGCCTCTGTTGACTCACACTTCTCCCATTTTGCATGGTAATTACAGTGCTTCATTATTTAAACACCCACAACTGTGTGCATTCAGTTGTACAAATTCCTCACATTATATTTGTGTCCTCAAAGGACCAACACACCACGTAAACAGGGCGGTCTGGGCACCATGAAGATTCCCCTGGTATCTGATATAAGGCGCACCATCTCTACAGATTACGGGGTCCTGAAGGAGGATGATGGCATTGCCTACAGGTGGGTTGAACAGGTCGTTCTGTGTTACTGTGAAGATTAAAACCAATGAAACTTGTTTTAGTTGCAGTTCCTCTGGCTTCCTGAGGGAGATTAACATTTTTTGAACAACCAGTGATGGGACCACATGGACTTCATTGCTGCATGCTCTCTTTTCTCTCTCACTGGTTTATATAGTCTCTCAGAACCGCCACACTGAAAATCAAAGTCATTTATAGTCATTGGAATAGCTACACTAAAAAGCTTCATGAAAAGCTAGAGAGGGGTGGGAGAGTGATGGTTTAAAAATAAGATAAAAAAGATATGTGCACATATTTGTAGTCTCTCCAGGAAGGCCTTTATAGCACTGCACATAGCTGTGCCATAAATACTGTGTCTGTATAACGGTTGATAAACGAAAGCTAGATGCTTAGTGCTGTCTTGCCTCCTCACCTCAGGAGATCAATCATGGCATTCAGTGGGCGTGACTATTGGATTGTTTGGGCAGACTATAAATCCCACTTAAAGTCTTAAGGAGACTCATGATCTATTCATTGTCATTTACGCAGGGGTCTGTTCATTATTGATGACAAGGGCATCCTGAGACAGATCACCATCAACGACCTCCCGGTTGGACGGTCTGTTGAGGAGACCTTGCGTTTGGTCCAAGCATTTCAGTTCACTGACAAGCATGGAGAAGGTAGGTGACTGCTGCAGCTCTATGGCACTCTAATTTTATCTATTTTTTACAGTTTCCTGTTGTTGCATACATGTGTTAATTATTAAAGATTACCATACAGTTAATAGGCAGTTGCTTGAGTGAAAGTCTCTGAGGCCCAGTTATACTCAGATTATTCATTTAACTCTTGGCTTACTAACCACAGTACACATCCAAAATGACTATTGGCCAATTGTGATGAATTAGTGTTACATAAGGTACAGAGAACAAAGAGCAGAAAGGCCTATTCAAATTCAAAGGTTGGTGCTCTTATCAGTGTAGAGGTTCATATAAACTTTACAACAAGCTGAGAAATTATTTTAAACTTAAAGCAGAGCAATACATAGAGCATGTCCTATCCCAGAAAAATGTATTATGCAACCAAACTTTTGATCCTTCAAGTGGAAAGGATTATATTATATAATGTATATTTGGGTTATACTGGCATACATCTTTTGATCCATAGTCCAATACTCATAACAACCTTCTTTTCAGTCTGCCCAGCCGGCTGGAAACCAGGAAGTGACACCATCAAGCCTGACGTCCAGAAGAGCAAAGACTTCTTCTCCAAGCATTAATAACCTCAAGGCCAGAGTCTGCTGTCTGCTATAGGAGATTTCATTTAGAGATTACATTTCCAGAGAACAATATTTAAGTCAGCCACTGTGCCTGTGGAGGGGGGGGGGTCAGACAGTCTTTGTAGTCGACTTACTGTGTGTGTGTGTGTTCTATTGTCTGTAGATCGAAAAGCACATGTGACCAAAATATATCTGTAAATCTGTGGTGATGATGTATGCTAGTGTCACCTGTCCTACTGAGCTGTTTTATGGTGTCGTTTCTTGTTACATACAAAGGACCTGACAAACATGTTTATTGGAATGAAAACACAAACACCTCTACTTTTTTTTTTAAGCTATGAACAACAAATGCTCTTTCATCAAATAAAAAAAAAATATATTTCAAAGAACACCTTTGCTTCAAATGCTTTAAATAACATGTGAAAGTTGTCCGTCCTGTTTTAGTGTCAGGGTGCTTTGTCCTGCATGCTGGCTCCTGGCTTACAGGCAAACCTAAATCAAACAAAGCCATTATTAAAGTTAGTACAAGCTCGCTGCTGAAACTGCGTAGAGCTGGCGACGGAGGCTGAGTGGTTGGAGAACTCCACATTCATCAGGCATTTGACTTGATTAAATACATACACTTTATGTAATAACCTGGCAGTGGAATACATACACTTCTATGAATTAAACTGAGGAAACATCTTGTAATGTCTTAAAAAAATGATTTTGTCCTTTTAAATATGAGCGCTCATAGTTACATGTCTGCCCATCGTGTATTTATACACACATATAATGTATTATCCTCATGTACAGTGGCCTGTATAATACTGAGTATAGTGTACTATTTTGTACATATACACAGTGTACTGTATTGTTATGTACAGTATATACACATAAATAATATGGCACCCTTCCCCTAAAGATAGAAAAACCCACAAAGTAGATAAATTAACTTGAAATTGACAAAAGTAATAAATAAATAAATAAAAAAAAAGCTAGTTGCAAGTTGTGGTTGAACAGAAGTTTTTAAAAACCCAAACAAATGAACCAGTCCTGGACAGACATGATGTTTCCGTCATGTCCTGGAGACCGACGGAGGAGCTGCTTCAGGCGGGAAACACTGAACCACAAGCTAGTATTAGTCAGGTCTTAGCTGCTGTTTGAGGAACTAACTTCTCAGTAACTTCATCCGAACCTGAATGGTGAAATAGTAATATAGCAATATTTTCATAGGCAAAATAATCGTATTGTTGCAGTTCCGTATTTAACGGATCAAATATTAAGTTAAGTATTGTTAGTGTAGCTATTCGTTAGCATTAGCCACGTTAGCAAGCTCCCCCCAGCAACAGGAACATGGCTGCTGGGAAGATGTGCATCAGGAAGAACAAAGAGGAGACGGCTGAGGTGTGAAGTGCCCACGTACTGGTTAAATATAATATTATTACAGCGTTATTTACATTTTATACTGTTTACTGTGACATTTCTGTCCCGTGGGGGTCTTTAGTTGACCTAACTTAGCGGGGCGAATTGCGCCATCGTGTGGTCATGAAGTCAAAAATACAGTAACTCGAACTGGGTTTTTTAATTCTTACTACAACGTGTTTGCTTAAATTTTAAAGTGGACAGGATTATTTCTGAACAACTTAAAAACCAAGCAAGAGTCCCTCGTCTTTGTCAAGAGAATGATGGCTGTGGCCGTCTCCTCCATCACTTATCTCAGAGGGATTTTCCCGGAGGATGCTTACAGATCCAGATATCTGGAAGGTGAACACAAAACACCACAGTAATGATGTACATTTTTGTAATATCATGCATTTATTTGATTTGCACATTTGACAATGACAATGAGACAATGAGAAATTATAGCTGCTTTACATTAGATTAATGATTGTCAAAGAGTAAAAACATGTTAATGGTTTCTGCTGGTTTTCTGTCATTCCTTGTCTCCAATTTCACCAGATTTGTGCATCAAAGTTTTGCGTGAAGACTGCAGTTCCCCTGGTCCCAGTAAAATTGTGAAATGGTAATTATGATATTCCTACTTTAATAGTACCAGCATGCATGCCTGTATTTTATTTCTAGGCTCAGTCCCAGAAGTCAAACCAGACACATTTAGGGGAAATTATTTCCTGCTGTCTGTGAATAATTTCCTGCCCTAACTGAGTTTAGTTTGCATGCTATACGATCTTATCTGTTCCAGGATGATGGGATGCTTTGATGCATTAGAGAAGCAGTATGTAAGTTAATGCATCTTTGAATATTTTGAATTTGTAGTATTTCTTCTGCTATGCCATTTTAATTAATACTGGCACTAATTGTATTATTGTTCATTGCTTTCATTTTAACAGCTCCAGATTGTGTTCATTGGGGTAAGTGAAGTCAACATGTAAAGCTTTTTATTTGCCTATGAAGACAAGATTTGTAAATATTTTCTGTATGCTATTACGATCTAGGTCTACACCAATCCAGATCAGCCTAATGTAAGTTCTATCTCATTAAAACAATATATGTTAAGATTATGTAAGGACACACAGTAACACAGGGGCATTTGTAAAATAGACCATAAACATTACATTTTTACATTTTTCAGTGCATTATTGAATCCTACCAGTTTAAGTTCAAATACACTGAGAAGGGACCAGAGATGGACATACTCAGGTTTGGCTGGAGATACAACAGTTGAATTTATCACATCCTGTACATAGGGCATGCACAGGTGAGTTGATGCTGACATAACCTTCATGAAATCATAGGAATAACGACATAGAGATGCAGGTGACATTGGAAGACACCAAGAGAGCCTCTGTGCTGCTCATCAGGAAGCTCTTCCTGCTTATGCAGAATCTGGACGACCTTCCCAACAATGTCTACCTCACCATGAAGTTGTACTATTATGATGACAGTAAGAGGCACGAGCATAGTCTCAGAGAATCAGTTGAGAATCAAGTTTAATTATTTGAATAGTGAAAACATCTCATCCTGCTCTCTTTTCAAAGTCACCCCCGCTGATTACCAGCCACCGGGCTTCAAGGAGGGTGAATGTGACACCTTGTGGTTTGAAGGCATGGCTGTGCACTTCAAAGTGGGAGAGGTGCATACAGCCTTCCACAGCTTGAGAGTTCGTGTGTCAGCCGAACAAGGCAGACTGGACAAGCTTCAGGAAGAAAACCACCTTAGGGAGATCAAGCAGGTGTCTCAAAGAAATCCTCCAGAGAGAAAAGCAATCAAGGTGGGTCCAGAAAGGATCATTTAAGTAGTGGATTTCAGTTTTATTATAGTATCTGACAACATACGTTTTCTGTTTGGGTCACAATCCTGATCAGACTCCTCATAAGAAAATCTATGACAAGGACGATCTGCCTTCTGAAGATGGTAAGTCTACATGCTTCTTCTATTGCAAAAATTAAATTAATCTAGTAAAGGTATACAATGTTGACTTTCCTTCACACAGAGTCTGCACAATTCAAGATACCTAAAAAACCTGCAAGACCTGTAGCAAAGGTAAATATGTTTAAAGTAAAGTACACAGGTTGCAGAAATATATTAGGTCT
The DNA here is from genome assembly GCF_900324465.2 of Anabas testudineus. Lineage (NCBI taxonomy): Eukaryota > Metazoa > Chordata > Actinopteri > Anabantiformes > Anabantidae > Anabas > Anabas testudineus. The sequence goes on along the minus strand of NC_046626.1, from coordinate 6,949,519 downwards.
TCTTATTAATTATAATCAGGGTTAATGGAAACTGGCCTTGGTTACATTTTTGTCTATATTTTAGAGACATGCAGCTGCCAAAAATGTGGTAAAGAAGAGAAGAAGAATTTAGTCAACAGGACAAGTGCTCGGTCTGCAAACACAAATAGGAAGCTCTTCATTTTATTGTGTTATTTACAAGGTTTACAGGTTCCCTTTATTATTCACTCCAACAACAAAAGCCAAATGTTGCTGTCATAGTTCCACTTTAAACATTGTACAAACAGTTAACATGTAGTGCACATCTAGGTAAATTAAATCAATACAGTGTTCAAAAGAGCTTCATTTTTTTGTGTATTAAAATATATATTGTTATATATTGTATTATTCATTATATAGGGGTTGATTGTAATCTATGCAGCATGGCTAAATAGCTGCAGTGCAACTCATGAATCACAAAAAGGAAATCATAAGCACAGAAGTAGCTGAAATCAGTAACTGATTTAAACTTTAATGTTTTTTTCAAATTTCAATTTAAATTGCTTAATTACCGCCTCGGATTTACTTTATTTGTGTTAAAATTTCCTCCAATTCTTTGTGCACTTAGTGTAAGTTTTCCCCTGAGGGACAAAAGTCCAGACCATCTGCATTGGTCTCTAGTTCTCTCTTAGATGTGTTTCCTAGAAGAGGCTGTCCACATCGCCCATCTCCACGAACACAGTCTTCAGCTGGGAGTAGTATTCAATGGTCACTTGGCCGTTCTCCCGTCCTATACCTGGTGAATGTAAGCAGCAGATGTTTACTTCCACTTCCACTTTCTCTGACTGGGTAGTAGGTGGTAGTTTTTCCAATAAGAAAGTAGCCTACTCTTCCCAGAGATCACATTAGTTACTGATGGGGTAATACACTTTTCAAGGCATTGCATCATAGTTTTACTTTTAAGTACTTCCTACAATCATGGAATCTTTTTGAGTCTATTTAAAAAATAGCAGTATAAATGTTTAAATAAGCAGACCGTACCTGACATTTTGAAGCCTCCAAAGGGCACCTCAACTGGAGTGATATTGTAGTTGTTGATAAAACAGGAACCAGCCTTGAGGTGTTCAACCACACGATGCGCTCGTCTCAGATCCCTACCAGCACAAAAAGAACTATTGATTACATTTAAGTGTTCATTAGGATTGTTACAGGTTGCATTTGGGAATAAGACAGTTTTGCTTCTCCCACTGCTCATTTAGCTGCTTTCAGCTACCTGGTAAAAACTCCAGCAGCCAGACCCATGGTGGTGTCATTGGCTCTCTGCAGCACCTCCTCTTCTGTTTCAAAAGACAAAATGGACATGACGGGACCAAAAATCTCTTCCTTTACACACGTCATCTCATCTGTACAGTCGCCTATATGTGGGGAATAAAGAAAAGAGAACAATGTGTCAACACTGATGGGATCTCAAAGTCATTTATCCAAAAATATTCTGTAAGAATATTACATAGACTAAAACAGTTGTATAACGTCTCAACTGAGGTCTCACCCAGTACACATGGAGTCATATAGTATCCACCTCTGAGTTTGGGATCTGATGGAACAAACTGTTCACCCCCGCACAACACTGTAGCTCCCTAGAAAAGGGACATTCACACCAATATCAGCATTTTAGTTGCTCCATAAACATCTTTGTAAACTGCTGCTTTGACAAAACATACTTTATTATTTGGAGAAGTCTTACCTCTTTCTTTGCCTGATCAACATAGGACAGGACTTTGTCTAGATGTGGCCGGCTGACCAGTGCTCCCATTCGGGTGCTTTCTAGTAGTGGGTCTCCAATCTCTATCCTTTGAGTCCTCTTCACCACCTCTTTGAGAAATTTTGGCAGAATGTCTTTATGAACAAAGACCCTTGTACCGTTGCTGCACACCTGTGACACATTTAATCTTGTGAAGTAATACGCTCACATCAGTAGAACAGACATAATGTGGCACTATGTGCAATGTGACAGCATGTAAACTACCTGGCCTTGAGACAGAAAATTAGCCACAAGAGCTCCCCTCAAAGCATTCTCCAGATCACTGTCCTGAAAGATGAGCAGAGGAGATTTCCCTCCAAGCTCCAGAGTCACAGGTTTCACCCCCTTGGATGCCATCTCCATAATCTGTCAAAGGAAGAATATTTCTCAATGATTCTGATGTTATCACACACTAGTTCAGTAAGACAGGCTTCAACACTACATTTATGAATCTTAAGTCTTCACAACTGCAGTTTCCAATCGTGGGAGTGTAGTATATGTAGTAATTCTAACCCTTTTGCCTGTGGGTACACTCCCAGTGAACGACACCTTAGCGACATCATGATGGTGGCAGAGCAAGCTGCCAGTCTCCTGGCCACCCTGCACCACACTGAACAAACTCTCTGGAGCTCCAGCCTTAGCATAGATCTCTGCCAGCATAACCGCTGTCACGGGTGTCAGTGGGGATGGCTTGAACACCATGGAGTTACCTGTTTATAAGACAGACACAATAGAGAAAAAAACAAGTATGACTCCGTATGTTACTCATCTATTCGACTTAGATTTATGTCTACATCAAACACACATAGTGATCGACAGTGGCTGTGAATTGAGTGCAATACCTAAATCGTAAATGTTAGGACTTGTTAGAACTACAAAATGTGCAGAATTGTGTGAGGACACAGACTCATAATCACAAAGATCTGCCCTTCAAATTCATCATGTTACTGTGGTGCCATCTGTAGGTGAAATGCGATAACATTTTTCAGGTTTGCTTTAGGAAAATGGGATGGAATTGCACACTATAACGAGTTGTACTAGTAATAAGACAAAGCTGGAAGGATTTGACCAAAATTGTTATAAATTATATGAGGAAAAAGATCAAAGTTCGTGCAGTATGATATGTTTCAAGTTTCATCATCTATACATCTATACTGTTCTCCTTAGACCACAGTTACTCTGTGATATGGAAAATGATTTTATTCCTATAAAAGATAATTATTTACCACAGGCCAAGGCTGGAGCTGACTTCCAGGCAGCTATCTGAAAGGGATAATTCCAGGCACCAATTCCAGCACAGACGCCTAAAGGCTCCCTGCGGGTGTAGGCAAAGGAACCTCCTGGCAACTGCACATGCTGGCCTAGACAGGGGAAAAGTATAAATGCGGTTAAATAAAGATTTTATGGGAAAAATTTCAACAATGGATGTCATCGCTAATTAGATATTATAATTAAATCCTATAATTAGTTGCCTGATTATCTGCCTGATGAGTGGGCAAAATGTATGTAACTAATGAGCAAGATTTATACCAACCCGCCAGAGTGGCTGCCAGCCCTGCATAGTACAGTATACACTGTCTGGCAGAGTCCACATCCAGACGAGCTTCTGTGATGGACTTCCCATTGTTGACCGTCTCCATTTGAGCTATCTCCTCACTCCTGCTCTGTGCATGAAATCCAGGACAAACGTATTCAATCAAGTTAGTGTAGAAAAAAAACACTGAGTGTACAAAACATCCTCTTATTGGGAATTATAATGAATTTAGGTAGAGTGCACAAAATGAACACCTCAATAATATTAGCAGCTTCTATCATGATCCTTGCCCTCTCCATCCCCGACATTTTGCTCCACTGGCCAAAGGCCGACTTAGCAGCTTTTACAGCCTGATCCACATCCACAGCACCACACGGCTCCAACTGGCACAAGACTCGCCCTGCAGAGTGAAACATACGATGGTTACACACTTTCTTTTCTGGCAAGGCCCTCTCACTTTGTTAATAATTATTGTGATTCACTGTAAGTCGTTCTTTAATCAAGAGGATGATTAAGGGTGGTTAAATTTACCAAGTAGGAGGTGGAGGATTCATTTCTAGTGATGCTTGTAATAAGATGGAGAGAGTGTTTATGAAGAGTAAGCTACACACATGCTAGAAAATATAAATGAGGTTAAGATGACCTTAAAAAAAAAACCTAATATTGCTTTTCTAGACCAGAGATCAACAGACAGACATCAGCAAAGTGCAGTTAGGAGACAGTGCGTTTACCTACATACACTTAAATAACATAGTTACTTAAGGAAACCATGTTAATAAAACGACAGACAATGTTAGAGGGTTGTGTGGCTGACCCGTTGCAGGTTCGTAAACATTTTCCTTGTCGCGCTTCTCGTGGCTCGTCCTCCTCTCTCCAGCCCAGAAGTTCAGCGGGACCGTGATGTGCACTGACCCCGAGGACATGCGTCGGACCGCCGCCGGGACTGGAGCAGCAGCGAGCCTCCGGAGCATGGTCAAAGTGAGCCGTTTCTGCGATACCTGCAAATGATGTTTTATGCAGGTTAAAGCCATGCATTCATACACAGTCTGTGCACCAACACCAAACTTAATTAAAGCAAAACCGGCATTTTAGAAAACCACAGTGTGACTTTACACGACCACAGGCTAGCGAAGCTCATTTTCCTCCACTGTCATTTAACTCTTAAGCTATTTGAACTGCTGTGTATTTGAGTGTTGGTAATACACTTACCTAGAAGAGTCTGGACATTACATGCGACTTTGAAAAAATCTAAACCCATCTGTTGATATAATGTTGGCTGAACTTTATACTGTTTTAACAAAATGTTTGCTGAACTTTACATCATTTTGCAGAGGGTCAACCGGGAGGCGGGGCAACGTTGCTGACGATTGCAAAACGTAACAGACGATTGGATCGTTTTACTGCCAATCACATCAAGTTACTATTTACAAATTAATAATTGAATACAAAATACGTGTATATTAAAATGTTGTTATGTTGACAAATAAAAGTGCCTAATATAGTGTAAATAAAATAGTAATTGCGAGTTTCTAAACCTGACAGTGGTGTTGTGGGAGGAGCTCCGCCACAATGATCTTCCAGCACCACAGCTCGGACTGCACATTGCAAGTATGGCCGGGGATAGTGAGGCACATCTTAGGGACTCCGATCAAAACAGCGACGTTACTCGACAACCCTTCCTTATCGGTGTCTCCGGAGGCACTGCCAGTGGCAAGGTTGGCACCGTAGCTAGTTATTTTGACGTTTATACGAATTGCCATGTTTACATTTGGAGCTAAATCACAGCTCGGCATTGCTCTGCCACCCGGTGCTAGTTGACCGCGTGGCTTCAGCGACGCAGCATTGTGACTTGATTGACAGCTGGATCATCTGTACTACCACCCGGTTCACATGTATTTTACTTATAGCGCTTGTCCACCGCATGTTGAACTTATCTTTGTGTTTGTTCAGCTGAATGTTTGATTTCGTTTGTCTTACCAGTCGTTAGCGAGACAGACTACCTTTAGACTACGTGGAATCCCATATGTTAGCTTATTTAGCCGCCTAGCTAAATTCCATCACATGCTAGCAGTGCAGGGTGTTCAAGACAATAGCTAGTGCTAGCTAAACTGTGTTTGTAAACAATGTGAACCACGTCTCTTTCCCGTCTGTCAAATCTCGATTATCACTGATGTTAACTCAGTTACGAGTTAGTAAATTAAACCCGTTATATGATAATTAAGGTCTATTTTTAGAGCGGGTGACCCGGGATAACCGATGACGTTAAATAACGTTAGTTAACCCACATGTTGGTGTAGGAACGATAACAATCACTGGCGCCAGCGGGAAAATAAGAGCCCGAAAGATTACTGCACAGTGCAGACGTGTCTTTGTTCTGCGTGTGCTTATATGCAATACTACAATAAACCAAGCTGCCGTAGCTAATAATTAAAAGATCGTTGTTCAAACAGAAACCAGCCTTTATTTTACCAAACATTTATTGCCTCTTCGTGGACGGTGCTAAACAAACGACAAATCTGATTCACGTCTTGTTCTAGAGAAATGACTCAGGCGACGCGGGGATATTTTCCAAGACAGTTCTTTGTTATATAATCTAGGATATTTTGCGATTGGTAAATGAAGCCACAATAAAATCCAGAGACTCGAGCTGACGTGAACAGCTTTCTGGGAAGAGCTGTAATCATGACGATTTTCATCTTGGAGGTGTTGATCACGTTGATGTTCTTTCACTCTGTACTGACGTGTGGGTAGTAGGTACATCACAGAAATAGACATGAGGGCGAAACTGGCCTTTCTTTCTTAACTTTGTCCCAGATATCAACACTGTTACACAGAGACGGTGTTTTGCCTGATCAACCCCTTCACCTGCTGGACGAGTTTTACTTGAGAAGTCTGTGACTGCTGTCCTGGGCGCAGGACCCCCCACCTTTTATTATGAGTGATTAATTTTAACTCCACTCACAACCACCTGCCCAGTAGATTTAGTTTGGATATATTATGTGTTCAGATATCATCAGAAGGCCTCTTTAACCACAATGCTGCATTTGAGCATGTTGACTCAACCTCATACCCCCAAGTGGGGGCGTCCAGATTCATTGTAGCACAATTGCATGAATACAAAAGGGGCAGAGGCTTAGGCAGCTGGAGAATGCTCATTCAGCACTGGATATGAGATTCATTTAGTTGAGGTCAGTGAGTACAAATGTGTTGGGTCAGTGCAGTTCTCACCTATGGTTGTGGTAGTTGACCTCATACAGGGTGGGAATTTACTCACCCAACTCTAATCTTTGAGTAAAATGTGACTGCATGTTTCCTGTTGGCTGAATTGCAACTAGTTGTCATTTCGGTGCTTTCACATCGTCCGATTCCATTGACAGTTGGTAAAGTTGCAGTTTGATGTGTTTCTGCAGTCGTCTGTATGTGAGAAGATCATGGAGCTGCTTGGGCAGAACAAGATAGACCATCACCAGCGGCAGGTGGTCATCCTGAGCCAGGACAGCTTCTACAAGGTGCTGACTCCGGAGCAGAAGGCCAAAGCACAAAAGGGCCAGTTCAACTTTGATCATCCAGGTATGCATGTCATATGTGTAAATGGATGCAATAATTTTGTTGAATAACTCAACATGCTATTTTAGTGCAGAACCTAAACGTGTTTAAAACTGGCTTGTGGGCTTGTGTTAAGCAGCATGCTTTGCAGCCACATTGATCATTTTCCCAGTGTTCTTGGCAGAAGCGTCCACTTTTGGAGTCTATCTTTGCCCCCGCTTGCTCCTGCTTCCTTCTCAGTCGATTTTAAATCCCCACAGTCAGCAGGCCTTTCTCAGAGGCAGCCACTCTGTAGCTCAGACTGAACCCAACACCTGTTACTCAAAAGGGATTCCTGGGTTACTTCAGTGTGCAGTGTGGGGGGTGTCCCACGTGTCGCTGGGTGAAGGCTACATTGGTATAACTGGCGTGAAGATCACCACTCTGCTTTTCCTTTTCCTCAGATGCCTTTGACAGTGAGTTGATCATGCAAACACTCAGAAACATCCTGCAGGGGGAGACTGTGCAGATCCCAGTTTATGACTTTGTCACTCATTCCAGGTGAGTGTCTTTTGCATGTTACAGTTGATGTTTGGCCAGCACCAATCATTGTGTTCCTTCAGAGTAGACATTACAATCACAGTTTTTATGTTTGATTCATCACTTGATTGCAAAATTATAATATTTGAATACAGTCATCAACAGGAATAAAGAAACGTTTGTGTCTGTCATTCCAGGAAACAAGAGTTTGTTACAGTGTATCCGGCTGATGTGGTCCTGTTTGAGGGTATCCTCATGTTCTACTCACAGGAAATCAGAGATTTGTTCCAGATGAAGCTGTTTGTCGACACAGACCCAGACACAAGGCTCTCACGCCGAGGTGTGTGCGTGCGTGCGTGCGTCCGTCTGTCTGTCTGTCCGTCTGTCCGTCAGTGAGTGAGTGAGTGTTCTCTTTACAGGACTTGTTTATTGGTTTGTATTAATCAGTTTTGTGTGTGGGCTTTCTATGTTCCAGTTCTAAGGGACATCAGTGAGCGTGGCCGTGAACTGGAGCAGGTGCTGACTCAGTACATCACCTTCGTGAAACCAGCCTTTGAGGAGTTCTGCTTACCGGCAAGTGACATTCCTAACCTACATCACATGCCTGAAACACCATGATGGTCAAAACAATTGATTTGACTATATAAATCTGGTATACTATTGTATACCAGATTTAGCTCATGATAGACATATTGACAGTAAAATGCATGTTGCTTGTTGTGTATTAGGGGTATTAAAGATATCATGAAATGAGTAACTGAGTGTTTCAGACCCTTTACATTTATATTTAGAGTATCTAATCTAAATATAAATGTAAATTATACTATAATATAATAATTAGAGTATAATTTTTACCTATTGGACATTGTATAATCTTTAACTTGTATAGAGTATCTGTCCGGTTATATTGTCTGTCTGATAACCTGTGCATTGTTTGACCTTCTCTTTACCTCTTCTAGACAAAGAAGTATGCAGATGTGATTATTCCACGAGGAGCAGATAACCTTGGTAAGACCCCACTTGATTAAATAGAGCAGACACTGGATTTGTGTTGGTCGAACATTGGGAGCAGTTCCCTTGAAGCCTTACTTGGATGTTGTGTTAAACACCACAGAGGTCTTTGGCAAATACTGCTGCATATATGGAAAGCTGTATGTTTTTAAAAGGGGAAAAAAAAAGGCAGAGAAGTTGACAGCTTTTTGAGTGCAATGCTAAATACTTGTGTTCCACATTACTAACTGCTCTTCTTCCTACAGTGGCCATCAACTTGATAGTACAGCACATCCAAGACATTCTGAATGGCGGGCTGAACAAGCGGCATAATGGCTGCGTGAACGGCCATAGCACTCCACGTCAGCGACGGACCTCCGAATCCAGCAGCCGGCCTCATTGACCATGTCACACCTCTCTTCACAGGACGGAGAGGGGTGGGGTTTGCGCTGTAAATAATGCCTGCTTGCATCACTGTATTTAAGAGAAAAGCGATGCAAAAAGAATTGAAATGCCTTTTATTATGACTACTCTTACTAGTTACTTTCATTGTAATTGTTGAAGTTGGGATTTAAACTTGTTTCAGGAAAGTAAGAGATCCTGTTTATGTGATGAGACCATGGGTTAAACCGACCCCATGTTGTCCCCCTGCCCCAGATTGTTTTTTTTTCGTGTTCCCTGCTGCTCTCATGCTGGGAACTCATCCTGACAATGAATAAAAGTGGGGAAACTTTTTTTTATATTATAATTCTTTTCTGATAAAACTTGAACCCCTAGTGGATGGGGAGTGTGATAAACGTTTGGGTGGGTTCCGCACAAGAAGGATGTGGATTTAGAAGATGAGTCTGAGAAACCAGGATTGCACTCAGTATTTGTTTTGACAATCTTGAGTGTTTTCCTATCATCATATGTTTTTAAGTGTTTAAGCTCCCTCATTGTGCTGCTTAGTGTATTAAACAGCACAAGTTTTCAAAGCACTCATTCTGTATGTCTGCAGCAGCAGAAACACACTACAAGACTTTTCAGTACTGATAGCTACCACACAAATGAAGCCAAATACTAATACTGTATTATCTTATATCAGTGTTGTGGGTTTTTACATTTCAGGATTCTTGTCCCCTGTATTTGACGGGGTGTTATGTATTGACTGTCCCAAATCAAATGTCACGTATACAGGTGCTTTTTTAAAAATGTTTTTCTTTTCTTTTTACCATTGATGAGGTTTTTAATTTAGACATATAAAAAGCTTCCCCAGTTGACATGTCGTTTTGCAAGCATTAACAATACAATCAGCATTGTTGAATAAGGTGAAGATATAACGTGTGCGCTCAGGTGTTGATTTTAAATGCCAGGAAAGGGTGTCATAGGGTGTTCGATGCCACAGCAATGTCAGTTATCCCAGGTTTGTGGCCATTAACAGCCAAGACCCACCAAAATGCCTCAGCAAAGTTGCCTCAGGTTAAAACGTGCAGTAAGTATCCACACTAGAAACATTAGGTTACAATAAAAACAGCTCGATCCGTTTTGTATTTCATGTGCTGTATTTATTGTGTACATTTGAGGTGAGTGATTTGTACTGTATGGCTGGTAAATAGATTGGTATCTCTGAATGAATTTCTAATATGTCAGTTGGTTAATGGTCAATAAACTGATGCAGCCTAACACCTCTGTCCCGTTTATTTATGAGGTGTCATGTGGAAGTGTGCTGTAACAGGTTTCAATGTGATCAGCAGAGGGGAAAACCCGCTGTAGTTAAAACTCAAAATGTCTCACACATATGTGAACATTTGGCTGGACGAATGAAATAGTAGACACCGACAGATTCTGTAAACTAGGTGTTCTTCTGTGCGGTGTGCTTCGTGTAGTAACCTACGGCATCAACTAGAATGTCCGAGGATCGTGAACGCCACAGGAGCAGTTCAGTGGGAAGGCGTCAAGATGGTGGTACGTACAGCTTCTGCAATAAACAGTGAAGTCGTGGGACTAACTCTGGGCGATTTCTTAACTCTTATTTTATCATGTGCCTGACAGAAATTCGGGCTCCAGTTTAAAGCGACTCTGGAGAATGTCACCAACGTGAGGCCGCTGGGCGACGACTTCCGCTGGTTTCTGAAGGTAACGTTAGGTTGGCTGTCAAGCTAGCATAAAGCTAGCTAGTTCACCCCTCTATACAACATGTGAGCTTATTTTACTGTTTTGTTCAGAGACGTTCACAGTTTTATCATGTTTGCTATGGGACAAATATGTGTGTGCACAGGGTGTTCTCCATTTAACAACACTAATTGTCAGGTTTGGCTCGTATATTTTGCAAAACCACACTCTTATCATGTAGCATTGGGGGAATGTGCCACGACTTGGGCTTTAAATGATGTGTCGAGTATTAGGACCAGCAAGTTTGCATCTCGAGAATAATGTCCAGATGTTGAGAAAAATGTTGAAATATCACGTCGAGTGTACGGAGATTAAATGTTTATCCTTCTCCTCTCTAGCTGAAGTGTGGGAACTGTGGTGAGATCCCAGATAAATGGCAGTATGTAACTCTTGTGGTCAGTATGAATATGAATATTTTTAACAGAGTTTTCTTAAAAACATAACAAACCAAAACAAAAAAAAACACTTACTTATTTTAAAATGTTCCCATAGGAAAGTGTCCCACTAAAAGGGGGGAGAGGCAGTGCCAGCATGGTGCAGAAGTGTAAACTCTGTGGCAGAGAAAATTCAATAGGTATGAAGGAACATGTTATTTGTTCACTTCCTCTGAATTTTCCATGGTAAGAGCCCTGGAGGATTAACATGTCTGTCTCCTTCTAGACATCCTGGGGGACACAATCACGCCTTATAATGTAAGTAAATGTTCTATACTTTCACTTTGAAACACACACCGCCATCTGTCTCCACAGTTCACATGTGACACTTCTACATGCAGAACTGAGCTGTTCCCAAAACGCACTGCCCGTTGAAAACATGCTCGGAATAACTGTGCTCACTAGCTCATATATTCATTTGTTTGTCTAGTGTTTCATGCATTTGTTCATGCACCAAAAAAAAGTGTGATCTAACATTGATTTCGCTGCTACTTAAGGCATTTAAATGAATCTATCACATATTGTTATGCACCCGATAATATATTGAGAGAACCACTTTCATTTTCTGCTGTATGTTTCCTGCATTGAAGGCTGATGACAATGAAAGATTCAAGACAATGGTGCAGTTTGAGTGCCGAGGTCTGGAGCCTGTTGACTTCCAACCACAAGTGAGAATATTTGTTTAAACAGAGGATGACGTGGTGTGTCTGTGTGGATCCACATAACATTTAGACATTAGCCATGCTGAAATTAATCTAATAATACCATGTAACTCTTTCCCTCCAGGCTGGCTTCGCTGCAGAAGGAGCAGAATCTGGCACAAAGTTTCCTGAAATTAACCTACAAGAAAACGTAAGTACAGTGGGAACAGCCTGTCAGTAATAGTATTTAGATTTTTCTCATTGCACCAATGTTAACTTTTTAGAGAATGTTTCACTTAAAACATAGTTAACCTTTCTGTTAACTTCAGGATTATTTTGCTGTGCATTCTGTGATTAATTTGTGCTTCAGTCAGTGATTTTATGACATGACTTTTATTTCAGGACTGGACAGACTATGATGAGAAAGTCAGCGAGTCAGTTGGAATATATGAGGTCACACACAAGTTCATTAAGTGCTGATGTCATCATTTGACGAGCCTCAAAAATATGAGCATGAACACTACGACCATGCATGTTCAAGCCTGTCTCCCGGCAACAAGGATGCTTCAGATACTGAGGTGGAAGTGTCTTGGTTGATGAACAATAAGAGGTGTGGGGTAACACAACAGGCTGTCCATACACACAGCTTTGATCAACATCTCCAATAGACTTTTTTTTTTCTCATCAACTCAATAAAATTGAATTGTGAACATTTTGAATTTGAATTTTGACTTTTTTCTTTCTTGTTTTTGCTAAAGAAAATGTTTTCTATGACTTAAGAAGATTTTCTAGAGACATTATGATGTCATATCTCTTTACTCTCTATTAAAGATGATGTTTTATTTAATAGCATACTAAGTTATGAATGTGGAAAAATTTATCCAGTAGAATTTTGACAGTTTATTTATTGTCATGCATTGAATGTACCTCAGTGTATATCAGTGCCTTTTATGCTGTTGACATGCTATCGCCGCCACCCTAACGCTCTTAAATGTACTATTTTATAATTGGAGGTAATGATAACACTTTATAATTGCACTCTTTGTGATAGTGTTGTTTGGCCCTCCCTGTCTGAAACACTGGATCACATTATGAGTTCATATTATCCACTATCTAGGTTATTTAACATGATCTACCCACTGCTTTGTGACTGCTTCACAAACCACTATCCAGAGATGCTTGAAGATCGTTCAGAATAACCAAGCTCATCCTGCTTGTGTTAGACTTTTCTTTTCACCAAGACTGCACATTTTATGTTGTCAAGTATTTCAGTTTTGCCTTTTGTCCAAGTAGATAGTGAATAGAAATCTATATAAAGATCACTTTGCAATTCAGGACACTAAGAAGTTTTGAAACTTTATTTAGACTAAAGTCCCAGTAGACAAATCTGACCACAGGTTGTGATTATATGGTGGTTATGAGCAGATTTGTAGTAACAAACTACTTGAAACCTATTTTTATTACGGCCAGACACAAGAGCATGTACAGATCAATAGAACAGCGCTGCTTTTCCCCATCAGGCATAGCGTCATTCCGGAAATAGACGATCTTTGCCTCCTGTGGTTCAGTCCACAGATCGTCTGAGTGTGAAGCAGCAGCAGGTTCGAGAGCGACCATGGCACCAGGAAAGAAGAGCAGGGTGTTTGTCATCGGCGTGGGGATGACAAAGGTAATATTATTATTAAACATATGCTTTATTTCTGTCTGACAGGCTGCGTGCACGACATTATGTACGACTTGAGGTTAGCCTACTTTGCAAACTCTTAGGATTGCAGTGCTCTGAATGTGACCCTCCTCCTCTCTTCTGCTTTTATACTTCAACGTACCAGCTACTTCAAAATGAATGCACTGAAGTCTTGCTGCAGTTTATTTAAAGGCATCAATGCGTATTGTCTTGGCAGCTGCGCTATGTTTGTCCTGAACACGTTAGCTAACTTCGACACGTTAGCACAAACAGTGTCGCTGTCGTTGCGTGATCTTTGGTTTTAAAAGTGATCCAGTTCCTCTAGTTAGGTAAAGTCGGGCTTTGGCTGGTTGCTCGACGTCTTTGGATGTGTATCTCACCGTGTCCTGTGCCCACAGTTTGAGTCCATAGTTCATGGCAAAGAGAGTTTACAAACTGTGCCAAGGGTCGTCTCTCCAGCTGTGAGCTGCAGCTGCACAGCTGAGTCTCAGGTGTTTGACTGGGGTTTAGGAGTATGTGGGACAGTGGGACCTGATCTCACTGTCACTTCTTTAACATCCTATGTTTTATCTGTTAAATGCTTACTGTTGCACATGTTCAATATATATATATATATATATATATATATATATATATATATATATATATATATATATATATATAATCTCATTGTTAATAATCTGTGTGTCGCTGCAGTTTGACAAACCTGGAGCCCGAGGCGACTCTGACTACCCCGATATGGCCAAGGAAGCAGGTGCCTTATCTTCACGACGTCGTTCAGTCATCCGAAAGATACCATATCTCACTATGAGTTGATCTTGTTGTGTAACATGTTTAACAGTGTCATGTTTTCTTATGGTCTGCACCCTATTGTAGGTGAAAAGGCCTTAGCAGATGCAGGAATATCATATTCTGCTGTTGAACAGGCCTGTGTGGGATACGTCTATGGTGAGACCTCCAATAAAAAATGTCTTTTGTGTGTTCTCTTTAGGTTTCATGTAATGCCCACAGCGACACACAGTACTACTAATTTGATATTACATGTACACGTAATGCTCTAATACACATTCTTCTCCTACCACATACTACATGTCCATTCACTATATTCTGAACTGATCTCTCATCCCCAACCTTACACCATTAGGAGACTCCACCTGTGGGCAGAGGGCCATTTACCACAGCCTGGGTCTGACTGGGATCCCCATCATCAATGTTAACAATAACTGCTCCACAGGCTCTACTGCTCTCTTCATGGCACGTCAGCTGGTCCTGGGAGGTGAGTTAAACAGTGGTAAAAGAGATGAACCACTTCAAATGTATATTTACACTAGACTGTGGTTCAGTGCCTCCTCCAACTAGGAGGGACTCTTTATGCAAGAGTACAAGTGACTGTTTGTGCCAGATGTAGTGATATTCTCTCCTGGTGTTGGTGAGAATAGGACATACATCAAGTCGCAGTGATCTTGACCACAGAGCACCTAAATCACTTCCAAGTGGCCATTTGTGTCACATTTGAACAAGTTTCTTTAAGGTGTTTTAGAGATTTTACATTTTGGAACGACCTGAAAACTGCATGCCTCTGGCCAGCTGTAGTTTGCTCCATAATAGATATTAATGGCTGTGGACAGGACAAATTCATTGTTTTAAAAGAGGTTTCACCACGCTACTGATCTATTAACTGTTACTGAAACTATAAAACACACTCTCTGACTCTCACTTTGTTTCTCCTTTTGCAGGTCTTGCAGACTGTGTGCTTGCCCTTGGGTTTGAGAAGATGGAGAGGGGCTCCTTGTCCTCAAAGGTATACATCTGTTTGCCACTACCAGAGTTTAGCAATGCACAACTGAAGTTGTATCTGTTGTCCTGGGGTCTGCTTTAGTTTTTCACTGTTAGCAAACATGGAGTTGAATTAAAGAAATGAGACCTTAACATATAAAAACACTCATCACTGATGGTTTGCTTTTTACAAGCTGCATTAGTTGGTGTGAGCCATGTTTCACACATTTATGCGGAAAACTAGGAAACTGCAAATAGTTCACTTTTCTTGCTACAGTACAAGCACCTGTAGAGGAAGGGAGTAAGCGAGAGATCAACAGTACCCACTGGTAGTAACCACCTTTTTATTTTCCAGTTTCCATTTTATTTCTGTGTTTACATTCAGAAAGTTGTTTATGACAGAGAACAACAGAGAACACAGAGCAGATAATTAGTAGCATTTTCAATAATATACACCCGAAGTGTGCAGCTCTTCTAATGATGCACATCAGATCTTTCCAGGTTTGTAAAATACATTAGAAAGTCCAGGTTATGAGAAGCACCAGTTACTGTGCTAAAAAGATAATATTATCAACTCATGTCTAAATTTATCCTCTTCCCCTGTAGAACAGAGGGATACATCTCATTAAAATACGTTTAAAACGGATCACAGCAGACATAACAGATTAGTGTGGCTGCAGCCCAGTAATGCAGAAATAACGAACCTCGGCTCTCTTTTATTATTTTTCATTTGCTGCTAATTGTCATTGGGGGAATTCCTGTTGCAGCGGCGGGAGCGGGGGGTTGGGCAGAATAATGAGCTGTGCTAATAGGTTGAGTGGGTTTGTCAATATGAATTTCCTTCTGTAATTATCGCTTGTAATCAATAGTAAAAAGATGAATCACAGGACAGTTTGTGTTAGTTTTCATTTGTGGTGTATTTCTTTTCTGATTGTATTCTGTTTTTGATTGTTTTTGGTTTTTGTGTCTAAAAAAAACTGGATTCTTCAAACAGTGTTGCTCTACCTAATATGTGTAAAATTTAAATTTAAAAAATACCTTATTACAGTACATGGACCGGACCAACCCCATGGATAAGCATATGGAAGTGATGATCAACCGCTACGGGATGGTGGCGGCTCCAGCAGCACCACAGATGTTTGGCAATGCCGGCAGAGAGCACATGGAGAAATATGGTAAATGTCCAACATATGAATGTTATGGTTGTACCTCACGCCGTGTTCATGATATTACTGTGTTGTATAGATGCTTGTGTCAACGTTTTAATGTTTTCAAGGTACAAAACCAGAACACTTTGCTAAAATTGCCTGGAAAAACCACAAGCATTCCACCAATAACCCGTAAGTCCCAGCGTATGAAAACAGACGATTGCTCCCAAGTTTCTAGCTTGTTAAAAAGTTAGTGCGTCTATATTTGTGTTCCTGCAGGTATTCCCAGTTCCAGGATGAGTACACTTTAGAGCAGGTGATGAACTCCAGGAAGGTGTTTGACTTCCTTACTCTGCTGCAGTGTTGGTGAGAGCCTCACACATTTATAATTTGTATTAAAGAATGAGGTCTTGCAGTAACATTTAATCCGAGCGCTGTTTCTGTTTTGTGAATTAATAAGTGCCTCAGTTTGTATTTCTTATCATCTGATCAGCCCTACATCAGACGGTGCTGGAGCAGCAGTCTTGGCCAGCGAGGCGTTTGTCAGGAAACATGGTCTGGAGAACCAGGCAGTGGAGATTGTGGCCCAGGAGATGGTGACTGACCTTTCTTCCACCTTTGAGGAAAACAGCTGCATTAAAATGGTAATAAATGTGGGCTTTGGTTACTGAGTGGGCAGAAAGTCACAGTTATACTGAATCAGTTTCTTCCAATTTGTTCCTGAACACGCTTCTGTTCTTCTTTTAGGTGGGGTACGACATGTCTCGGGTGGCCGCCAAAAAGTGTTTTGAGACTGCAGGTCTGAAGCCCAGCGATGTTAATGTTATCGAGCTGCATGATTGCTTCTCAGCCAACGAGCTCATTACCTATGAGGCTTTGGGACTGTGTCCAGAGGGTAAGTCTACAGCTCATAAAACCGTATCTGTTGTCCTCCAGAGTTTAGTATTTCGAGGGTTAGAGCAGTAATTAATATCCTGTTTTCCTCCCACATTCGTTTAAGTTTTGAGAGAATAGGTAGATACGAGCAACACTTGTGTTACTTAAGTGAGTTAATGTTTTTCAATGTCCTCTCTTGTCACAGGTTTAATATTCAAACCTTTTTACTGACTTGAAATGGGTAATTCACGCCTTTATTTTGCTATATAATTACTGCCAGTACTAAAAGCATCTTTTCTGTAACTAGTCAAATTCTCAATATGAAGACTCCACACATTCAGTTTATCAGGTCTGATGTTAAAGCACGCCATCTCTGAAGTGTTGTTTTAAACAGTATTTTGAATCATATATGTTTCTGTGGTGCACTTTTTATGATTGATTGATTATTTATATTATTACTTATAATATGCCTTATGCATATAATGAATATGTTATAATGATACTGTATGTCTTATTACAGTGGAGCTATAACTATGCACTACTTCATGATCTTGTGTGTTTCAAATGCTCTTCAGGCAAAGCTGGGGAGCTGATTGACAGAGGGGACAACACGTATGGAGGCAAGTTTGTGGTCAACCCCAGTGGTGGGCTCATCTCTAAAGGACATCCTCTGGGTGCTACAGGTAGCAGCTTCTAACTTTGTAGCTATTACTGAAAAACATTTATCATATAATGCAGGACAAATTTCACATAATCCAGTACATAATCCAGTGTGTTGGGCGGCAAAAAACATTGTCAGTTAATGTTTGCTTTTAGTTTTTTTGAAGCAGCTAGGATTGGATTAGACTAGAGGAAGAAATAACCAATTATTGTAAGAGGTGACCTGGTAGCTTCGAGTGATTGCCTCAGTGGCCACCAGGTGGCATGTGTTGCACAGTGATGGCCACCGGGGGAACGTGATCCTAAGCCTGCATGTGAGAGAGCAGCCGGGGAGGCTTTGGCAAGCCTCCGCTCTAATCTCTCCACATGTTAAACTGTTGAGGGACGGGACTGAGCAAGTGGAGCCGCTGACTCGCCCCACCTCTGCAGTAGTGGCCTTCATCTTCAGTTTTCCATACACAGATTTTATATTCATCGTCACAGCTGTTTGGGTTTGAGTCTAATCAACCATACACACAGTGACTAATGAAGTATAACCAGGTGAAACAGTACGGTGTCTTCATCCATTTGCTATTTCTACTTAGAGATTCCTGGTTGGGGGCTGGACCTGTCCGTCACTTTCTCTTTCCGATATCATTGGGTTTACTTTTCTCTCTATTAACGCTCCTCTCTGTTTTTATTTCTTTATTCCCAAATAACCTTATATAACCAATTTGCAACTCATTTCTCTATCCATGTAAAGAAACTCCCTCCGCTTCTTGGGTCACTCTCTCGCTACGTGCGAGTGCCCCAGTCAGCTAAGCGCTGTCTGATCCGTGGTGTTGCTCTTAATCTTACTTGTAAAGCCTTGAACTCTTCCCTTGGGAGCACTGTGAGTAGAGATATTGATGGCCAACTGACTGAACCTAACCCCCCTCAACTCACAGGAGTATTAGCAGTTTTTTCCACTATGACATGACATCCAGCGACCCTGAAACCTCACCCGTACCCATCTTGACGTACACTGTGTGGTCATACACACATGCTTTTACTCTTTAGAAGTGAAAAGGTTGAAAGGGGCTCGTGATCATTCTTTGCCACCATAAAAGAGCATTTGTGATCGACTTTCTTTACGAGAATGAAGGACTATTACTGACAAGATGTGTGTCACTTTGAACCTTCCCTCTTAAGATGTATAAATTCTTTGTCGGAGGTGCTTCCCAGAGGCTCTTTGATAAGTTGCCTCGTGGACGGCATAGTAAATTCTTCTATTGGCATTTAGACAAAATTGCTTTCAAACAAACAAGTGACCATGTCGAAGATTAGGAGAGTGGTGCAGAATGCAAAAGACGCACCATGAAGAGGACTTTACCCTTAATTCCTTTAGCTCATTGGGATAATGAAGAGATGCTGAAGCTCAATAAGCAGATGGACTGACTTGCTTAGCTATAAAGCTAGCACAGGAGCTGACCCTTGCCAGATTAGAGAGTGAGTTCTCAGATTAGGAGTCAACTTGTCACCCCTCTGAGTAAAGGATATTGTGTTTTAAACTTGCAGAATGCTCATTTGGCTTCACTTGGAGAGTGAGACATATAATGCAATTATATGCATTATTAATTATAATGCAATGCTACGCTTAGTGGTGGGGTTCTTATTTCTTTTATTATTCTAAATGATGATGCCCAGTTGTATTATTCAGATGTATAAATAGTATGTCTGCCAAAAATATTAGCTTCTCAGATTACTACAGCCTTTGTGTTTAAGATTAAACATGGCAGTGTGTACCTGTGTGTTTAACAACGCAGAAGACGGCACCTTTTGTATCAGATGTTTCGAGTGAGCCAAACTATTGAAAGAGAGAAGTAAAACATCAATAAAATGTAATATGTGGTTGCAGATCACTTGTTTGCGACAACTGCATCTAACCTGTGATTCACTCCCATCGCCAAATTGTTGGTTTCTCCTATTGATATGTTTTCAGGCTTTGACTGCAGCCTCCACTTTTGTTGCTATTTGCTTCAGGATTTCCTCCCTTCAGTCTTGTCTTCAGTGGGTTAAATGCATGTTGAACTGGATGAAAGCTTTATTTGGCCAGAGTCAAATCTTCCACCTTCCACCTACCATTGAAGTCTCTGTTGAAATTGTTTTGGATCATTGTCTTCCTGCATGATGAAGCTCCTGCTGGTGAGTTAGTGCATCAAGAAAGATTAGCAAGCCGATTCCATAAGGAGACATGCAAACCCAAGCCATGATATGCCTTCACTAAACTCTACACTCCCTCACACTTTGAGCATCCCTTCAGTTTGTTAGAGGTTAATTTTGGTCTTTTCAGCACAAAACATTACTGCAACAATGTTGGTGACTCATCTACCTGTTTTTCTGCAAATTCCAAGATGCCTCTGCAAGTCTTGTGCATTTCTTCTCATGGAGTCTTCTTTGAAGGGTGGAGTGTGAGACTTTAGCTTATGTTTTTTTTCCGTTTTTATACTAAAGTAGTTTTTACTTGGAACTTATTTTGAGATGAGCTTCTGGTCATTGACCAGGTAACATCCACCATACCTCACATGGATAATGATGATGATGATGATTTTGACACATTTGGAGAGCTAAATTATATTGTACTAATAATTATATATTGTACATCAGTACATCACATCCATGCTAATGACGTTGGCCTCACAGCCTGTCCTTCTCCCCGCTCCTGGTTCTCGCTCAGGTCTGGCCCAGTGTGCAGAGCTGTGCTGGCAGCTCCGTGGAAAGGCTGACAGGAGGCAGGTCCCAGGGGCAAAAGTGGCCTTGCAACACAACATTGGCTTAGGAGGAGCTGTGGTTGTCACTCTCTACAGGATGGGTTTCCCACAGCACACCAGGTGAAGAAGTAGTTACCAGTGTTAATAGTTATGGCTACATACAGTAAGTAATCCAGTGTTCAGTGGCACAGAAGAAGAAGGAATAGGAGAGCTGTTTCAGTGATGAAGAAAAATTAGTTTTGCAGCCAGAACAACAACCTCAAAGCTGTTAATTATTTACAGTATATGCAGTTTAAAAGAAATGTTTCCTGACACTATTACCAGTGTTTATCTGTATTGGTTGTTGACCCATATATCAATATTTTAGTCCTTCTCTTCATTATTCGACTTTGTGCTGCAGATACGGGACATTGCTTCATCCTCTGTTCTTATTCTGCAATAAAACCTCTACTGTAATGAAACACTAAGAGCCTAACATAACTGAATCAAGGTGAAACCTCAGTTAGTCCTTTGTTCACATTGTGCACACTTTATATCAAATAGTTTTCTCTGCTTTCCACAGGCCTCGCATAACAGCAGTTCCGACCAGCTCAGGCAACGCTCAGGAGGGGTTTAAATCTTATGCTGTGTTCAAAGAGATTGAACAACATCTAGAGAAGGTATGACAGGATGCCCTAACTCACAGAAGTCTCCATTACACAGTCTAGCTGCTGTATTTTCTGTTCATCTCATGGAATCAGTGCGTTTATGTCTAATTGAAAGCATCTTTGTTTCTCTTTTCTCCCCTTCTTTCGTTTAGTTTAATGGTCATTAACTCCTAATAGGTTGAATTAATGATTGTTTAGCATTGTGAGGGCAGTAGGAAATTTGTAGTCTTTAGTTGTGGTTACCACCTACTGAACTGTTTGTTGGCTTGGGCCCCAGAAGCCATGGGGGTGCCCTCCTTAACCAAAGCCAACTAGAGGCTTTCTCAGCAGCCTCTGTGATTATCCTTATTGCTTTTTCTTTGTTCCCCCGGTGTGCCTGGTCATGGCCTCGCAGACAGATTGCTCTGTGAACCCTCGACAGCCACATTTGTGCAATTGCAATGTGCTTGCCAGCTTCGCCTCCTGCTCCACCAGCTCCTGGTGAGCCTGCCTGGCCTCGTCAATGAGCTCCTCCCAGGGCAGTGTTAGCTCTCACCCAAGTGGGGTTTTGGGCAAAGTGGTGTTGATGTTATGTGGCGTGGCGTCAGCTGCCAGTCCAAAGCAGTAACGAGGAGGTTGGATCTTGACTAAGTGTTGTAGATGGGGATTTCCTCCAGCTTTGAGCTTAGTGATGATTTTAGAAGCAGTGTGATGTTGTATTCGCTGGATCTGATCCCTCTGACCTGCTAAAATAAATAAGACTTCAGTGATAATAAAGCAGTACTGACTGTCATCTTCTAAGGATTCATTCTATAAAAGGTATAGGAATAACTGTGAAATAATAAAATAAAAAGTAACAACTTTGTCTGTAGAACACTTTTAAATATAACACATGTAATAATATGTCATTCTGGTGCTGTGGTGATGATTCAAAATAAAAAACATTGAACCTGTTAGTTCAACCCCGACAATGCAAATCAGTAGATAATGGGATGTTGTTCTATACTGAGTCGGTGGAAATGACTGCTCATCACCTGGCATCGTGTGTGTGTCGTAATGATACCAGAAAACACGGCGCCTGTATCTGTTGACAGTGACTGATGCCTCAGGTTGTGGTTCCTCAACTAATTTTCATGTTTTCAGCAGAGATTTGCATTAATGATGCTGAAATGGCTGCAAACCCCTTATGATAGGAATTTAAATGTGGAATTTATGTACTCTTATTGATTTCCTCACTCCCGCACGTGAGCTTGCAATGCTCAATTGCACTTGCCAAGGTAATGGCAACCAATAACTGCACTGCGCACTGGCGGTGTGGTTGCTGTGAATAGCCTGAAAGAAATTTGTCGGTTGGATGTGCGCAGTAGACCACACTCCATTACTTCCTCCCCAGTGAAAATGTGCCAGTGTGTTTTTATTTACACGATGAGTAACTGCAGAGATGGGGTTTGTGTGATTTGGGCAAAATAATAAAGTACTAACTTAGGTTACTGACCTAATAGCAACATTGAACAATAGATTTAAACAGAATATAAAGTACTGAGACCCACAGCACAGTTAACAAGGTACACACATGCTGTGAGGAACCATGGACAAGATAATAAAAATATGAATAATTAATAATAGGCTTATTCTACATAACTAGCCTCTTCACAACTCCAGAAGAGGCTTTTTTTTTTTTTTTACTACACCTGTCTGCCCATTGGATAAATTGTAGAGTCCCACTATTTTATGATTGAACTCCACATGAGGAGAAACTTTTTTTAGAGCACGTCCAGAAATCCCAGCATGCTGTGCCAGGCACGTTCAGAGACTCTAGAGGCAATATGTTCAACACTGTAAATGATAAACTGCATTGGATGTAAATAAATATAATGAATCATACTCTAATTAAATCATAGTTTTATCTTTTCAAACCTTATTATTAACCTGGCTGATTCTTTACTTTTCTAATACGCCTGGCTGTAGTCATCTTGTGACGAGGATTATTTAGTGGACCTCTGTCTTGACTCTCTGCAGGAAGGAGAGCAGCTCGTCAAGAAGATCGGTGGAGTGTTTGCTTTCAAGGTGAACGATGGACCGGATGGGAGAGAGGCAACGTGGGTTGTGGATGTGAAAAATGGCAAAGGTTCCGTCACCACTGACCCAGGTATGTATTTCAACAGAGGTGTCGAATTATTGATTTACCACTTCTGTGGCAACACCGATTTTTAAACTACACTGTGAATGGTGTTTTCATCATGAGTTTTAATGTCCTATTGCATCCTGTTCAAAACTCATCGATATGATTCAGCTGTGATTTAGAGTCAGATGTTAGGAGCTGCTTTCACTGTTATACTGAACACCTGCAGTTCTGGTTAACGACACACTTTTAATAGATTCATTTAAATACAGTATTCATCACAATAAGTTTTAAAGCCTGCACGTATGTAACACTCCTCTTACGACACCCTTACTTGCTCTGGTATGACCAGTAGTGTGTGTGTGTGTTTTATGTGTGTTATTTTCTTTATTTAAATAACTTAATATTAAATCAAAAAGTACATCCATTGGGCATGTAGCATGATCAGATTCCAGATGAATTTGCTTCTCTGAAACGTGCCGTTCTTACATTTATTTGCAACTGACATTTAGAGATGGTCAGAGAGGCACTGATTTAGCGCACATTATTTAAGATTTTAGAAGCATTTGAAGCCTCAGGCGCACTAATACATCAATATTATTCCCGAGGCAGGAAACCTGCTTGTTTTTTATGATGATGGAAAAGCTTATATTCTGCTTTAACAGCTAATTGTAGCATTTAGACGCTGTGTCCTATAGAGCCACAGCAAGGACAATTTTCAGTCAGAATATAGAGAGCATTCATGAAGGTTTCTAAACGGTTGCTTTGGCGAAAATGTGAAGAGGTTTTGTGTGTGTCACATATTTTAACACTAATGGAAAGTTTATTCTTAATGCTAAGTGTACTCCAGAGGACATTCTGCTCAGAGCATTGAAATAATGGTGATTAACATTTGCATTTGCTTCAACATTTAATGTTATAGATATGGAGGGATTATGGCGAACAGTTAAAATGTGTTCATGTTACTCTGTAATGACTTAAATGTAGTTTTTTTTTCTTATTTGAGCACTATTTATAGCTCATAAACATTTCATATATTGATAGTCAGCCATAATGATCAAGTTCTTTTTTTGTTTAGGTAAAAAGGCAGACTGCACCGTAACCATGAGTGATGCCGATCTTCTGGATCTGATGACGGGAAAGCTGAACCCACAAACTGTATGTGTAATCTTGTGTACACTATACATGTTTCTTTACATTTGCTACAAAAATAAGAAAACATGACATACTATATTCTATTACACTAGAGAAAATATGTTTCTTCCTTATTGCCTCAAGGTTATTTTAACATGTGGTTTGACTCAAGTGGCTCAGACCAAGGACAAAATCCTGCACATTGTCCTACTGATGAACACGCAGATACAGAGCAACAGATCATTTTGAACTGGCAACATTAAGCAAGGATTGTTGTTGTGTGGTTGTTACATTTATGTCACTCACTTTTATTGCATAAATCCAAGCTACACATTGGTTGTACAGATCAGAAATTATTTATCTAATAGCAGATCAAGATAAATAGACATTTATCTGCAAAGTGAAATTAGTTCATATATATTTATCAGACCCAAGTATTTTAATAGTTTAATTAAAATGTTATGGTGACTCTCATTGCATTAAAAGTTCATCTTTATCTTCTTAACTTCTGCTTCCTCAGGCGTTCTTCAAAGGGAAGCTAAAGATCACTGGAAACATGGGCATGGCAATGAAGCTGCAAAGCCTCCAGATTACACCAGGCAAGGCCAAGTTATGAGACCCTGAGCTTGCAGTTTGTCCTCATAGTTCAAAAGCATATATGGGGAAACCTAATTTCTCTAAAGCACTAATTTTTCTAATCAGCAAAGTCTGTTAATAATGTTGCAGCTGCTACTTTGATACCAGATCATGTTGCATAGAGCTTACAGAATGGCTACCACATTAGCATTTGTATAGAATAGATATCTGTGAATTAATGATAAGGTAGGTGTGTTTAATAATGTTATGTACCACAAAAAAATAATAATAAAAATGAAAAGACCACCCGCTTCTGTTTGTTATTGAGACTAGTTTTTTGTAAATGAACTTCCAGAAAGTAGGGAAGTGAAAGTAGGTAGTAAGTGTAGTTTGGAACAGGATAAGACCCAGAGTGGGAACAATTATAGCACCGCACCATTCCCAGCTGTACTCACCCTGATGTTTGGGGTCACAAGATCATAGTCTAGATGACAAATATCAAAGCTGTACATCTTCTATACAATAATCATTTCTATGTGAGTTATCTGACTGACACTTTTATCCAAAGCGACTTACAGGGGTACAAGGGAAAAGGCAGGGTAAGGAGGGTTAGGGTTACGGTCCTTTCTAAGAACCCCTGCTGGAGGTAGATCACAGCTAGGATTTGAACCCCGGTCTCCTGCATACAGGGCGGTGATCCTACCACTACACTATCCAGCTGCCATGATTAGAAATATGTGACACCAAAATTATTTTTTTGACGCTACAGTAAGGAGTGTGTTTTTTTTTTTTTTAATGAACAAACTACGGGAGCAGCACTGATGCACATACAGTGAAAGGGTCGTGGTATTGTTTTACTGAGCACCCATCCACTGTAAGGCTTGTAGCTGCAGCACAGTTCTGCACTCGTTTTGTCTGGTTGTTGGTTCTGTCACTGTTTTTAAGCCTTTGTGTCCTACTTCCCTCCTTCTCCATTTCCCATCCATTTGTCCATTTATTTTCTGCTTGATCCAGACCTTTCCCAGTTGGCCCCCCTGCCCATCACTGTGCACCTTCTGCCAGATCCAGCCTGCTTTGCTAATTGCTCCTATCCAGCCAACTCCCTTTAGCCCACTCCCCCATCCTGTCCGTCTGCCAGGTGGCTGGCCCGGCCTGTCTCACTGACCATTAGCCCACGGCTAAGAGATACTGTAACAAGCTCAGTGTGGGTGGTGGGTGGAGTGAGATGTAGAGGAACAGTGTTATCTGAGGATTTTCAGGCTTGGTTTGCCTCAAGTCAACTTTAGAAGCTCCACTGAAAACCTTGGCTCAAATTTCCCTAGAAAGTAACGGAGAAGTTTAGATTTTCTGAATCAACTCTGAGATGATATGGTCTCCTTCATTTACTAAATGAAGCATAAATAATGAAATCACCAGAGTCCTCCATCTGCCTCTGACTTCTGGTGGAGAAAAATGTAACAAACAGGGGCTGAACAGTTATCAGATATCTAATAACAGAGACATTGTCATTTCATTTCTTCATCTTCTTCATCAAACCTCTATATAACCACTGCACACACACTGTAGTAGTATATTGTAAAGAAAAAATTATACTAAAGTCATAACCAAAAATGAAAGAAAGCAACATTACTTATGCGTTCCCATGCCTACTAACCATCAGCTGACTTAAATTATAAATATTCTAAGCGTTTATTGCTTATTATTTGTTTATTTTTCCGAGGTATTTTAAATTCTGTAGTTTGAGTGCATATCAAGTAGCAGCAAAGGTGAGTATATCCACTGACCATCACTGATAACTGACTTTAGCCTTGGAGACCCGTGCTAAAGAGAAGTGGCAGACATTATTTAGTGGATACGCTGTTGACAGATGTTGAACACTGGTCTCTTCTGATTGTTTGGTCAGGGGTTTAGCAGTTACACGAAATTGCTGTAATTTGCTCTTTGAGGTTGCCTTAGCGATGGTGTTTCTCGTCACTTCTAACCCAGTCTTGCTCCAAGGCTGCTCTCGCTCGCTACTCCTGCTCAGAGCGTTTGCTTTAAATCAGCAGAGAGACGTGTGAAATTACATATTGCATTTGTTTTCAGTTGGTCCTGCAACATTTCTATTTAGAATCTGCCCTATTAGTGTGGAATATCTGTTACTTTTCTACTTCTGAAAGTGCATTTCTTTGGTTTTACTTCCATTAATGTCTGTATGATGATTATATGTTCAATAACACAATGCCGTGACAATAAGACAGTTGCTTTTTCATAGAAAAACAATAATTACATGTAACTATCTAGTTATTCTAATAGTTTTTTGTGATTTTGCATTACACAAACACTACTGAGAATAATCACAGTAAGTCCTTTAAATACTTTATTGACAGTCATCGTCCTTGGGGCACATGGAATGAAGATTTTACCTGAGGCTCATTTTAAAATGCCATCCACGTTCCCAAGCTGCATTTTAATTGAAAGGGAGCCACAGGGCTTAGTTCCCAAAAAGAGACCTGAGCTCTCCCAGGAGCAAATAAATATCCAGTTAACTAATTTGGACGTGCAGGGGCTTTTTTTTTATTTTATTTTTTTTTTATCATGGCTTGCCGGCTGCTACATGTATTATTTTGTGCATTTATCTTTTACAGTGCATGTCTTTGGTGTCAGAATCTGACAGTTCAGTTAGTTCAGCTTCAGTAATTCTCCCCCACGCAGTCACTTTTTCCATACAATGACAAATGAGTTATGAAACACATTAGTTTAGAAACACTAAATCACTAAATAGCAACATTTTTTTTTGCTTGTAATATTATGTATTGTATTGAAGACACACTCTGTCTCTGAGTGCAATGAAATATCTTCGCCTTTGAGCGTTATTTATGTTTGAATAGGGCATTTGCTCTAGTTAATAAGTAAAAAGCTGTATTCTTTGTTTATGCCATCAAGAGAGCAGATCCAGTTTGTCAGATTTTTTTAATTACATGAGAGACACATTTATGCAGTTTAAAGTGAAATGTGACGTAGTTTAGCTTTTATTGGACCTGCTGTCCTTCCCCCATACCATCAACAAATAACTCCAACAGTTTAGTATCTGTATATTTTGATATATTTTTCATTTCTTGAGAGTTGGTACATTTTTTTCTTTTATAAATTTTGGACTACAGTGAAATGTTTCTCATAACAAATACAGAATGGCAGCTCTTGAAACATACCAACACGGTGGTAAAATCTACATAAAAAAAAACAAAAAAAAAAAACTTTTGAAACACATACATGTACAGTATATATCACAAACATATGACCGGAGTTCAGAGTATGACCTTGATTGTCGAGTGTTAATTTGTCTCAGCTCAGCTCACATGACGTACTGGTCCCGCATGCTTCTCCTTTGGTTGTTTAAGGCAAACAGGGAATACGATGGGGTGCAAAGACTTCAACACAAGGACAAACGCCCGTCTTCATTTTCACTGTGATTATCACCATCATTCCGCTCTGACGGAGGCAATGACTGTACAGTATTTCCAGGTATGAGGCAGAGTACCCACTTGGGCTCGGGACAACAAGGCAGAGAAGTGTAGGGAAAGGTGCTGAGACAGTGTATGAAACTGTAAATAATCCTATTACTTTACTTTAAAATCTGAGACTAAATGTGAACCAGATGTGGTTAAAAGTACAGCTTGTTTTTTTTTTTAATGTTAGCTCTCAGATATTTAGTTTTGTTGACTCTATAATGGAAAGATGCTGCAAACAGCCAGCAATTTGTCTGAGTTTCATTTCAGAGGACAGAATGACATTATAATAATAATCATCATCAAAAAAGGAAGGGAAACAGAAATGAAATATATAAATATACCATATCAAACCAGATCATAATAAGTAAGAAGAGATATGAGTGGATGTTCTGTTCTGTTTTTTTCCCCCCACAGTCCACAGAGGGGCAGGTTTCACTAATTATATCCGATATTAGCTATTTGTGTTCTTCATTTCTGCTCCTTTGACATCTGGGAGGATGGATCAGTTCAGCCA
The DNA here is from genome assembly GCF_900324465.2 of Anabas testudineus. Taxonomy (NCBI): domain Eukaryota; kingdom Metazoa; phylum Chordata; class Actinopteri; order Anabantiformes; family Anabantidae; genus Anabas; species Anabas testudineus. The sequence goes on along the minus strand of NC_046626.1, from coordinate 6,920,609 downwards.
GAGCAGCGCGTCCTGATACCAAATAAGTTGCTGGTACCAAATAATACATCTCTGATAAATATGTACACACACAAACATACACAGTCAAATGCGGGTTTAAACTTTAGATTATGTAGAAAAAAAAAAATTCTACATAAAAGTTTTTTTTTTTTTTTTTCTTTCATTCATCCATTACCGTGCTGCTGTCCTTCTTGGAGGGGAAAAACGTGTGAACTTTGTCTCTCAATCTTTCATTTGTCTTCCTCTCCTGCCGATTCTCTCCTGTGCATGTAGCTGTTCTCACAGCAGCTGATTTTATACATTAGTCTCCAGCCCATTCATATCAATGGAACAGTGGTCCTTGTCCCTGTGCTCTCTCTTATCCCTGTGGTGAGAGGAGTGAGCGTGCCTCTTCTTCTCTATCGGCCGGATCCCTTCCTCCAGCTGGATCAGGCGAGCCACATCCGGGGAGATGTGGTCCTGCTTACTGCCCGGTGGAGGCGGCTGGTAACAGCCGTTCTTTTGATTCTGGTAGGTCATCATCTGCTGGATGCTTATCATGGGTTTAGTCTCGCAGATCAAAGGGACCTGGTAGATGCAATGATGAAGAAGAAGAGTGTGTTCGAATCACTTACAGTATTTCAATTCTCCTGAGCAACAGGAATCTGACCCAAAGACAGTATCGTACACGTAAAGTTGATGATCCAGGGCGGATAATAACATGTACTGCTGTGGAATCATCAGTGCTGACATCTATGCTGCCAAAGTGATGGACTTTAAGCCCTTTATACTGTATAATCATTAGCAATAAGTGGTCACATAGCTTAATTTAAACTATTAAATGTAGTTTCCTGCTGCTCGTTTTGATGCAGCAGAAAAACAGAATAATGTTTTATCTCAAGTTACTGACCACCGAATTCTCAGAAAGCCTTTAAAAATGTGTCAAAATATTTCTTTAAATCTGCTTCACAATCACTTAAAGTTAGATCAGAAAACCTTTTATAAACTAGCAATCATCCACAGTCTGTCTTTCAGATAAATGTAATATTGGTGCACGCTGGTCAGGGCAACCTTAAAAGACCAGCTAATGAATGGTTTGCTGAGCTTATTTATTTGGCCTTGTGTGCTCTCACCTGCTCCCCCTCTTTGACAAAATCTTTTCTGCAGATATGAGCCATGATGCCTGTGGCCAGGGCATCACCCATCACATTGACCATGGTCCGGAATCGATCCCTGGATGATAAAATCAAAAGGCAAAAAAAGGCATCCACAGTGTCAGCGAAGCTTCGGAAACGGATATTAATTCGGATTCACAGTAAAAAGACGTCAGTCAGATGTGTTACTATCAGTTATATATATATATATATAATGTGTACGAAATATTCCTTTAAAAAACAGCTGTTTCCAGCTACAATCGTCATTTACAATATTAACAATGTCTGCGCTGTATTATGATCAATTTGATGTTATAGAATCGGCTTTTCTCTCTATGTATTTTCTGTGTGTGTCCAAACTTCTGATGTGTGTCATTGCAGTTCATGGGGGTTCACAGAGTTGCAGTCCAGTCACTGAGATGCTCAGGTTTATTCAGTTGAAAGCGTCATAAGAGCCGATATACATCAAATATGACACATACATATATGTAGGCTTGTGTATTTTTCTGTTCGCCTTTTTCTATAATTCCTAGAAAAGACTGAAGAAATTTCCTGGAAGGCGGCTAAACGTCCACCAACATTTCCCAAATTGGTTTAATTGTGTTCGGCTCTTCATGACGGAGAGATGAACCCTGTACTTACAAAGCCCAATCCACGGCAATGATGAGGGTGATGTCGTCGGTGGGAAGACCCACAGATGTCAACACAATCACCATGGTAACGAGTCCAGCCTGTGGGATTCCTGCTGCACCGATGCTCGCTGCGGTCGCCGTGATGCTGGGAGAACAGGCAGAGGAGCAGTGTGCATTTAGTTCGATGACATCCAATACAATTCGGTTACAATTAAATTAACTTTTTATTGCTTCTTTACTTTGCAACTGTTATTCAGTATTTTACACCCACAGAAGAAAAGCAGGCTTCTCATTTGCTCCTGCAGATTTGTCGACTAGCTTTTATGTTTCCAGCAGATTCCCTTTGAAAAGGGACTAATGTAACCTGTAGGTGTGAAGCAGTTAGCTGTTAACAGCCTCGGAAGAAAGCTGTTGGTAGCAAGTTTCTCAGTCAATAACAGCATGTGCAGAACATGTTGGAGTAGGAAGAAAACATTTTCAACCATTCCCGAGTCCTCTCTATATTACAGTTTTATGGTGACACTTCTCTATTTTTACCTTAAGCTACAATAAACTGCACAACTGGAGATGGTTTAACATGAGAGTCACTGGTCACTCTCTCAATATTAAGATACATGTTAATATTTCTATAAAATTTAAATAGAAAAGCACCACGTACTGTGTCTTGAGCATACTGTACAATTGTTTCCCCACTGTAGCAGAACATCTTTAAGTAATAGATCTGAATACGTAGTATGGGACACTCAGGGAGAATGACTGAGCTGCTGCTGCTGTGTTCGTGACCTTGGACCGCCGTGTGCAAACTGACTAATGTCCCTCTGCAGGGTTGGGGAGGTTAGGGCTGGGACTGGGTTAGCATGCAGATGGAGAGGCTCCATGGTCAGCAGCCAAACGGCACGGGAACAGGACGCAGAGAGGGAAAAATTATTATAATTCTGGCATGACAAGAGAGATGAGTAATACAGGTCATATGGGTTTTACCGCCAGGGGATTATGGGGGAATGGGCACACACACTGCGGCCCTGAGGAGAGGTCTGCTCTTAATGTTATTACAGTACGACCACTCATCAAATCAGAGGAGGGACAGGACTTTTTTCCAGAACACGGTTGACCTGTAGAGGTGGTCTAGTTAGCAGCGAGGATGTGTTGTGTGTAGTGTGTTTGTCTCAGTCCACTCTGTCTCTGTGGCTTCCAGACTGATTTAACAGAAATCAGATCAGACTAAGAAGCTCATATGAGGCTTAATCTGTGTCACATTTACATATATGTGTATCTAGTAAATCCTATCCTATTTTTTATTAATTCAGAATTAAAATAAATGTGTGACGTTAGATTAACTCACTCAAAACATCACAAGCAGCGAACGCCTGCTGCGCCATTTTTGTGACCCAGATGAAAATGGTTGCAAATGCTGTCATACTCTGGGGGCGGATTCCCCATTTGCAAATTCTGTTGAGATAAAAATCTGGTCTCTAATGATTTGAAATGAATGAATAAATGCTCAACATTTTGAGGAAAATACACTTGTTTGCTTTTCTTGCTGTGCATTAGATGATATTGCTCGGATGCATTTTAGCGACAAGGACTAAAGATGTTTTGTTGTCTCAAGTGAAATTTGTCCTTTCTGCAAATTGGTATCGTTTTGTGATCATCTTTAAATTAAATTTTAGCAAACATTTGACTTAATGGACAGTGTGAAGGACCACCACAGCTGTGGGAAGACAAGAGACTTATCCTGACAAGCTAATTACAGCATTTACCATCCAAAACAGCTCCGGCATCAGCGGCTCAGTGGGATGATCATCCTAATGTTAATGCGGCCATGATGGTGATTTAAATGTGCGTTAACAACACAGGTAGGTGAATCATCAATAAGCCTATGTCTATGTCTAAAAGTGGTGGTCGACCACAGTGGTGGGATGAAGACTGACTAGATCCATACAGGAGAACAAACAATGTGAATTTTATGGTTTTCTGAACATAAACACACAGCAGGAATAAAATCAAACGCTGTATCTCCTGATACGCAGCTTCCGAGTATGACAGATAACAAATGGTTAGAATAATTTTAGTTTAGAGTTACTATCTGATGTTTCAAAAGTGGAAAGAGATGTTGACTTTGACTTTGACTATTACAGATGGTGTACATGCTACATCCTTTCATCGAGTTCAAACCCCGCATGGTGACGCTGGCGATGAAAGCTCCAGCTTTGTAATGTCAACAAGCTGCTTGAAAGCTCCTGGTCCAGATGTTATTGTTGCTATTGAGATGCTGAAAGCTGCATTGCACGTGTCGCGTCTTATTATGCTCTTCCCATGTGGCAACATATCGCACGCAGGTGATTTCCCTGAGGTTTTACCATGAGGCTGTGATAGAAATGATGTTAGAGAGGAGACGAATCCTGAAAACATCTATCATGAGTCCTCCTCAACCGTTACCCCAACACCTGTGTCTCTCAGTCTCCACTCTCACTTAAAAATGTAGAGTCTCAAGCCTAAGACATTATCAGCTGTTTCCACAGGCTGAATCCTCTCTATTAAATTGATGTGAAGAATTGATGGCGAGTCCTTGCAAGATGTGTGCTTTCATTTCATTCACCCAACAAAATCAATAAATGTACAGAGGCTTCTGTAAGCAGTTTTCTCTATCACAGATATGTGATAGAGAAGTCAAGGGGCTTTCATCTGAGTGTGCTGATACCTTTGATTTGTTTTATTTATTTATTTTTCTACCTCCGTCACCTGCTGACTTTTATAATAGTTGAGGAAATTTTCCATTAAAAGCACCTGATAGTGATGATCTGTCCAAAGTCGAGCTCATAATTATTCACTTGGGCGATGAAGATGGCTGCCACGGCCTCATAGAGTGCGGTGCCGTCCATGTTGATGGTGGCCCCGACGGGCAGCACAAAGCGGATGATGCGTCTGTCGATGTGGTTGTTCTCGAGGAGGCACTTGAAAGTGATAGGCAGAGTGGCAGAGCTGCAGAAATAAACATGGATAACAACCGAAAATGAGCCTCCTGGTTTTCAGTAATTGGACGGTACCTACAAATTCCTATTACTGAAGCTCTAATGATGTGAATAGTAGATGTGCTGTGAATCAGCGAGTCAGAATTAGTCCAATACAGATTTTTTTCTAGTCTGAGGGGAGGCAGCTCATATTAAAAAAGTAATGAAACACTGTAATAAAATAAAGTGATGAAGCCAATATTTTCAATACATAATAAACCAGCTTCAAAATGGACAGATATTATGGAGGGCAGAGGCAATTAGTTTGAGTCTCTGTATTGGAATAAGTAAATGCATTAACTTTAAAATCATATTAAATAGTTTATTTTTCCATTTGTCCATTTATTTACTTGATGATAAATAATGCTGTTGCTCTCTTTTTAAATCTGTCTGGTGGAAACAGACATGGTGACTATCTATAGCCGCTGTTGTTATCGTAGCAGCCTACCTGCCTCCTGAGGACTAGGCAGGCAGAGGTACTTCAAAAGGTGAATCATCAGTGAGCAAGAGCACAACCCAGGAATGTTTTTTTTTTCACTGCAGGTGACTTCAATCATGCAAATCTAAATTCAGTTTTGCCACATTTCCTCCAGCATGTCACGTTTGCGTCAAAGACAGCACAAGAAAAATCAGCTTAATCAATGTATTTTAGTCTGTGAGCGATCTTTTTATATTTTACTGCTCAATCACAAACCAAACATCAAAAACCTGCCAAGATGGCACAAATTGCCATCATAGGAGCAAACACTCTTGCATTCATTCATGATGCCATTCATTCCTTCGTAGGTCTACAAAGTGTAGTGTTTGTAGAAAAAGAGCAATTTTACGGTAAGCGTAGAACATAGTCTGTATGTGGAATATGAAAAACGTCAGCCCCCCTCAAGGTCAAGTCCATTATCCAGTCAGTTCACAGTAGCACTACTAAGAGAAAAGCTTTCTGTGTCCTCTCCCATATGAGCACCCTCTTGTGCTCAGGCGCTGCTTGTAATTTTTGGTCCATATTGTTATTACTATTATTATAATCATCATGAGTGCGTTGCAAGAAAAAAAACCACGTAATAATTACATATTGTGAAAAGCTTTCTTTCTTGTTCTTCCACTTTTACCTGGAGGAGGTGGCCAGGGAGATGAGCAGGGCCTGCAGAATGCCTCTGATGTAAACTATGGGGCTCTTCTTAGTGATGAAGAAGTACATGGCTGGCAGGATGAACAGACCGTGCAGCACCAGGCCCATAACCACAGTGATGGCGTAAAAGCCCAGCTTCTTCCCCATGGCTGAAGGGTCATCCATCTCCAAGATCTTACCAGCAACAAGGAAGACAATACCAAAGGGGAAATACCTGGAGAACGGGGTAGGGGGTCGAAACGTGGGAATTAAATGAAACGTCAATGCATCCAATCCTCATTTAGACATTCATCGTTACTGCCATCATCTGCTAAACTGCTCACAGATGTTGTTGTTTACTTTTGATGCTTTTTACTTCCGAGATTCAACTCTTACCATATGACAATAGCAACAATCTTCAAGACGGCCTCATTTAAACTCTGGCAGAAGTTGACCAAAGCGCTTCCATTGGGCCCCATTCTGCCCAACATTATTCCTGGATAGAAGACAAAAACACAACATATGCTGCATTCACAATGTGACAGATGCATCAATTATACTCCTGCAAAGATCCATTAAACTTTGGAAATGTGCGACTATTTTTTGTTTTCCACTTTTCTGTTGCACAGCACATAATAAACTAAATGATTTCCAGGTGTGGATGTACAATTACAAATGCAGTGTATGTGCATTTCACTCTCTGAGGGTGTGTGTGTGTGCATGATGCATACCAACTACTTACCCATAGTTGCAGAGAAAATAACAATCCCCAGCACATTCATGCCTTCGCTGGTGCCAGGCGATGTTTTCATGATGACGTCAGGAGGCGGCGTGAGATCCAGCGAGAAGTTCTGCACATCAGTGCCGTTGTCGTCCTGGATGCCGTAGATGTAGACCCGGCGCGTGGTTGTCTCGTCCAGGAGCTGTGCCACCGTCGGTTTGGGGATGAGTTCTGGCACTCTCTGGGTTCGATACTTGCAAACCACAACAGGGCAAAGGCCCGAACGTGAGCACAGTCAACGTGACACCAACATAGATGTTCAAAGCACAGTGATGTGCATTCAGAGGTGTTGACAATCAGGGGAAAAGATTTACATTACAGATGGGAGCAGGCAATTAACACAGTACACAGGGTGTTAGAGTCTGCAGCTGTTTTGATGGCATTTTCTGATAAAACAGAAGCACTGCAGGGAACAGGTTTACTTAATGTCCATGGAAAACAAAGAATTGCATGATGGTACCAGTACCACTCTCATGTCTGTAAGCTAAAGATGAAGCTGCAGCTGAAGGATGAGTTCTCAGCTCACTGTTTCCATTTTTTTGCTAAGATAATCCATGTGCTGTTGCTTGTTGCTACATATTTAGCATCCAGGCGTGAGGGTGGTACAAGCATACGCAAAGACACACACACGGCTCCAAGACACTGGACGTCTGCGCCTACCTGTTGGAAAGTAGCTTGAACCAGGTTGGCCGGGAACATGTTTCTAGGGAAGAGAATAAAAAAAAAAAAAAAAGTCCTTCAGTGGATGATGTGGCTGTGTTGTAAAACATATACAAGAACATGCACAGTCAAAGAAAACTATAACATAACATGTCTTCAATAAGAGTACACACAATGACAGTGATTCAATGGAATGACTTCTCCACAGGTTTTGTTCACTAGAATAATTTTGCAGAATAATAACGGCCTTGTCATTTCTAAAACTCTGAACTATTTAGAATCCACATATCTAAAAAATATGTTCTTTCATTTACAGGTTTAGATTTTTTGCTTGTTTGTTAATGGCACTGGTTGAAGTTTTGTGAATCAGTGAAGGACGACACCTTATACCAGCACTCAGCTCAGCAGTTCCTCATGAATAGAGTAACTAATAGTTTATGTTTTAGTCACTATGTTTTTTCTGCAATGATCCTGCCGGATTTAAATCTGCCTAGATAGTAGGAAGTTGGTACACACAATAAAGTGGTCTGAAGAGCCCACTCGTGTCTCAGCTGAACAAAAGGATTTTAAGTGCTTTGCCCTCCAAGGGTAAATGCAGCGGAGGTGATTCAGATTTCCTCAACTATAGAGGAAGAAAGAGAAGCAGGTAGAATGAGAAAAGAGGGACCGAGCGAGTAGAAACGAGGAAAATATGAACATCATGAATGGGAAAATGAAAGCCCAAAGACCAAGTAAGCTTGTGTTAGAGTCGGATTCACACAAAGCAACTATAAAACAGTGGAAGTTATTGGTTAATGATGATAAAGGCTAAAACCAGAATAATTTACACACCGTAATAATAAAACTTTTCATTGTTTACTCACTGCACAGTTGGGGTTGGCTGCAGCCCCTTGCAACCCTGCAGAGTATGGATAATTGCTGATTGTGTGGGTGGATGGGGAGGAGATGTACCATCATCGCTGTGACTTAATTCTCACACAGTTCAGTGATTTTAAAATGTGCTCGTCCTAAGTTCAGACGATTACGTGAGAACGCTGCGTTGTGTGCGCAATGGTTAAAAGCACGCACGCACGCACGCACGCACCGCTACATCTACTGTAGGACTGACACAACACATATGATCTATAAAACATAGTCAGTGAAGTCGAGGCAAATGATTTTCAGGTTGGTCAAACTATTTCTTCTGTTTAGATCTGGCTACATATGGCAGAGTAGTATTTTATTATTAGCATGATTGGAACTGTCTCTAATAATAAATCTGAGACACACTATGAATAATTTAACCAGTTGAGCACAGAAAATCACTTACTATTCTTATTGAGTAATTGTATAACAACGATTCTAGTACACAATGACTGCGAACACAATATTAACATTACAACTCAACAGTTGAGTCATAAAAAATCATTACTATAATGTTTATTATTCTTATGTACTATGTACTGCCAACTTAATTTATTTCAAATAAAAAAAGAAACTTCTATTGCAATACCAACATGCACTATACACTGAATGAAGAGGAGCTTTGTTCTAATTTCAATGGAATGATTGAATCCGAAACAGAAGCAACAATTAGCCCTTTTTGTCAGCTGCCATTTAATCACACGCTGCTGAATGAGACGCTGCACATTTTGTAGCATTACTCACACAAAAAGAGTGTCAAATTCAGCAGTACATTAGTGCTGGCTGTAAATCCCACATCAACAGAGCTCTATAGTCCCAACTACACAGAAATTTCACTCCAGGGTTTACACAGTTTGTGACTTTAGTGATATGTGGTAACGATATGAAGTAATATGGTGTTAGTGAATGTTCTGCCTGGGTTTGACCACGTGGCCGTTCAGCAGCCTGCCCTGTGTGCAACACAGCCAACAAGCTAATGAACTCTGACCCCAGTGCTCCTAATAAACCAAAGTATATTAATACATACTTTGCTCATTGCACACAGACACACGCGCACACACGGTTGCAGACAGTCAGGCCTATTTGTGAGTGTACCAATGTGGTATGGCTGGATGATAGATGAAGTCTGTAAAGAAGCTTTGCAAGATAAATCCAAAGCACAGCTGTGCCCCGTGAAAACACACAGAAACACACACGCACTGACGTCCTGTGAACAACAGAGCTTTACCGCTGCCACATGATCAGTACATATTGGATTTCACGGCCTTGGCCAGTTTGTTACTCCCCCTTTTTACATTCTGTGTTTGTGAAGTGCTTCTCAGGGTCCCTTAATTGGGGGACTTTGGGGCTCAGAGGGTTTATAAAGAACCAAAATAGCTTCTACACACTTATCTTAACAATGCATGATGAAACAACAACTTCACAACTTAAATATTCTGGTAGCCCACTGACCGAATATCACACTGACCCAGTAGCTCTCAGGGCTTCACTGTCATGTTTCTCACTGCAGGGCTGAACCCGGGTTCACCTCTAACTCACCAAGTCCATCCTTCATCAGCACTAATTAGCTTAGCTCAACAACCCATTGACACAGGAAGCTCTATGCTCTGATCTCAAGCATTTCCCTGACTTCAGTCCTCATAAAGTAGAGAGGAAAAACGTACACAGACCAGGCATTTTATATTATAAAACCGATTTAATTGAAAGAAATGAGCATGTGGCATCTGTGCTGTAATTAACATATAGACAGTAATTTATATTTATTCTTTATTCTTGGTCAATTCACAAAATCTGAAGCGAACACGTAATCAATATTATGTAAAGGTAAATGTATTATATATATCTCTCTATATATATCTCTAATGCCCATTTCTTGTTCCATTTCAAGAACTGCTGGCTGAGAAAAAGTGATGTTTCTGCTCAAACATGTTCTTATTAAGAGTTTCCAGACTTCATTTGATTAAACTTTTTTCTCCTTTTGTGTCTTGTTACTCATCTTCATTCCATTTAAATTTATCTTGGAGGTCCAGACCTGCAGGTGCTGAACCACTTTCATAAAACGTGTAGGTGTTTTTGTACACCTCCGCCACACACCAGACAAAATGACTCTGTACTCATACTGTATTCAAAATGAATGCCATATAGGTTTTTCTGCAGCATCCTTTGTTAATGCTTTACTTTGGGAACTGTTAACTGTACATGTAAACGTGTGGTACCCTCATAGTTTGTTAGTTTTAGACAAGCAGCTGTCTATCTCCCTCTGTAACCTTCTATATCTGTAACATTGCACATGTACCTCTCTTGCAATAGGAGAAACGGGAGTCTTCTGTCTTACCGAATGAGATCCAGCAGAGCATCAGCTGAGCTAGTCATCGGTTTCTTGCTGTCCTCAGAGTCCTCCTTCTGAGCAGCTCCGCCCGGGTGGATGATGTATACCATGACGATGCCCACTACCACGGCAACAAAGGTGGTCCAGAGGTAGTAGGAGATAGTCATGATGCCCAGGCGACTGGAGCACTTGGCATCCAGGGCGGCCAGACCTGACATCAGACTGTAGTATGTAGAGGCAGAAACAGTACAGGGGGACAAAAAGACAGACAGGGTGACAGGAGTTAATTAAAAAACCAAGAAGGACTTTGTGACACCGATGCTAAGGAACTGCTTGTTTCTGCCAGGGTTTTATGATTCTTCTCATTTTAAAGATTACAGTGGTTTGTAAACACATGAAACCACCTTAGCTCCTCACAACTACGTCACAAGTGTGTTGAATTTTTAGACACCGAACAAAATGTTGGAAAGGAGAGGAGATAAAACTGCAGGGTTAAGTTCAATATTCATCCTAATAGAAAACTTGTGCATGTACAAGCAAACCATCAACTCTTCAAATGCATGTCTGTATTCTACAACTTTGACATAATGGCAATTAACTAAACGTCGGTTTTTGTTTTATGAGACACTGTCTGTGCAGTCTGAGATAAGCCAGAGTGTAATACTGCGAAAGTCTCTTTTACGACAGGGAGAAAAATAACCATTAAACAGACTTAAAATTGCTCTCGAAATTGGTCTGTCTTTCTGTTTTTGTCTCTCTGTCCCTGGCTTCCCTCTTTAACTGGTGAAACGTGAAAGCCTGGGGGAAGGGGATAACCAACTGTAGTCGTAAACATTATAAATAGGAGGGAGTGATTTGCATTTAAATAGGTACCGCTTCAAATCATTCTCACGTTCACTTATTCATTTTCACTGCTCTGACACGGCAACATGTTATTTTTTGCTTTTCAGTTGGTAGAGAAAATGTTCGAAAAATAAAAACAATACAGGCACGAGTCATTTGTCAGAGGTGTGGGAAGATGCTGAAACGAGACAGCAGGAAAGTGAAGTCAGTAAAAGTCAGAGGAGAGAGAGGGAGTTGGAAGGGTGCTCGGTTGGCCTCTTGAGCAAGGGTGACAAGATTTTCTCCCAATTCAAAATGTAATCTGGTTTGACTTGGCAAGTGTTTGGAGTGGATGGAGTCTTTCTGTGCAGAGGCTGTGTGTGTTCAACCTCATACTCCTATCTATGAAATACTGTACGTGACACTAAACCTCCATCTCCTACAATTATGTACAGTTGCTCCAGAGAGGAGAGTGTCAGTCTTCACATATCTTTAACTGTATAATATTTTATTCAGTAGCCAGTTTTTGGCTATTTATACCAACCTAAAAAGTGTGTGTGTGTGTGTGTGTGTGTGTGTGTGTGTGTGTGTGTGTGTGTGTAATAGCAGACTATTCATTTATCCATAACTGAGTCATCAGGAAAAGTATGATCTCCCCAGCAAATGAAATTGGTTGAAAGTGTCAGCAGCAGCGAGGTTTTAAAGGCTACGGGAACTAGCTCACAGAAGTCAGCTGTGCAGCCACATCATATTTTCACAGCTAAATGACCCAAAGCTTTGCACAGGAAATAAAGTCACATTTGGATTTGATGAAATTACAGCATGGGTGTGGTAGGAATACACACACATGCACACAGCTCCTCTGTTGTTGTTTAAGTTTTGTTATGTATTTGTTGGCTATATCTTTAATGTCAATTCACACTGTGTGCTTTTTCTTTGTCTCTCACTTGTCTAGTTACAAATACTACTACTGCTACTACTACTAATAATAATAATACTAACAATAATAATATGTGGATCAAGACTGTGTAACGTTTGTTGAAAATAAAACGAAGTGGCATAGTGTAACAATGGCATGAACAGAAATAATTCATAAAGTCAGTGAACTGAGTCATTTACAGTCGGTAACAATACAGATATTATCAGTTTGCTATTCTCAAGCAGCAACAGCTGACATGAGCTATGCCTCTCAATAAAGAAATCCAAGAAGACCGATGATCAAGAACTGCTGATTTGCATGTAGCTGGAAAGAGTTACAGAGTTTGGATATTTATCAGTCCACAGTGAGATAAACTGTGGATAAGAGAAGAAGATTTGGAGCCGTGGTTACTCTCCACAGAAGTGGGCGTCCAGCTACAACTCCAAAGGCACAATATAAAAAGCACAGTGAGCTGAAAATATAATAATAACAGCCAACGGCGTGAAGGTTTCAATGAAGCTGATTAACATCTGTGTTCAAGAGTCAACCGTACACAACGCATTGAACGAGCATGGTCTCCACGGCAGGACACCACAGAGGAAGCCATCGCTTTCCTAACAAAACATTACAGCAAGCCTGAAGCCTTGACACTCTATAACAAAGATTGTTTAAGAACATGCACCACTATGTATGGTGTAACAAATGAATCGTGTACCCAGTTGAAAACATCATCAACAGGGAAGTACGCTGGAGGGAACATCATGGTTTGGGGCTGCTTTCTTAACTTTTACCACTTTCCATTGTAAATAATCACAATATAAAACAGGATAACATCAAGAAGTCTGCAAGTCGAAACTCAGGTCAAGCTGGGTGAACAGGATGTTAAAACCTAAATATCAAACTAATCGTACTACAGAATGACTTTGGAGACACAACGTCCTCAGAGCTCAGACCTTAACCTAATGCGGATGCTGTGGGTGAGTGACACGAAGAGAGACATTCACACCAGCTGTCGTAAGAATGTGGCTGAGAAGAAGCAGATCTGCGAGGAGTTCCTCCTGGATGCTGTGCAGGTTGTCACAGCTACATGAAATGCTTGCACGAGGTCACTGTTGACTGACAAAGGTAGTCGCTATTATTTTTTCCAAAATCATTCTACATGTTTAATGGTGTTTAATGTGTCAAGTAAAGACACAAATAATCATGACTGTGTTTTATCTGCTTACAATTCTTATGATTGGTGATAATTGTGACTTTGGTGCAGAACAGATCAAACATGTCTCTCTAATGTTACAGCTACTAAATGCTGCTTCTTTTCCCTCTTATAGGTGGAAAAGTCAAGGCACACCTGAGGTTCGTCACCCCTGCTGCTTTCTATGCACTAGGCTATTGGCTCATACCTGTATCAGCCAATTACCTTAAACATAATCAGTGCATACAGGAAGCATCACCATTTAAACCACCTCGCACGTGTCATTTAGTCCTTCATTCTTCACTCTACGCCCACTATTCTGCCTTTTTTCAGTTCCCTCAAGTAGTGAACCTGACCTTTGATAGCCCAAGGGATTTTTAGCAGATTACTGTTTTTCAGTAATGGACTAATGGACATTGTAGGGTACAATTGTGATTTGAATGCAATTAGCAGCACATTGCTGATGCTTGATGGCATGTCAAACACTTAAATTGGATTTATTAATGTGTATACATGGGGCCATTATGAAACTGAAGTAAACGTCTTGTGATAAATATTAAACAGTACAACAAATGCACTGATGTACAAGTTCTAATTGCATGTACCATGTTGTTCCTATCAGTTAATTAGGAAAAGCTCATGAAATTACCTGCTAAAGGTGCCTCACTTTTGACTGTTTGTTGCTTTAACTAAGCGTTGTGATGTGACTGGAAATACATTAACAGAAAGGTGCACAGCTTGTGTGATTAAACCTCGCCCTATTTGGTATATCGGGCTGCAAGAGCAGCTGCAGCAGTGATAACTATAGGGCTTGCCCTGTGGTGGTCGAGGATTAGACAGCCCCGCCATAAAAGAGAGAGTCAAGCTCATGTGGATCGACAGAACAACAAAACATGAGTCTTCTGGGAAACGGCAGGCAGTTATGCTGCATTGTATGGTATGTCCAGATGTTTGATGCAGCGTTAACATGAGATCCAGGAGATCAGCAGAGGAAAAATACATTTGTTATTCCAGGGATTTACTCCATGACTTCCTCGTCCCTACTCAGTGCATTAAAATCTGATAATAATATCACAATCAAACGTTTTTTTCACTGAAACTACACACTGTGTATCATCTATGGTTTCATGGTTCATCATGTTTTGTGAATTAAAGCAAAAACGTTACAATTTTCACAGTGAACTGCATTTAGAAAATAGTGAAATGTAAACATTGTGTCATAAATGTACTACTGTATGTGACATCAAACCATTTTGACCTGTAACTCAATCAAACAAGATACTGACACATTTTCAATTACACATCCAGCAGATACCTTATCAACAACATTAGCATTTATTATTATTATTATGAATACAGATCTAATATTCACCCTCTTTTAAAAGATAAATAAAGTTGAGTGAAAATGAAAACTATGAGCTTAAAGACACTAAAATGCTCCACAGAGCTGAGGTGCAAACTCATCTGCAAAAATTTTGTGTCTGTGATGGACGGCAGTAAGAGCAACTCACTTACATGTAATCATATTATCAGGTTTAAATTAAAAAAGGTTGATTTGTGACTTCTTTACATGGGTCCAAAAAGCCTCATATTATGAGAAAAGAGCCAAAGATAATGTTATTTTTCAGTTCCTTTAGATAACTGTCTGGTCTCCATCATTTCTAAGCGATTAGTTCTTCACTGTGTAGGTGGTAGATATCAACGAGGCTGTAAGCTGAAATATGTGGAAGATATATGATATTTACACTTCATCTACTGAAATTGCATTTTATTTTCAACACAATATTGTGCTGAGTTAAAATTAAAATGATACCCAGTTAAGAATATGTCACACCTTTACTTTTTTCTCGACTATGGAAAAACCACATGAAATCCGAGTTCCATATGTCAGCTGTTATTTCTCATCAAGAGGAAAATTAATGACTGCACTGCCGGTACTAAACAAGACTATCTCCGCTGACATCTCCGCCCTGCTCTTTGATATGTGAGGGATTACAATGTGTGGCCTGCCATGTGTGGTTGCATCTACTGTGACGTTTCGTTTCGAGCGCACATACAGCAGATCTGGTACAAGAGTTTTGGACCATATGGAGCTTACATTCCTCCCTGCTGCACCTTCACTGAGCAAGAGCATTAGAGTAATCCCACGACCAGATGAAAAAGAGAAGGCCAAGGCTCCTTGGACTGGGTTTATCCATGACATCCATGGCATGTAATAGTGACACTGTGGCCTTTGTTTCAATAGGTCAAATCAGTACAAGCGACACTGGTGTTGTACTTGGTTGCGGTTTAACTGTTGTTCCAGGATTATTTCTAATTTGCAAAAAATTATTCTTGGCTATTAAACATACGTAAAATCAAAAAAACTAAACAAACAAAAAAAACCCCACAGTCAGTCACAATAAGGAATTATGCATTTTCATGACTATTGACTTAATTAGCAAGTGACACAGTAGATTCAGTCGTTGATAATAATAGTGCTCATGCTCAGTGAAGCATGGGCATGCAAAAATACACCTTGTAGTGAAGTCTATGAAAAATGATATAATTCAAGCTATATTTCATCCTAATTTTGAGCAACCATTGTAAAAGTGACGACATGTTTAGCCTCATGTCGTCATTTAACCGCTGGCTGTCTTAGCCGTGTCCTGCAAACAGCGTGTGCTACATAGACAATTGGAAAACCTTTTGGGGAAAACCTGGGCTGATTAGAAGAGGCGGCATCCATCCCACTTTAGATTGTGTGTCTCTACTATCTAGAAATATGGCTTATCTAGAAATATGAGTTTATTAGACGACCTGAACCTTGACATTTAACAGTGGAGCCCAGGACACAGCCTTACATGCCTCTCTGCAGTTTTCTTTACAGCCGTCACCCCCCCGAAAACTACCAAAATCCCATAGAGACAGTGTCTGTTGCCAGACCACTTAAATTATATATATCACAAACAAACACAAGAGGAGAATATCAAAAGACGAGAAATCTCTCTCGTCTAAATCCCTGTTAGTGAATGATTTGATAAGTGACCATCAAATACACTTATTCTGTCTTACTGAAACCTGGCTGCAGCAGGATGAGTATGTCTCTCTGAATGATTCAACCCCCCCAAGTCATATTAATTATCATGTTCCTAGAAACACAGGTCGGGGTAGAGGAGTAGCAGCAGTCTTCCACTCAAGTTTATTAATTAAGCCCAGACCTAGACATAGATTTAATTCATTTGAGAGCCTCACTCTTAACCTCTCTGAACCAGTCCTGTTTGTTATTGTGTACCGTCCTCCTGTCTCTTACTCTGAGTTTTTAACTGAATTCTCAGAGTTTCTATCTGATTTAGTTCTTAGTGCAGATAAAGTCATTATAGTGGGTGACTTTATTATCCATGTAGGTGTTGATGATAACTGCCTCAACACTACATTTAAGTCACTATTAAACCCACTCACTGTTTTAATCACACCCTTGATCTTGTTCTGACATACGGTGTTGAAATAGATTATTTAATATTTTTTAATAACATTTACTTTACTAAACTTTAATTCACCTGGGAAAAAACTACCACTACAGTAGATGTTTATCTGAAAACGCTGTTCACAAATTTAAGAAACTGATTCCATCTTTGATTTCAGAGCCATGTATCAACACAGAGGAGGGCTGTTATCCTAACTTTACTCTTGTACAAATCGACTATCTTGTTGATAATACTGCAGCCTCACTCCAAGCATTACTTGATACTGTTGCCACTCTGAAAAAGAAGCTAGTGAATCAGAGGAAGCTTCGTGGTACAAATCCGTAGCTTAAAGCAGAAATCACGTAAACTGGAAAGGAGGTGGCGTTCCATTAATTTAGATGAATCTTGTCTAGTCTGGAACCACAGTTTAATAATATATATAAAAAGCTCTCCTTAAAGCTAGATCCACATACAATTCATCATTACTAGAAGCAAATAAGAACAACCCCAGGCTTCTTTCAGCACTGGAGCCAGGCTGACAAAGAGTCTTAGCTCTGCTGAACTCTCAATGACTTCATAAACTTCTTTACAAATAAAATCAGAACTATTAGAGAAAGAATTGATTGGATTGGCATGGGTGTACTCGTATGTACAACAGCTTTAGATTCATTTGTCAGACCGTACTTAGACTGCTTGTTACCCATAGATCATGCTATGTTTATTCAATAATTATTTCATCTAAACCAAACCAACATGTATGTTAGATCCCATCCTGACTAGGCTGCTCAAAGATGTCTAATAATTTAATTTACTATTAATAGGATGTCTCAATAACTCATTAAAAAGCCTCTAGTTAGTTAAAAATGCTGCAGCCAGACGTCTGACTGGAATCAGCAAGAGAGATCATATTTCTCCTACGTTAGCTTCTCTCCATTGGCTCCCTGTAAAATCCAGAATAGTGTTTAAAACACTCTCCTCACATATAAAGCACTTAATAATCAAGCTCCATCTTATCTTAAAGACCTCATATTTCCATATTTTCTAAGTGGAACGCTTTTTTCTCGGAGTGCAGGCAGATGGACGCCCACCATGTGCCTGGTTCTGCTGAAGGTTTCTTCCTCTGAAGGGAGTTTGTCCTCTCCACTGTTACCTGGTGCCCCTCAAATAGGATTGTTGGGTTTTCTATATGTGCCTTGAGATGACTTCTGTTGTGATTTGGCGCTATACAAATAAAACTGAACTGAACTGAATTAATACTTGTTATTTTCTCTCAGAGTGGGCATACCCCTAAGGCAGCCTCAATTTAGATGAGTATAATTGATTTCATTAGTATGGTCTATATTGTCCAAGCCACAGTACTGGCTCAGTTATATCTCTATTTTGTGTGTGTTTTTTACAAATAGACTTTGTGAAGGACTGTGTGGCAAATCAGTAGCAAGTAGGTATGAATTGTTACAGCATCACAATGGCATTCTACTAAATGTGCTGTAATGTACTGAAGTGTCTGATAGACAGTTAAATACTTATCTGAACAAAAACATGGTTTTAGAAATAAATTACCTTCAGTGTCTTGCCTAATGAAAGTTTTTGTTACTCCTGCAGTTCTCATTTTTCCTTTCACTGTGTTTGCAATAGATAAACACAGAATCCAAGCGGAGAGCAACCTTGCCGCTTAAGGCCACATTCCTGGCTTAACTTGACAAATACACTCTCAACTTACTTAAGGTCTTCAGCAAAAGAGGAGGAGCTGCTGGAAAGGATATCCTCTTCCTCATGACAGCAAAGGCAAGAACTCGTATAGTTGAATGTTCCCACCAAATAAAACATTTTTAGACCCTTACGGTTATTTAATATAAAACACAACTCTTAATATGAAGAAGAAGAATGTAATTTATCGCGTTTGCAAAGTCGTGCGTGTAATAATAATAATAATCATCAGTCCTGCTGTTACCTGGGTTTTATGTCAATGGAATGTTTTGCTGATGAACAGATGGTGAAATGGTCTTTAGATATTTACAATTTTACAAATTGTTCTTATTTGCTGGTCCATGTTTTTAATGTTATGCTGAACTTGGTAATAATGATCACCTAACTGTGTCTCTGTAATTTCGGGGTTTATTAATCAGTTCAACACAAATTACTTTCATGTAAAATACTTGAACAGAGTTTGCATGAACTTAACTTAATGCAATCTGTTAAGTTATCGACATCAACCCAACATGACAGTTAACCATCTAGAATCGCCGTTGTAAAATTGCATGGAAAATTTGCGTGTAATTGAATTAAATTAAAGACAAAGTCAACGTTTTGGACAGGATTATCTTTCTGAGCGTAGCATAATTGCAAAAGGAGAAAGAGGAAGCTCACAGCAACTCTGAAAAGTACGTAATGGTAAATGTCAGTGGATAAAAATGCAGTATTTACTAGGAATCCAGGACTGAACGTGCCACAACGTGAAATGAAAAATACATTTAATATACTGATGAGAAAATAGCTCATCCTTTCATCTTCTTTGAAGAACATTGCTTTCATAGACTGGCTTTTCAAATTTGTCTTCCTTGATCCATGAACTATATCAGCCTTGAGCAGAAGCACCAATAAATCAAGGATCTCACCAGTTCTCTCTCCAAACTGTATGTTGAATACATTTGTGGGAAAACAGGACACACCTGAAGCTAAAGCTTAAAGAAGCTCTTCTGACCTTTGCCTAGTGAAACACATACCTCTGCCCTCTCCCTTTTCCCAACACACTATTTCCTCCCAGATGTTCACTAATCAGCATCTTTTTATTGATTAAAAAGTCATTAATTGCATTGAACTGAAAATAAAACTCTTAAAGCTATCTTGGTTTCTAATGGGAAACCTAATTGAATATGTGATTAAAAGTGCTGTATGCTCTCTAATGAGCACCGCAGTCTCTAAATGTGGTCTGCTTGCTACTCACGGGATGCTGAGTTGAGATGATGAGTGTTCATGAATGATTCCTTATTTGATGAGATAACCAAATAAATAAAACTCGTCTTTGACCCTTTTGCCCTTTCTGACCATTAGAAAACCACTTGACATTATGCTTGTGGAAAAGGTGATTCACAACATGCACAACTACAGTATGACATCACTTAATTTCTGCAGTCTGACAACTAACCATCACAATGCAACGTGATGGGCACATGGCACACAATCATACTGTACCCACCAAGTCAGCCTGACAGCCAGAGTAAAGGGTACAAGGGCTAAAATTCACTCTCAAGAAAACTAGAATTAAATAAAATATTTATTAAAAATAATTAATTTGCCTTCTGGGCAATTAATTGCATCCTCCCTGTGTGAGGACAGACAACAAAAGGTGACAAAAACATCTCTGAAGGACTAATATCGATCCACAATATATAAAAATCCATAAATAGATAAACTGATTAACACATCCTCTCTGACTGTTTTTAATCACAGTAGGGATAATGTGAAAATCAGAACTATCCAATTAAGATGAACACATAGGAAACACACAGTGTTCAAAAGAGAACAAAACAGGCTTCCATGTTCAAAATGCACATACATACACTTTTTTTCTACCATATTCTGTTAATATTTGAATTTCTATTTGTAAGAATAAAGGCTAAATGCCTGAAAAGCTGGTCCTAAAGAAAAAGAATTGCTGCATGTTCACGGTCATTTGCTCCGTGGGTAGTTTCACATTTAAATTAAACATGTTCCCTGGCAATAAGTGATTCATATTTCTCCAAACCATGTAAACATCCTGCAGGACACACCCACTCAGATCTGTTTCACACCGCTCATTTTCCATGCCAACGATTTCTTCTTTCTTGTGTGTAACTGAGCATTCAGCTTAAAGCTGCATACGAACACACTGATTATGGTTTGGAGATTCAGACGAACAGAATGAAGCACAGCTCACAGAGACAGGCGCCCACATCCCAGCATTGTTACCTATCGCAGGCTCAAAAGACTCATTAACGTTTCTCTGCAAGATTTCACACAAATGTGCATGAAACCTTCAGTGCTCTTAGGAAAAGTGCTAATACCAGACTGACAAAATATGTACTGATGTACAATCAGGAAAATAAAGCTTTTAAAAATAAGAGTCTTCAATTATCTTCAATATCTCTCATTAATCATATAAATGTACTAATACTTTCATGTGCTTTAAATGCCAAAATATGTACCTAACTAAATGATTGTGGAGTAAAATCTACAATATTTCCTATAATGGAGTAAAGTAAAGATATAAAGTGGCATGGCAAAAGAAAACCCATGAGCACCTCAAATGTGTGTATTTAATTACTGTACTTGAGTGAAGTTTTTATTTGGATATCACTATAAACCACAAAAAACGATTATAATGTCATTTTTCATAAGCTAGTTTAATATAATACTTTATTTTAATTATAATAACACAAATAAAAGAAACATGGGACATGAGGAGGCAGTGTGTAGAGTGTCCATTGCTTCTGCATGAAGTGCTCCTGGGATAATCTAGTTTCCGCTTTGGCTGGTGCGCAGATGGTGCTGGGAGGGGGAAAAAAAAAAAAAAACGGGGACAGGCAGGCTATAGGGCTGTGGCGGATATTCACCCCTAGATAAGCCCTACTGTACCATGAACCATGTCAGGCAGCCGGTCTGTGCATCCCGATCTAGACACTCTCTGCTGCTGTCAGTGGGCGCGGTAGCTCAGAGAACGAGAGGGAACAGCAGGCCCGTCAGCTGACCCCCCCACCGTGTTTGTGTCTGTGGCTGGTTGGGACATGCATATCTGCAGAGTGCCGCAATTGCAAAGATATGCAGATATTCAGCAAATCATTGGTGAGTGGGTGGGAGCAGGTGGGTGATGGTTAGTCCAAACACAACAGCTGTGAAGTAACGAGCCATACCTTCTACCTTCATTACCTATTATTGCCTCCGCTGAGTTGCAGGCAGGCACCGCGCAGGAACATTGAGTGTGCTTCAGACTTGTCAGGAGCCTCAGCACACAGAACCCATGCTAAGCGTCAAATGTTTTCCCTGATGGCTTTTACAATCCCCGTGTGCTGAAGTGCTTTGTTGAACTTAGCAGCGTTTGGCCCCCTGCCTGCATGCACTGTTTCAGATTAGATGTAATTAACATCTCTTGCCCTCACGTGCTTCACGTTTGGCAGGGAAACCTGCACTGGAGTGATCTCCTAGCCTGAATTTGTTGAAACTGGGTGAGTGGACCATGAGTATGCACAAATTCACAAATGGCGTCTTTTGCCTTGAACACAGAAAAAGACGAGCGCGCGAAAAACACGGGGGGGCAACGCAGAGAAGCCCTGACAGACAGAAATATAGACACAGAGGGGGACAGACAGGGAGAGAGAGACACACAGAGATGGAGGAAGGATTAACTTCTCATCCAGTCTTTGCTGTTGCATAGATTGTAAGTAGCTTATTGCACAAAGCGCCCTGCATGTAACTGGTGTGCTTGCATGATTTGTTTTGGCAGCTTTTTTTTGTTTTTTTTCTGTATTGGACATCACTGACCTCGTGCAGGCAACTGAGAGCTTTGAGACTGAAATAGTCCGACTGGGGAAGCTGGCATCCTGTGCGCTTCTAAGAATGAATCCAAAGCTACAAAAGGGGAACACGTTTACCTCCAGGCAAACATTACTCTTTAATCCTTGTTTTTAAAGATAATTGGGCACAGTAGAAATCTCTTGCGCGTTGTGCTTTTCATCTACATTAATCACACTGCAGACATGCACAGCCAGAGTACGAAATCCTCTATGCTGTACCTGCAACCGCTGCATAGAATATATATCGTTTGAATTTAAATTGGAGATAGGACTGTGAGACTTTCTACCCAGAAGAAAACTCCACAACTCCCTCTGACTCTCGTTTTACAGAAGCTTTAAAGTTTTCTGTTTAAGTAAGTACGTTTCTCAAAACTCATTTATGGCATGCACAGCGTTGAAAATCCTCTTGTCCTGTTCAATTTCTTTTATTCAGCACCTTTTAACGCTCGTCCTGCAACCTTTTTTATTTCTGTCTTCTAATGTGAATTTTGATTTGTCCACAAAGTACAAACCAATTCACCAGGTTTATCTATGAACAAAGCTGAAATTTTCCCAGTTATTCGCAGTAGACCAACAAACAGGTTGTCACTGAGCACAGCTGATAAGCTTAGTGGGTCAGGAGGGGTTGAAAGGTACAATGAAGATAATTCAAAGTAAAAGAGGCGCAGACGACAAGTAACAAGTAAATAGACACAGAGTTGGAAGATACAGAGAGGCTGCACATAAATATATATTATCCAAGTATTCAGGGAGCTATTCACGTGGAGTTTACATGTACGGATTCCACGCTGTCAGTAGTTGGTATTCTCTCTGCACACAGCAAATGTAAAGACAAACATTCAAAATCAATTCTCTCTGAAGCCACTACAGAGAACACGCAAACACTTCTGTCTGATGTGATCCCTGCAGGTGTGAGCAGAAGATTCAAGAGCTCAATTTTTCCTTTTTATCTATTATAAAAAAAGTCTAGATTGCTTAGATGCTACAGTTTGAACTAAATATGAATAACGTTTTCAATATTATCATCAGGTTTGGCATTTTTGTGTGTGTTGTCTGTGTTGTTCTCACCTGGATACGACGAGAGGCAAAATTAACATTTTCAACATCCTCATTAGCAGCTCTCCTGGAAACTGGAAGTATTTCACCTCCTGGAAAAAAAAAAAAGACAACATAGTCAGTATCTCATTCAGTAGGGTGATCTGTGACTAGTGTAACATGCTAATTGCTTAATTATTTTACTGCAACACCTAAACTTCACCAAAGTATCAACAAACACAACGTGTCATGATCTTTCATGTCTTCAATGAACCCACTTGTTAAACATACAGAGTGATGGTGGAAAAAGTGTTTTAAAAGAGTTTTAATAACTGGTTGAACCAAATTTCTTTCAGCAATAACCTTGAGCAAGTGTTGCTGTAGCGTGTGATATAGACCCGCGTCACAAAAACAACATACAACAAACAAAAATACATCACGAAACAGGAGTCGTGCAGTTTTGAGCTATGTCAAGTTGGAAGTTGTCATTACTTAAATCTCATTCTGAAAAGCGAGAACTGAATGTTTCAGGCCTGTCTTTTACATCTCGCTGAACTGAAAAGGACGTGTTTCCTACTTCTTGACCACTTGATGTCTCATCCCTGCTATTCTGCACTATGCTGTCTACTGAACGATGACAGAGGCCAATAGAAAACATGAAGCTAATCACTGAGAGGAATGAAATGACCATAATTGAGTCTCCTGATAGATTTCTTAGTCTATTTAAATTCACTGTAATAAAATGAAATGACTATTTGTGTCTCATTTATTAGTATTATTTAATTACATTATTCATCTGTGGTTAAGAATAAGAACGCTGTATATTCACATTCTATTTGCATGACACTTCAGAAAAGCAGCTACTATATGATGCACAGCTGCATTATAATAAATGCTCTTTCTCAGTCTATTCATGACGGAGGTCACAGAAGCTGCTGTGTTATATGACTGGTTATATAATGTTACTGCCATGTTAAGACAGGTCATGCAATACCTGTGGCATTATATGTATATATATATATATATATATATATGTATGTAAATGTGTTTTATATATACAATTTTTTCTTGTAATATGTTGAATTAGGATTAATTTAACAGAAACTCCAACTCCTAAAAGTACAATGAATCTATTTTTACAAAAAGAACATAGTGTACTGTAAAATATCTCTTAATACAGACTTTTTACCAGCTTTTGATTGAAAATCTGGCACCCACATTACTGCAGCTCAGATTTGCACACGTTGCTCTGAAGCTATAAGGAATTGTGCACAGAGTCTTAGATGTGTAGTCCACCTTGACGGTTGCAAAAGGAAATCCTTAAATCTCCATTTTTTTGTATTGAGGGGCTTTGTTCACAAGCAACAGGGTGACGCTGTTTGGATATAGATACATAGAAAAGGGTGCCTGTGCTTACAATTAACCACATGGTAAAGAAATGGAAAGCTCTTGGAGTATAATGTAATGAAATATGTGTATGTCAGAAAGACCTGCTGGTTTGGGCAGTCGATCAGGATTCTCCCAAGACTACCATCTGAAGATAGTCCAGTCATGCCCAGATGGGAAGCTGAGATGTGCAGAAAAGGGTTTTACTGAGGAATCAGTTCCACAACTTGGTAGAAACATGGGACACGTCTGAGTCATAAGGACACTGGCCGGCTTAACCAGCCTAAAAGCTTCAATCAATATAAGGGCTCTGTATCTCATAATTATGACATAGGAAAATCATAAGTAGAGTTTAAGTTCCCTCATTTTCTTTTACTTTTGCAAATGCAAAAGTGGCAACTTTTTATTAACATATTCACCTGAACTCTTAAACAGGTCTATTAATACAGAGTTAACAAAGGCTTTTCCAAACAAGAACAACATGTCAACCAACACGTGAAGCAGGTACAAACGAATAGTGTCGATCTCGACTAAATTGAATGTAAAGTATGAATTTGAAATGCAGTAATAAACAGAGGTTTCAGAGTGAAAGCAAAGTGAATGAGTGGGTGCAAAGTTTGCTGTTAGTGGTTAACAATTAAAAGAAAAAAAAACTAACATGTTATTATATTGTGTTGAACAGGCATGGGGGACAAAAGCCAGAGGAAAAACAAAACAAAGGTGAAAAGGTGGAAATGAAAAATGAAATCTAAGCACGTCACATCTGTGCAGTGGGATGATGGAGCAATAAAAGCTTTTAGTTTACGGTTTGAAGTGAGGAAGCTTTTTGTCCAAATGACTGAGTGTGTCGTTTTTATGGCTTGTGTCGTGTGGCAGTATGTGAACATAGTATTGAGAGTGTGCATGTGCATGTATGTAGGTCTGTACCGTGAGTGTGCACGAAAGACAAACACAGCTGCCACTCAGCCGCGGCATCTGTTATCAGAAGAACCGCTGTTCTGGCTTCTGGTTTCCGTTTGGTTAGAGTACTCAGGGGGACTTTAAACTGACCATGACCACCACATGCATGGTGGGGGCCAACACAAGGAAGATAGTATCCTCCAATGAGAGCAATACATGGTGCGCATGCATGCACACACACACACACACACACACACACTCGATCCATGTGCTGGCACATGAATATAGCATAAGTGCAAAAAAAAAAAAAAAAAAGACTTGACATGCTGCTTAATTGTCTCTGGTTTCTGTCTTTTGACTCATTTTATTCTTGCACTTAAAGTTAATTGTGCTTGAAAAGTGCTACTCTAGTGAAGATTAATGTCTTTTATGAATTGTATGCATAAACACAAGCCTGCATGACACCATAACACACACTCCTGCTCTCTGAATTCTTGCATTCACCTTTTTCATAAATGCAGCATCCGATTACAAATGCTGAAAATGACTGATTAATCACACAGATATCCGTCTCTTTCTCTGCCACTGATAGGTACAGAGCACAAAGCAAATGCTCACAGTTGCTGCAGAGAGTGATATGTGGGAAGCAGCAGTGAGTTTCTGGGAAACTAAGAAAGCACATTCAGTATGCAGAGGAAAGACTGGAGGCTGCAGATTGACACTACATGTCTCCCTACTCGTATGTCGCTCTCTTTTAGATGTTGAAATCCTCTCCATGGGTAACCTGAAATGATAATAATAAGAAAACAATCTGTTGTGGATGCTCACTTTTGATTGTGAACACATATTGTTCACCTCAAGGTCGGAGATTGTTCATTGTCATTCCCCTCAGCTAATGCTGCCTTTTCATTTTTTATGCTGAGGGAGCCTGAGCCTGTTGACAGCAGTCCAATCTTACTGTGTTGGTGACACTGACATAAGTGTTGATTCTCCACTGAAAACCATATTTTCCTGAATTTGTGTTATTTCAGAATTTGTTGATTTGATTTCAACTTTTGGCCACTGGCAAAGGCAAGTAAAACAGACTAATTAGTGTGTTTTTCATAAATTTAAGATTTAACACTGTCAGTTTACTTAAATTATACATATATATAGACTGTACATTAGATAGTATATTGTTGTCTGTGTGCCTACTTCTTAGAATTGACCACCATGAGCAAACTCCACCATCAATGAATCAAATGAAAAGAAAAAAATAAATAACGAAAGAAATCAATTAAAAAAACGGAGTTGATTTCAGGCTAGTGGCTCCTGTGACCTCTGTGACCTGAACTGGTTGTAGTTACAGAAAATACATAAAATAAGTGGACATAAGATGAGATAGGCACAGTAAAGAGACACGTCCAAAATGTTATTTCCACTTGAACTGAAGGAGAGCATGCATCTAAAACATACTGTTTGGGTGGCTGTATCTCAGCTGCTGGAGCACAGTTTGCAGGGTCAGTGGTTCAATTACTGGTTCCTCTGGGCCACATGTTGACATGTGTTAGACAAGATGCAGGATTTGTAGCACACATTAAAGATAGCAGATAATTTCCCAGAGGACTTAATTAAGCAAGCTATATCAAAATGTAAACAACACTACCTGGCACATCTTGACCAGACCATGTGACGTGATCTAGCATTGTGTTCACTGCACTGATGCACTTTCCGTTTCTGAGTAATATATGTGAGCATTAATGGTATGTTGCTGATTTAGTGTCTGTGATTGATAACTAATCTACCTACCAGCAATCCTTTTTCCATCTATGCACTGTCACACAGTCCAACTGCAAGGCTGCAGACAATCTGAGTGACTGATGAAATACTATCACCTTGTTCCCAGTTTGTCTTTAGCTGGTACAATGTTCTGGCTGCTGCAGACAAATTGGCTTTTGAATGAGTCTGATCCATCCTAGCAGCAAGATCACCACTTCTATGTAGAATCTTTTCTTATTCTTTCATCAAAAACAGTCGAGCCCCAGAGGCTTCTCAGCTCTGCATTTGTGACACACTTCTGCCACCTGAGCCGGTCACTTAGGTGAAATTGAACAGCCATCACTGCAGTCCTTTCCTCATTTCATCTGTCCAAAGCACAATACACTAGTCATTACGCGGGCCCATTGTTCACTCGGTGTGGCTGATGGTGATGATATGTTTGCAGAATCAGGAGGTGTTAGATGGGTCAGTAGAGACCGGACGTTTTATTTCATGTGAATGCGTGTGTGGCTTAGCGTGTGTAGTGTATTCATCCTGTCATGGAGACTTATGTGCTATCTGAGGATACTGGACTCCCCAGTGTTAGGAATGAATTTGTGGGTTATAAGGTTGAGGTTGGGATAAAAGTTGGGTTTATACATGTAGAAACTTGATGAAACCCTGAATGTGAAACAGCACAATGCCCTCACAAAGATAGTAATACACGTTTGTGTGTGCAAGACGGTGAAAACGCTGGTGTGTGTAGCGGTAAAGAGGCAGATTTGGGGAGCAGGGAACTGGGTAATCTTCTGTATTAGGAGTAGTGGCATCTGAATCCATTTCAGCATTTAGGAAGGTGGGGCGGTTGGGTGGTTGGGAGGGGGGGGGGGGTCACAATCAGCATCAGACGTTTTAACCAACTGACCTGCTCAGAGAGCTGCTTGCCTCTGAGGAAGAAGCCCAGCAGGCAGCCAATGACCACGGCCAGCACAGACAGGATGAGCAGGCCGTTCTGCTTGCAGACGTTCTTCACCCGCCCCCACACTTCATCCAGAGCCACCGCCATCCTCCTCCACCTTCTCCTCCTCCCGCTGCTTGGTCCTGGTCCTGTCTGCGACTTCGCAACCCCACTGAGAGAAAAACCACCAGAGCAGCCCCCCCGCCCGCTTCCAACTACTCAGCCATGCAGAGCTGACAGCTGCCGCCACACTGGAGGAAGAAGAGGAGTGTGGACGCAGCAGGTGAGGCAAGATAGGGGGATGTGGACTGAGGCAGGAGAAGGTGGGATTGTGTGAGAAGAAACAACTGAGAAAGAGAAAAATAAATAAGAACAGAAAAAATAACTTGGTGAAAAGTCAAAGAAGTAGTCCTGTGCTCTGCCTCCGAGCCGCGTCCCGGGTTATTCTACATGAGACTAAGAGCATCACACAGACGCTCTCTATCTCTGTCTATCTGGGTCTGTCCCTCTCTCTGTCTGTCGCCTCCCTCTCCGTCTTTCTGCCCCCACCAACGCACACATTGCTCCTGGTGGCCAACAGGGGGCTCTGCGACAGCTGGTGGTATTGTCATCAGGGTTAATACTACGATCCTATTAGGCCGCGCTGCACGACTCAGATCTAAGGCTGGATTAGAGAGCTCTCTGAACAATTGGACAGCGGATTGTTCCAGGCCATTAAAAGAAAAAGAAAAAAAAGGAAAAGAGTAAAGAATTGCATATATGGTCATTGATATGAGGCACTGTACGTAACAGAGCAACTATTTTTATGTTTCACAGAGTTGCGTGAGTACACACAGTAAAATAAACACACACAGCTGATATCGTCCAAAGATTTCCCACTGGTCATAAGTCATCATCAGGGAAAAAACACACAGGCGTGAAAAGAGGTTCTTCACACACACCCAGCAAATTATTTATGAATTTATACTTCTTTCACTTAAAAGTATTTCTGTACTGCGCAGGTTGCAGTAATTTGTATCCACAGTACCACAGATTGAGTTTACTGTGGTGACCAATGATCACAGTAATGTTCTTTGTATCGCTCTGCTAATAGTTATTATAAAAGCATATTGTTTACCGATGTCATGAAAGTGATAATAGCAATAAAGGGAATGCACGGAACTGTGGCACACATGAGAAATATATATCTAATTTCCACAGAGGCAGAAGAAAATACTTCATCAATTCATGGTCAGGTTTGTATTTGAAATTTGATTTACTGACTAATAAAGAAGCAGGATATCACCCGTCTATTCCCTTAACAGCCGGCGTCATCATCTTCCTTGTGTTAAAGCTGGAGCTGTATAACAACATACAGTTACATCCTTCGGACATGTGAATTTGTAGCATTATAGACAATTCTTCTTCTCACTACTCAAAACAAGGTTAAGCTGGAATTGTTTTGGTGTGAAATCTGACAGGACGGACTCGTCCTCATTCTGCAGCTTCCCGTTAGAGAAAAGCACAGGCTGGAGGTGAAGATCGTTTGAACCTCTTCCATCAAAGCATCATGCAAGATGTGTGTGTGTGTCCTCTTTCAGTTAATCCCACACAGAGAGGGGTCACCACAGCAGATCATGGTCCGCGCACCTTTTTTGGTACAGGTTTTATGCTGGACGACCTTCCTGATGCAATCCTGGACAGTGTTTTGTTTAGGTACACTTTGACAGACAGCCAGTAGAAATCAGGTTGCTAAAAAACAACCCTTTGGGGTTACATCTCATCTTTTGCTGCTTTTTCAGTTTTTTTTATTTTATAAAAAACACATACTGAGTCCTGCAGGTGCATATTCTTGACTTGCTCAATGATTTAACATGTTATAAAGATAAGAATAAGATGAGATAACAGAAAGCTATGTCCATAGTAATAACAAAAGCATGCAAACTCCCCTTTTTTATCTCCCGTGTCCCAGCTCTGACCTACAGTTCTGACCCAAACCCATGACCGCAGACCTCCATCACCTTGGTTACATCACACTCCGGCACAATGCAGCTTGTTTCCTTTCCATTAACGGCATTTGCCCATGTGTGACACATGTGAAAACCAGAGGCTCTCTTGTTATCTTAACATAACAAGCTTTCACATAATGGATGATATTACTCTAATTGTAATCCCAGATGGCGCATCTGCTGTGAGGCTGCTGCGTAATCCCTGACTGGGCTCTGGGCTGTGTGGTCGTCTTCTGTTAACGACTCGGATGCTGGTGGACCCCTGCATGTAATATCTGCTGCCGTCTAAAACGCTGATCGTTTGCACCCTTTCTGAAAAAGTCATTTACACAAAAAACATTCACAGACGACTGTAGTCATAGATCAGAAAAAAGGCTATTGAACAGCACTGCTCCCTGTGGAAAACTAAGCTACTTTTGTAGTTCTCGGTGTAGGTACATAGAGACTCAATATCAAAATGCTGTAAAAGGATTATGAGGTGGGTATTAATCGATGGATCCCGCGTGTTATGTTGTTCCTATAGTCAAAAGATTGAGCTGCTGGGGTCAGTTCAGTTCAGTCAACCTGTGCTGTCAAAGTGTGAAAAGGTGGTTGAGCTTACATAAAAAGCTGTAGAGCTACTTTAGTGTTAACTAAACGTACATGTTGGAGGCTTCCTACTGTATCAGTGCTGACCTCGATATATTTTGGTGGATGAGTAACAATAAGGCTGATCAAAATCTGATCTTGTCAGTCCTGCACTCTTCTGCATTTGTCCACGCTGTCTGACAGCGTTTGGCTCCACATGCAAGTGAAAATTAGCAGAAACTATGAATTAATAGTAATAGTTAATAGTATAAACAGTTTTACTCTATAGCGTATGTTTTTGAAAACAGGGATCTTCAGTATTGTAGTTTTGGATTTTGAAACGCACGAGCACATTTGTAAATTACAAAACCACTCATTTAGAAAACATTATGCTGAGATATAAATAAATGCTTGCAGCAAGCCTTCACGTTACCGTACATTAGTCAGTGAAACGTGTAACTAGGTCGACATAATTGTTCCCAATTTGTTTAGTAACAAATGACTCCTTTGGTTGAGTGAAACTATGCAGAACAGAAAATATCAGAATATCACACACAGGCCAATGTTTTTTTTTTTTAATGTAAGATGAGTACACACTTCCAAATAAGATGTTTTACCCTTGTACCTTTCTGATTTACGCAACGCACCACACTCATGCCCGTAAAATACCAGTGGAGGTGCTGAAGTGAGAAATGATTTCTTGTACAGTTTTCACCTTTTTTTCTGACACCTGATGCTCAGAGATGTCATCAGGCTGTAAACTGTACCCGAGCAGGGTGAAAAACATTTGGCACATTTGCAGTGCTGCTGCGGAGCGTCCAGCGTGCACAGGCGTGGTCAGCATCATCCATCATGTGGCGGAGTATAGTGATGGAGGATGTTTACCAGTGTTTCTCTGCGGGGTAAAAGGGGAGGAGAGATGAATGAGAGGAGAGGCAGAGGATGCTAAAGAGCATGGAGAGGTGGGGGGACTGGGTATCAGAGTTCCCACCACTTCTACTGCTCCAACACATTCAGTGATGAAAAACCTGCACACAGCATGAGTTCACGTGTCTGTGTTTGAATGTTTGTGAAGGTACATTTGTGAGTAGTGTTTACCGCACGAACGAGCATGCAGGTATGTGTTCTAACCGCCATGTCCCTCCACAATCCCCCGCCAATGTCAAATAATCCCCTTTCTTCCGCCATTTTTCCCCGTTTCTGGATTGGACGGGCAGAGATAATCTGGGATTAGAGCAAGCAGTCAGGCCTGGTGTGCTCCTCATTCATTTGGACAGGGCAGACATATTCAACATCCACAGGTCATCTGCTATGTACCTCAACATATTCCATTACATATCATCCAAGGGCAGAATTTAGCAGATTTGTGTACTTTGTGATGTCAAATTGAAGGCAGGAATGGATGTGGTTGGTGGAGCAGCTGAGTTGATCCTCATTAGACTAAATGAATGTAGTCCTCAAATACTGGCTGACATTGGCATGTGTGCGTAACGGGAGAGAGTTCAGTTACCTGACGTCTAGCTTTTGTTTACCCTTGTGCATTTAGGTTCAGACATCCAGATGATTTCAGCATCATATTTTAAGATGGAAAACATGGTCGCTACAGTATGTGGCGGGAGACGTTCTTCTCCTCTTTTTCTAACTCTGGTCTTTTCTGTTTGATGTTTTGCTCATGAATCCAGCAGCTGTTATTCTATTTTTTCTGACAGCACCTTTTTAAACCCCACAAATTGCTGTGAACATTGTTTGCGGCAGCTCAGTGCAGTCAGAAACAGAAGCGCAGGCAAAAAGGGAAGAGAACAAGGGGATCAGACTGATGTTTGTGTGGAAAGAAAGCGACATTTCACTTATGACTTACGGGGACTTTCTTCACCCAAGGGTGATGTGCTATTTATCACCTGTATTGCTTGTGCACTGATATCTGCGTAGAGGAGGGCCGACGCTCATCACTAAGAATATGAGGAACGTGGGAGTCTACTCAGTCTTTGTGATGGTGATTCATCCTCCTCACATCAGAGGTCGTTCCCCTGCTAACTTGTTACACAGCCCCTTGTCCTGGAGCACGGTGATCTCTTTAAAATCTTCATTTCATAATGTGTATTGCACAGAAAACTCCAGAACAAATATGATATTACACTGATAATCAGTCGCATGTAGTGTAGAGAGTTCTCTTGTGAGGACAAACCCACAGACAGACATTACATTTAGCCTCTTTAGGCTTTTAGTTCAGTCTGAATGCTCTAATCAACTTTGTTTCCACTTTGCTCCAGGAACAATATAAACCTCAATTCATCCATCCTTTGTTTTAACGAGTCAAGAATTCACTGAAAATTATGTTCAATAGTTTGTGACACATTTGCTCCAGGGCATTGACCCTCACTCACCTCATTCACTATGTAGCACTGAAACACTTGTGTTCAAAATTCGTCCCTCTCTTGGGTCCATTGTGCATCTTTTCCAACTTTAACCCGCCACATGGAAAGGGTTTGCCAATATCTTGTGTGTAAGTACACTTCAGAGCAGTGAGCTGTTTGTTTTGCCTGAAGAGGGAAATCTTCAGTGATTTCCTTACATTTTAGCAAGTGGTTTGTGAAAAGCTGAATAGATTGAAAACACAGTAGCGCTCCTATTGATCTCAGCACCATCAATGACAGAAGAAGAATAAGGGTATTGAGTAGTGGTGGAAACACTGGTCCTGTGTCATCATTCTTTGTCACGCGTGTATACTACAATCAAGAAATACTACACTTACCGTAAGTCCCCAAATATATGCTGTATCAAACTCATGTCACTGATTTGATTTCAGGTTCTTATTTTCGCTCCTGTTATTCAAACTTCATACCACTTGTTGTGTTTTGGGCTCAATGTGTGATGTGTTGAGGTCTTTATGATATATAATTACAAACTCTCTCTCCACCTTTACCTCTTCATCAACACTTTGAACTCTCACAGGGGGAAATTTGCCCCAAAATAATCTAAAGCAGTACGATTAAAACAAAGAATTGCAGCCTGGATCAAAACCACTTCAGCATTAAATTGATTGAAACTGAATGAGTCATGTTTAGGTTCATCGTGTGTCTGCTGAATAAGAAAAAAGAAAATGTTTCAACCTAATGGAGCTTTTATTTCTGACCCACTGTCCGTTGTCCACTAAAATATCACAGACGTCAGTAAGTGCTCATCCACCTGGCTACAGTACAGTGCTGCAGCCCGGCGTCGTACCATGTTGAGTCTGAACAAAGAAACTGCCATAGAAACAAAACCTAGCTGGACGACAAGCTGCACACACGTCACTGTTGCTGCTTCTATCTAATGATGGGAGTTATCATTGAATTAATTTAAACAGATAGAGTCGAACAGAGGCTGTTTTTGGTAACACTTAAAGTGTCAACCAAAGGTACCCAGCAGCTAAACGTGCACTCCAAAATAATATGGCGGGAATTGATAACTTAGCTCCTGGTATTCTCAGATTTAAAGTTTCCTTACAGATACAAAAGATCGAGACTCCAGATGAAAGGTGATTTTCTATTCGCCTTTGTTGCACACATGACGCACGCAGTCCATTCAGTGATCATCCACATGCAGACCTGCCATGAGCAAGGTCCATGAGCGTGTGTGAGAACTGCCAGTCAAACCTGCCAGATGTTAGTTTGTGCAGGTTCAGTAGCTTTCATAACCAGCTCTTTTAGTCGAGTGGCTGTGCTCTCACAGACTCTCCAGGCACAGCTAGAGATTCCTGAAATAAATATATAAATAAAATAGAGAATGAATTCATAATTTCAAATAGCACGGACATGTCATCTAGTATTAGCTGCTAGAATTTGAAAACCTGTTTTTGACACCACGTTGCAAATTATGTGAATCTCGGTCAGTGTGTTGGTTCCCAAGGCTTAAAGACCACACAGCCGTGATGAATATGCTATTCATTATCATTGCTTATTTACAACCTTCCTGATTGGATCTGTGACGCCCAGGGAGTAACATAGATGAGGTCACATACCTCTATCTGTGTCTGGAGTCGTATAATATTACCTACACAATAATGCAGTCAGTGGTTTACTGTGTGACTTGCAGGCTAATGCATATGGCACAGTATTCTTCTTCCATTTGCACAGCAGTGGATAATTTTATACCCTCCGAACAAGACACTGGAATAAATTAGACCAAATGTTTTGTGAGTGCAACCAGGAGGGAGATGATAATAAATAGATGCATCTATTTATCACAGGTGGACATCCAGAGACCTGGAAAATGTTCAAAGGGATTGTCCAACATACAGAGACAGCAATCTATGACTCAGCCTTGGTTGCATATACACAGTTTTATGTGTGGACATTTAAGTAGAGTTATGAATGACTCCATCAAAAAGGAGTGATAATGTCCAACATCAACAAATAAGCTCATGTTGCAGATTGAGTCAGTGGGGCGGGGGGGCTCCAGCTTTCTTGAGGCTCAAAGATTGCCACCTCCGTCTCTCTCCTCGTGTTCATTCACCAGGACTCAGCCGAGGAAGTAACACACTGGTCTGAGCGCACAGCGGACTGTTTGGCACCGGCGATGCTGGCATCTCCTTCTTCTTCCTCCTCCCGTTAATCCTCGGATCACAAGTGTTTTGTGTCTTTCTTTAACTTCTACTTCTTCATCTTTTTCTTTTTTTCTTTTTACTGTTGCATCATGAGCTCTAAATGCAGCAGTTACTACGACGCTGAAGGCGTGTATGTGGATGATTTCTCCTGCCCCAAACCGGGAAACGCCGCCGCCGCTGTCTACTGCTGCGGATTTAATGATGTTAAATATTGCTGTGACGATCCCAACAGTTTCTTCCCCTATGAGTACCGATACATGTGGTGGTTGAGGTAAGGGCATGGGTTTTGTGTTTGTGTCTACTTTGTCACTCCTTTGGATCGATTCCTATATCAGATTCTGTCCTGATCCACAGATCAGCTGAGGTTTTTTAGAGATTGCAGCTTTTTGCTTACTTTGAGCTTCCTTTGCTTTTAATGCTGCCTCATTTATATTTATTGATATTCAGCGCTGACAGAGAAGCTGTTAACAAGACATTTAGTGCAGCTGCTGGAGCACTTTTTACCTTTTACGCATTCCTCCCACAAACCCACATTATTGCTTTAATTAGATTTGAACATGTGACAGTAACCACTACCCCATATTCATATTTAGATATTTTATATTTGTGCATAAAACAGTTTTGTTTGTTCAATACCTTAATGTTAAGAGTTGGAAGGTTGCCGTGCAAAAATACACTTCACCTTTCCATATCCCCTCTTTTACTATTTCTTTTTGCATCCTCACATCAACACGTCCCCTCCTCCTCTCTACTTGTCTCCTTTCCTCTGTTCTCATCTCCTCTCTCCTCTCTACTTGTCTCCTTTCCTCCATTCTCATCTCCTCTCTCCTCTCTACTTGTCTTCTTTCCTCCGTTCTCATCTCCTCTCTACTTGTCTCCTTTCCTCCGTTCTCATCTCCTCTCTCCTCTCTCCTCTCTACTTGTCTCCTTTCCTCCATTCTCATCTCCTCTCTCCTCTCTACTTGTCTTCTTTCCTCCGTTCTCATCTCCTCTCTCCTCTCTACTTGTCTCCTGTCCTCCAATCTCGTCTCCTCTCTCCTCTCAGTATTGGCGCTCTGGTGGGTCTGTCCATTGCAGCGGTGGTCCTCCTTGCCTTTCTCATTACTGTGTGTGTCCTCTGCTACCTCTTCATCGCCACCAAACCCAGTCGTCTTGACAACGGCCTACCCCTCAGAGCACCAGGTCAGTGTACAGCATGTGTGAGCTCGGTTACTGTAAAAACTCTATCTAATCTTCAGTTCAGAGAAAATCTGCAGCACTTTCAGGATTTCCTTTTGCGTCTGGTAGCCATGTGCACAGAACAAATGATTTTGAACATTGACCTTGGGGTAATTGTCTATGTACTTTTCAACAGGAGATTCCAGTGAGGGATGCAGCCAGGCAACAGCATCCTGTGCTGCTGGTCCACAGGGGTTCAGGAAACACTTTATGAGCAAGAAGCTGGACTGTGACAACCAGCCGCCAGACCCCGAGCGCCTGTTCCAAAGATGTTTCACAGCTACAGTCACTGCTGTGAAAGTAGACAGTCCTTCATAACCCGCTGAGAGACTGCTTGTTTACACATGGAACCAGCAGTCCGGAGATCACGAGAACCAGTACATCCGGATGAAGACTGTGCTGTAACAGAGGAACAGTAGCTGACATAATGTAGTGTGCAGTGGACTTATTAAATTATCCTAATGGACAGTGAAAATAATAACCACTAAGTGGCCGTACACCATACGTAAAAACCACATATTGTGAGGACTCTCATGATGGATTTCTTTTCATGCACTGAATTTCTTGCCTCCTCATACAACATGACAAGCAATCAAGAGCATATGAACAAAAATGAATTACCCCCCCCCCCCCAATATACGCTTGGAAGATAATGCATATACTGTACACTGTCACTGAATAATTTTTTAGGCTGCATCACTTTCTGCACACTTCATGATGCTGTGATTCTGTCCATCAATCTGCACTCAGTAACCCAGTATTATTAAGAGCTCACAAAAAAAGACAGCTAAGCGCCACAGATTTGTTTTTGATACACCAGGCAGTAAAAGAAGGACAGAAACAAGGTATCTGCAAGATTTCAATTTATAAAATCTTATATTAAAATACAACATTCATTTTACTTCAAATCAATAAAATATATACAACACTAGAACAACAATTATCACTTGAAAACAAACTTCCCTGAGCCCTAATCTAATTCTCAGGGAGGAGAGAGTAGTGTGCCGCAAAAAACATAAAAAATGACCAAACAAAAATGAACAAAGTAATCAGAACAACTTAAAACAAAGCAAAACAGAACAAATGAAAACAAAACAAAGCTGCAGATGCAGTTTCTTTACTGAGAAACAAATACCAGACACTATCCAAGTGCCACCAAACAGTTAAGCAACTGTTCACTTGTTTACCTTTGGCTCATGAATTGCGCAATACCACTCATCACCCCAGGCTTGGCACAAGCGTAACACAGGACCTGCAGCCTGTTAGCAAAACACTTATGAAACTCGAGAAACATCAGGGAGAGCAACAGAGGAGGGATCCTTAATGCTAAATGGACAGAGGTGCAGTAGATCCTGTGCACAGAACAGAGCAGCCTAAATGTATAAGTAGGGACAATCAGGGTGTTCAAATTACAAATAGGTAACATGCACTGTAACTTCAACAGACAGCACCTGAGCCACACCACCTCTCCATCATGAAGACCTGGAAAAGCAACAGGCTACATAAGCACACATGAGGCAAAACCCAAGCTCTCCATCCTCACAACCTGCTGGTAGATGAAGAGCCAGGTTTAAAAACCACTAGGGGAGAGAGAGCGCGCTTCATTAGAAGACGAAGAAGTAGAATAGGAAGAAGAAGAAGAAGAAGAAGAAGTCTTATCTGATTCTGACAATGTTAATGGCGTCATAAAGGTCAAAGACTTACCAGGAATTGGTAGGGTGTATGCAAGGGCAACGAGGGACATAGGCTGAGCACTGCACTCCAGCTTACACTGAGGATATACAGTTTCACCTGCACCTAGCAGGGACGCTGAAGGTGAAACAAAGGTCATCCAGACTACGCCTGAGTCCGGACGGCCATGCTGATAGGTCAGAGTGTAGTTACATCTGCTACGTTTTACTCAGGGACTGAGGCTGTACAGTGTGGACAGACAGTTGTAGTTCAAATGCTTTAAATGACTTAGATGTTAATTTGTACACACTATGACAAACAGGTTACTCGACTCTTTCTCGCAGAAGAAACTGTGAAAGTTGTGTCAGTTCAGAGCCAATGGAGCGCTTGAAAAAGAAATGCTAAAAAAAAGGTTTTTATCAAGAAGAAACATGTCACCCAGTACAGTGTTGGGACTCACTGATGTGAATTTAATCATTTGCAAAGAACAAAGGAGCGCCGTGACACAGACAAACAAGCAAATCTGTTTCTGGATTCACAGACGTTAGAGCAGAAAAACACAGAAAACCAAAGAGCTTGTGCTTTAAGGTGACAGATGGAAAACAGCTCTATGTAACTATCAATGTGTTGTCTTGAAAGACATTGAAATAATGTGTTTTTATTCCCTTTAAGCGTAAGGACTTGTTGGGTGTGACACTGAGATAAGTGAAAGTGCAGAAAGACAGTATTAGCCGACTACCAGTTTATACTGGTCCAGGGGAATAGATGCAAAGGTGTACCATTCAGATGTTTGGGGTCACACAGAAATATCCTTGCTTTTCATGAAACATATTGCACATGTCTTCAGTTGTGCTAACGTAATTGCAAAAGGGTTTGGACAATGATCACTTAACCTTTTAAACGGACAAATGTGCATTAGCAACCGGGTGTCAATGGAAAACTCACGTTAGCATTTATTGGACCTCTGTACGCCAGTGGAGATATTCCATAAAAACAACATTTACCACATCAACAGTGTCTACACTGAATTTATTATCACTTTAATGCTATAAAATACCCCCAAACCTTTTAAGGGTGGCGTAGGTTTGAATAAGGAAAGAGGTGAACATGTATTTTTTGGTAATAATTTCCACATGCATTATGACACACTATGCTCTACTGGATACTCAACTCTTTTGAAAACCTTTCAAGTGCCCTTGTTTTTGTAACTCAGAATAGTAGCTTATGTGTTTTTAAATGAATTCAAACTGTCACTTGTAGTGTTTGTTTGCTATATAGAAACTGTCGTGGTTTTTTTTTTCCAGTTTGTTTTTCCTCTGTTGAAATGTGCTGCAAAAATGAACACTGTTTAAATGTAACACAGAAATGGCCTCTTTCAAAAATATATGTCCATAAATGTGTGTCCAACTCGAAGCATGTTTTCTACTCATGCACGTTGATCGGTGAGATTTGTAATTTGTAAATCAGAGCACAAAGGTGTGCAGTATATTCTACCGTTTGATCCATGTGCATTCCATGAATGCCTAAATGAAGGAACGACAGTAAAGTTTGGATCACGATTTACTTACTGTCCAGGTGTCATGATGGAAAAGTTACAACTCGCATTAGCAACAGCATTGTGTGCTTTGAATTACAGTTTTGATACACATAGTGTTGATATCAACATGGGAATGATGACTATTGAATCCTTAGAATAAAATAATGATGTCTTAAAGAGTGGAAAATCTTTCGTTATCTCGTTATCAGTTGTAGCCACGTGTGAAAGTGTATCATGAGTTTAACTTGTTTTTCAGAGAAACCCTGAAACCGAGTCACTGTGGCTCAGCGGTGATCATGAAAGTTTTCTGTCCCTCTGCCTTAGTTGTAAAGCCAATACGTGGGTTCAAGGGAAAAAGATTAAACTACAAGACAGTTCAGATCTTTTACTGGCTTTTGCTTCTTAAACGTGATGATTTCCAGTCTGAAAATGCAAAAGAGATGATGATTACCTCCTGCTTTGATCACTGAAATAAGCGTGAAACAATTTTGTCATGAGCTCATTGTCTTGGGTTGAAGATATAAAAAAAAAAAAACATAACATGATTAAACCGGCAGCACATGATGACAAGTTTCAGCACATTTCTGTATATTTTTACAAATATCAAAGGCATTTTGCTCCGTTCCAGCTCTGACAATGATCATAAGGAGAAAAGCTGTTGTGGTTAAAAATGGTTCCATCTCTCTGAGTGTGATTGCACAGTAATCTGCTTAATGAGAAGTGTATTCCTAGAATAGAGAACAACTTGACATGTAGAACCTCCATTAGCATCTATTGAGCGATAAACAACGTGGGCAAGCCTATGATTTAAGAACATAACGTGTTAAACAGGTGACGAGAACTAAACGTTGGAAATGGAAATGCAGATCGTGTGCATGACGTGAGCTATTAACACAGTCCTTTATGTCACTGAAGGGATTTGATTGTCCCCTTTTCTTCAGGGATCATAGAGAAAAGGAATAAAGAACATATAGGATCCATATGAGAGCCCATCACAGAAACGTATAACAACAGGCAGATTCAGTGTGTGTGTGCTATAGTGAATAGATTCAATAAATAATTCAGCTGGAGTCCTTCTCTGTGTAAAAAAATGTCTTTACTGCTTCCACTGGAAATTCTTACTGAATAGATATTAAGGCATTACTTTTTTGAAGGCATCAACTGTAGCTGTGTCTGATTAAACTAATAGATGATTGTCAACTAAGGCACTGTACATAAATTATTTGCAGGAACATGAAGGTTTGAAAGGGTTAGAAGCAAATGCTTTGTATTTTTTTTATGAGTAGAGGGTAGTTTTTACTTTTCTGCTGGATCAGAAATTTATATTTTGTTATTTAGTTTTAATTTATGGGGAAATATGTTGCAGTCCGAATCATTTTTGAAAAGAAATTGAAAAAACTGAATAGACTGATAAGATTTTGCTCCCTTTAATTTTTACCCTGCCCCCTAAATGTAAATGGAAAATGCAGTTTGGAAAGAAGCTTCACAAAAACGTACCTGCATCCATTTTCCCTGAAAGGATTTCACA
The DNA here is from genome assembly GCF_900324465.2 of Anabas testudineus. Taxonomy (NCBI): domain Eukaryota; kingdom Metazoa; phylum Chordata; class Actinopteri; order Anabantiformes; family Anabantidae; genus Anabas; species Anabas testudineus. The sequence goes on along the minus strand of NC_046626.1, from coordinate 6,879,017 downwards.
CTTAAAGCTGATTTAAAGGTAGGAACCAGTGCCAATAATGGTTGCGAAATAACTGTTTTCTCATAAAAACTGTGCTTCCAGTGGTTAATGGGCCATTTCATGAATAATCATTGATCATCATCATTTTCACCATCCTGGAGGCTCACACTTGCAGGTTCTTGTTCAAACGTGACTTCTGCTGATCCCCGCTGAAACATGTGAATAATGATGCTCACAGAGATCACAATTCATCTCCGATTGTCACATTCTACGCTGTTCTGACCCCACATTATCCCCCCCCTCAGGCAGAGTGATCACAGTCGAATGTATGTTAATAATAAATGACGTCAATCTGCTTTCCTTTCACCGCCTGCTCATGTAGGTGGAGGTGGTCGACACAACAGAGAAGAATCCACTGAAGTAAAGGAAAGCTGTTGCTTATCTCAGGGATCTTCATTCATATCCAATCACAAACTACAAATTGACACCGCGTCCAGCACACACAGCTGTCTCTGTGGAGTCTCTTTGTCTTATGTGATTAGAGTGCCACTATCTGGCCTCACATGCATCATCTTGTTACAGTCCATTTCATAGTGCGGTCTCTCTCCTATCAGTCAACACTGATAGCTTCATATTCTTTAATCCTGCCGAAACAAATACAGGAAAATATTTGATACTTCTAGTGAATCAAATTCTGAATGTAAAACCATGGTTGTTTTTGTTTTTGGGAATGAAAAGGTAAGGTGACTGCAGACATGAGACAAGTAGTAAAGGTATTCAAGTTACTCATTAACTTGTCCGTCTTCAGGGCAGGGTGCAGGAAGGCTGATATTATGGCAGGAAATCCAACCTTTGCCCAGCAAGTGTCTTTGAATTTTCAAGAGCTAAAGAAGAAGACGAAAAAGAAGCAGTTGGACAATCAGGACACGGACTAAAGCGCCTTCTCAATAAGCCGCCCTGTTTTTACAGGTAAGTCACTTCAGGTGTGGATACTTAGTTACTGTGAGTGCATCATTTTAAATCTACAGCAGGTCCATCTGCTGTTTGGAATTTAGGAATCTAATCTGTCTAACACATGTATTTATATGTTTAAAGATAATTTGTATTCAGTGCAAATGGACGTTTTACATTTAAAGGTGAACTTACAAAAAAATTCAGCAAAATAATAATGGCAAGTTTTTCAATTCAATAAATGTTGAATTTGATCATTTTCTTAGAACAAGTGAAAAAAGAACAGAGATATTTTGGGTTCTCACTCGTTCTGCAGCTAGAAAGAAGATAATCATGGAAAATGAAAGGTCGTCCATTAATAATACTGTTGGTGATTTGATTCCTTGGCTCCTTCACGAGTCCTTGGGCAAGACACATGTTATTCCTGGCGTGTTCTGTGTAATGTGTTGCTGTGTAAATTATACAGTCTGATCTAAAGACAAGAGCAATTCAAATGTACAATTTCAAGCTGTATTTATATCAATTTTTGGATAAATCTTAACTTTGTCGAGTGAAATGTAAACATTCAGATACGAGCATTCAGATATTGGGATCTTTGAACACAGGATGTAAGTTTATTGAAAGTCATGAGACGTGAGTTAATAGTTGACTGGTCATAAAATATGACTCATAAAGTATGTCAGCCCTATGTATGTCAGCCATAAGCCATAAATGATATAAATACAATTAAACGTCAGTCTTAATACCACATGAATGTTCGATACAGAATGGAAAAGTGCTTCTTTCTACGTTGTGACTGCTGTCAGAGGTCTATTTCTGTTCAAGCTCTCGGGTAGTCAAACAATCATTTTACAGCTGCACAGCAATTTGTCTTTCTTTGGAGAGCATTTCCTTGCAGAACTGCAGTTTTGGGACAATAACGCAAGAAGAAATATCACTTTTTCTAACATCCTCAGTAAATGTACTTAGTTGTTGATTTGATTTTCTTTAGGTTTTACCACAGGACACAGAGATGGGAGTCGCGATGCAGTGGAGCAGCAGTACCTTTGTGGTATTTTTTCTTTGGGGAGCGTTTATCAGAGAAGCACATCCTGCTATCGCATCTTATGGAGAACATAAAGGCTCTCAGAGACGTCTTCTAATGGAAGAAGATCACAGCAACAGTAACCATAGTGAACTTGGAAGTAAGTAATAAAAGGAACACTCAGCTGGGTGTTTTACCATCATCTATTTACAAGCAGGTGTGTGTTGGAGGAACTTTACAGCATTTCACTTACAGGAAACATTTCGAAAGCACTAATGCCGGCCTCTTCCTCTAGTTACTCATCAAACCATCATTTTTCTTTCTTTTTTCCCCAGGGGCAGTCAATCCAGATGACAGTGCAAAGTCAGTGGAATGGTCGTATCTGGCAGCAGGACTGGGCACAGTCCTCACCATCTCAGTCCTCATCGTGATGGTGGTCAAGTTTCGCCTCTTCCATCGCTTCCTGGCCAGCTACAGGCACTCCCTGCTCCAAGAGACAGACGGGGTCAGCCAGTATGGCCAAGATGACGTGTCCTTCCCTAACAGCGTGTCCGGACGAATGCAGGTGGTTGGAGGGACGACCAGCGGGCTGGATGATGACGACGACGGCTTCATCGAGGATAACTATATCCAGACGAGTGAAAGGGAGAGGGCAGAAAGAGAAAGAGAGGTGGAGGAGGGCGAAGAGGAGGACACAGAGGACAGCGACGACGATCTTCATTTTTCCATAGCATGATTAGATAATTGGAGACTTCATCCAAAACAGATGGTTTACGACTAAATTGAAGTGATACTATAAAAGAGAGCTTGATTGACACTTTGAAGCAGTCGCAGCAAACCTTTTTTGGCTCGTGACATTTTAAAGCCAAGCACAGTTTGTTTGTAACACATAATCACAGCGTGTGAGTGATTTCACCACTGACAGGGTTCCTTTAAAAATGCCATACGTTTTTCTATTTAAAAATTGTTATAGCTCAGAACAAGTGAACGTGTGAAGAGAAAAGGGGCCAATTTAAGTAAAAGCAAAAAAAAGAACAAAAAACAAAATTAAATGTGCATCATGCTAGTGTAGTGTTCAGCACTGTCACCTCACAGAAGGACCTGGGTTCAAATGCACTGGCTGAGTGTTTGCATGTTGTCTGAGTGGGTTTTCTCTGGGTGCTCCGGCTTCCTCCCACACTCCAAAGACATGCAGTCTGGTTAACTGATGACTCAAAATTTTAATTGAAGTGTTAACAATGTCTGTTTCTGTACTTTATGTGACTGGCAACCTGTCCAGGGCGTATCTCACCTCTCACCCACTGACAGCCGTGACTCCCACAAACCTTAACAGGAAAAACTTTAAGATTAAGATGGATGGATTGCTAAAGTTGTTTTTGATTTTTCACAATGGGACCCTGTCTCCTAGCTTGGGAACTGCGGAAAGTGCACAACTGTATGATATATGTGTAAAATGGATGAGCCACATTTGCTTAAAACATTACAGTAATGATTGGACCTCTGTCCAAAATGAGCAAATTAAAAAGTAGGACATAATAAAAGTAACAACTCAAGGAGGTGTATTTTTAAATCATGTTACCGCTCCTGTTCGTTTGACAATAATAAAGTAGCTGTGAAGGAAAAAGTAGAGCTTATCCGCTCACTGGATTACAGCCCCTAAAACTTTATTGGATTGTGAGCCACATTTCTGGCAGCAGTGAGTCTTTATTACACAAATGGCAAAGGGCAAAGTACTGTCTAATACTGTTTATACTGAAAGCACATGTGTCCTTTGCTTTTTTCCCGAGAGAGATCCTTTAATTCAAAATGTTTCAGATGATTCCTTCTTTTTCCTTTTACATATTGTGTAACTATACGTCTGTGGAGTGCAGCAAAACACTAAATAGTCCATTGTTCATAACCTGCCAATAACAGTTTTAATAGCACCTCAGTAACTTAAGTAAAATATTCACATTCAAGTTATGTGGTTGGTTAATTATCTTTTTTGTTTTGGCTGTGTATCAAAAGCAAAGATGTGAAACAACTTGACACATGTTTTTTGTGTTCTGAATGTCCAGAAGGTTGTCTGTGTAAGAGAGAAACAACTGAGTTTTCATGCATAAAAATGTAGGAAATATTGGAGTACTTTAAGTATGCATAGTCTGAAATTATTTTACTGCAACATGCACTTCACGAATAAATTGATTTTTATTGAAATTCCATATTCATTTATTCTAAAATGTAATATCACTGTTTATATAACTGCCCTTGTGTAAATCTCACAAAACACAGCACAAAACACATCACTAGCAGAGTGATGGGTTCATTTTGATGTGAACATTTGCTGCGTTTTCTTTTTCTTTTTTTTTTACCACACAGCATTCAAACAGAGAAGCATGTGCTTATCAAATTACTGAGCTATTGTTGAAAGCACTCTGGTAAAAACGGTGCGCGGGTATTCTTTCAATGATGTTCAGCAGTAGACAGTTTTAAGATAATGGCATCACAAAGACTAGACTCCTAAATTCTTTCGTTTGGTCTTTTTCCCCATTTGGTTCCTTCAGATCAGGCTGGTCCTGCTGGAGGAGGTCTCTCTCCTGGCCTGGCTCATCTGTCCTCCTGAGACAGTGAACACGCGGGCAGCTTGACTTCCCAGCCTCCTCGCTCTGCTCATTCTCATCATCATTCTCCTTCTCTGCTCCCTTCTCCTCTTAAGGTAGATGAGCATGCTGTAGCCTATGACAGCTAGAGCCATGCCTGCCCCAGCAGCTATAAGCACCAGACCAGATACCAACATTTCCCAGCTGTCGTCACCTTGGCTGCTCGCTGTGGCCACGCAGAGAAGCACCGTCCCACAAAGCATCACAGCCAGCCCCACAGCCAGGATCAGTGCCGGGTCAGCCCTCCCGCCGCTCTTCAGCTGGTCGATCCAACGCCGGCTGCGCACACAGTTCATGTCCTGGATGGCGGAGCTGAGGAGCTGCTTGAGCAGAACAGCCAGGGCTAAGAGGCAGAGTGTGGTTCCCACCCCGAGGCGCCACTCGCCGGACAGACTGGTGGTGGTGGAGAGGAGGCCAACACCGCCGAGTCCCAGCACCAGTATGAGTGCCACTGAGGCACAGTAGCACAACAAGGAATGGCGTGGCTCTCTGAACCACCACAGTTCCACCTGGTCTTCCAGGACACGTCGCTGCATCAAGCTGGGATCCATGTACAGGCTTGGAGGGCGACGCATGGAGTAGTAGAAGGTCTGCATTGCCGGCACCGACCTTGCAGGATTGTGTAGAATTTGGGTTGATAAACATAATACAACACTAAAACATTCAAACGTAGGTGCACAAACTGGAGAATCTTTGCATTTCCATAAAGCTACTCACTTGTTAACCGAGTGTCAGGTGTTGCTGTCCATCCGTTTCCATCCCCTCAGACAACCTCAGTCAAAGTATTACAGTGCAATAGTTAGACCATTCCACAGTTGGTTGATCTTGTTGTTTCATTGTGAAGAAGTGATAAATAAAAATATAATCTGGTTTCAAGGTAATATTTCCAGTGGTCAAGGAGATCTCATTTGCTCCCACTGCTTTCAGGGCTCAAACCCTTCTCACATGGAAGTAGAGAAGTGATGATGATGCTGATATTTTGTGCCCTCTAACCCAGTGCCAGGCAGAACAGTGGATCCCTCCCTCCTCCTCTCATCACACGGGAACACCATCTTGTCTGGTTAAGTGGGAAAAAGACGAGTCACAATAGCAGTGTTGGATCATGATTTGGACAGAGATTGGCGACATTGTTCCCCGTGCCCCCACACAGACAATGGGCTGAAGGAGGAACACAATGAATGTGCTGCAGAAGGCGGGCGGTGGTGTGTGAGGGACGTGTTGTGTTGTGTTGTGGAGGGCTGAGTGATGTCAGTGTGCAGTGATAATGGCGTTTCTGTGATCCCGAGGATAGCGTCATTCAGACGCTGAGTCTTTAAGTGAACGGCGCTGATCTGTGTCTTTCAGTAACACACCTCACAAAAATATTTCTTCATTTACACTTTATACACTTAGACAGGTTGAACGTTTTGAAAAACACTCACTGTTTTCTTGCACAGATTTAGACTAGAGCCTCTGCATACTGTTCTCATGCTGTAGCTTGGTGATTAGCTCAGCATCAAAACAGAGAGAAATAGCTGACGGTTCAGTTTGGCTCTTTTCAAAGGCGACAAAATCCAAACCAGCACCTGTAAAATTCACTCATTAAGACATGAACTCAAACGGATGTGTAAGTTTATCGTTAATTCTTGGATGTAGCTTTATATTTAACTGATTCTCATCCTCATCCTTCAACTCTTAAAAAAGGAAACATTGACCAAACCTGCCTTTTACTGTGTGTCTATCTCTAAATGATCCACCAATGGAAGACACAAACTACAAGCAGTATCTGCAGTGACAGGGAAGGAGGTGGATGATTGACAGAGTCTTAAAATGCCTGCTCAAGGCCTGGTCTGATTTTATTGATGTGCTAATCAATCACCGACACATTGCCATTTTGATTATAGTGCATACCACATAACTACACCGTACACTCAGGTCTGGCGGGCGACTCATCCTACACCCTCTCTCATAACCTCATATTTCCTGTTTGAGCTCTCCTGTAAACTTTCAAATCTAAACTAGATCAAAAAATGAATCAAAAAAAAAAAAAAAAAAAGAATCCAAAACCACAACTGGCTTTTCCTGCCGTTACTTGCACCAAACCACAACTACAGCAATTCAGCACGAGTTAAGCCTAGTACAATCAGTCTGGGAAATAGATTGGTACAGCTTCTTGTGCTTTATGTGGATCTTCAGTGAAAGATCATGATCAGACCGTACATTAATAGCAAAAATAGGATGCCTTTATGCTACCCTCGACTTTTCTGTTGATGTCTGTTCAGCCTTTATCTCAGACAATTTGAAGAATATAACAGCTAAACATGTGCTCAGCCTATCCTGTCAAACTGGCTGAACAAAACAGTTGGCCCCTGGGAAGCCACTACAACATGTGGTTGTGTTTGTGTACTTCCTCTCTAACCTGTATGCTCTCTCTGGGGATCATCTTTCAAAGCAATGTGTGAAGCTACCTTCTGTTGGGCTTCAGTCACAGGAATACATCATGGACCTCTTGTACGAGCCTGCTTTTGTTCTGCCCGAAAGACTACCCGCTCATGCCCTTGTATTTGTGTTATACCAGTTAAAGGTGCTGATGGATGCTGTTTCCTTTTCCTATTTCTAGGTGGTACCCATGTGTGTTGAATTCTTAGTAACCTTTCCCTACGTGTTTGCAGAGGACGCATGCTGCCACCGACTGCCTTTTTAAAGGATACTACTTCAGTTCAAATTGTGAACAAAGAGAGGCTGATGATCTTAACCTGCAATTAATTCGTATAAGCAACAGTTTAATATGTTGTCTCATATTTATTCTCTGAAGCTGTTCAGGGCCTTGTTAGGTTAATTTCCAGTCAGTGTCGACTAACGCTTAGACAAACTGAGAAGCATATGATGCTGTATAATGTAGCTGTTGTCTTTTTATCTGTCTTGTCTTGGTGGAAGCTTATAGTCACCCTGAGATAGGATGTTTACTAAAGCTAAGGCATTAACCATTAGGTGTAAAGATTTTACTGGATGAATTCATTTTGCACCACATTCAGTCTTACCAGGAGGAGCCTTGTAGCAGAACTGGTATTGACTAATAGTGGGTATCCCTAGGCACATTTACATAATAAATAGAAACTTCCATTAGACTGCAGAATGCCACAGGGGATATTTCTGTATTCTCCAAGGTTGTGAAACATGCACCTATTGAACTATCAGTCACTTTCTAGTCAATGCTGGTGTTGCCTCCATGGTTAACAACGAAGGAAGAATCATCACAATCAATTATTATCTATCGCTGAGGCTCTGGGCTGTAAATTAGAAACGCTAAATGGAGAAAAACCATAATCAAAGAAGTTGTCGAGTATGGACACAAGAGGGAGGAGCAGGGGCGAGAAAAGGAGAGAGAAGTTAATCAGCTGTTGTTCAATAGCTATTTACATGGTACTATATACACATTAGGTATCAGCCAGTCTGATTGTTCAGGTTTCAGAGTCTTGGTAACACAGCCACTGTCCACAGGTATTGAATCCACCTGGACTTTTCCTGCCTTGAGAAATTACTAGTGTCTGCAGTAAAAGAAAACTACTGCTCTGCATGTATGACCAAGGCCTTTCTGCCTGCCTTTGCCTCTGCAGGACATGTGACAATAAAGAGCTGTGTAATAGCATGTTCACACTAACGAGCAGCACAGGCCCATCGCCGTGTAGCCTCTTCATCTGGTGTGTGTAGAGATTAAACTCAAGACTCCATTTTGCTACATCACATTTTCAACACCAGTGATGAGTTGCTGCTGAGCCTCCATGAAAGCCTCTGATGGATCACCTCACCTTGTCGCTGGAGGAGCAGTGGAGCAGCAACACAAAATGCACTTGCTCACTCTAGTGGACAATGTCATTAAGTGTACTTCAGCCACAAGATCTACAGTGGGTCCGCATGAGTCAACAAATCTCAACAAGTGATGTATCTATGACACAGACACAGCTGCTAGGTTTTTAGCATTGTTTTCACTGTGCATCAATTAGCCCAGCAAATTGAGAAAAACAAAACAGTATTTGTAGAAATAATTGCGACAGGCTATCTATTTGGCATCTTTTTGAACAGCTGGTAAATGTATGTTTATCAAATTGCTATGAAACCGAAATTACCGAGCATGTTATTAATGAAGTTCCTAAAATAAGGGCTGGGATTTGAACCTCATAGTCACTGGGTTATGTAAAATCTAATATAGTTAGACCTGCATGGGATACTGTATATGTACTTCTGAAAAAGGTATTTTAAGACAATGACATAATCTTTATTTTAGACCAGAAAAGCTATATGACTTTAACAGAGTCCAGTATTTATAAAATATGCAGGGTGTGTATGTGTTCTTTCATGATTGCAATTTGTCCTGTTGTTGTTGTTGCTAAAGATCAACCTGTAGAGGGCAGCAGCCTCTAGGCTTGGACAGCAGCACTATTTCCTCCTGAAATTAAATTCAGTATAATGTAACAGCTGGTATTATGCAAGTAAAGTACATACACTATACATAAACTATATTCAGAAGCTGAATAATTGTATGATTTATGCATATGGCACACATGTATTGATGATTTCGATCAATGTCACTTATGTAAAATCTGTTTTATATTTACTAATTTAGTCATTGCTGGTTTCAGTTAGCTTAGTAAATTGTGAGTGCTGGGCAGAGATGGCAGCCTCCAGAGACATGCAGAAGTGCATGATTCACAGTCTGACAAACTGGTGTCCAAGCATGTGCTATGGGGAGATTTGTTTGAACAGTTTGTCATTCTGGGCCGACACACCAGCAGCTGATTTCACTGACAGGTGCAACCACCCAGAGAGGAAGAACTAATCTCATAGTTGCAGACCACTGGGTTGGACAAGCAGGTGACCACAGCATTGCTCCTCCAGTTTCCGCTAACCAGATGGTGAAAGGTAAAAAAAAAAAAAGCCTCAAACATTTTTGAGCAATGAATTTAAACCTGAATGCTGCAGTGCTCAGAGGCCATCAGTAGGTATCCAAAATAAGACATGAAGCCTGTTGATGCCAGTTTCTGCAGCTGTGAATGTGGAGCAGGGGGAATAAAAACAGCACACATGCTCAACAAAGGTCCTCTAAAGGTTAATTAAATAAGAAAAGTAAGCAGAGTAGTAGCCACACTATTTACTGAAAAGCTGATCACATGCGAGACGAACTGCAGGTTTTCATGACTGCAGCGACTGTACAGTGTGTGAGGATGTGGGAAGACGTGTGGCACATCCTTCAGACTGGCTGCTGTGACAGATGAAAGGGATGTGCTGTCAGTTCTTGAAGCCCTTGACACACTGGGAAGACACAGTCTCGCCATGCTCCCTACAACTTTACCCTATACCAGGGAAACTATTGGACAGAGCTGTGCTGTGTGTGCTTTGAAGTGACCTTGTCTCAGTAAACAGAACTCACTACTTTGTAGAGAGTCTGTGAAAAGGTTTGCTTAATGGTGCAGTGTGTTGTATTGTGTAGAATATAAAGGGTTTGCAAACTAATAACGTTGAACTGTACTTTGTCTTCAGTACTAATTAGCAAATGACAGACACGTTAAACTGATAGTGAACACAGTATAAATCGGTACAAATCTGTTTCCAAAAAGAATATTTCTCAATCAAATATTAGTTTGATATTAGTGTTCAGCTTACAGCACACATGTGCACAGGTTACTGCAGCTATAAAAAGCTTCTACCATTGCTGTGGACCTTGAAATAACCATAGGTCTGTTGTTTTCTCCTCACTTTTAGAAGGTCAAGGTTTTCAACCTTGCAGCACTAACTTGCACAGTCATGAGTCTCAGATTTGACAATAGAAGAAGGTTAGTAATCAAGAGTAATGAGGACTGAGCAGAGAAATCAGCATGGTGAGCCATGTTGTGCATGCAAAATCTGCTCTCTAGCATTTCTGTATTTCGGCTGATTGACAATCTCTCTCTCACCCTCTCAGATACACCCTGCCCCCTGCTTAATCCTCAGCGTGCTAAGAGCGTTTTGATTTAGTCATGACTCACTCCTCGCAGCAAATTGACTGTAAACTTAATTTAGATTGTGTTATCTCTGATGGGTGAGAATTAGATTAAACCAAAAACATTTTTTGTGCTACATCAATATTGCTTTAATTTTCCCCTAAGCAGGACAGACGGGCAAAGATGATAACATACGCTTTACTTTACATGTTATAATTACTCTGTGAAGTACGATACCTGCAGTGAGGTATCGCTGTGTGCAGCTTCTCACATGACGAGCCTATATTGCTTATATTAGGAATTATGGACTCTATTTAAGAAATTAGAAGTAAAACCTCACTTTATGATTAAAGTCATTTGCCTCACTGCTTGAAGCACTGAGGCGTTTATCGCGAAGAGACATGTTTTCAGAAAAGTAGGCCACTGTTTGTGTTGGGATGTTTTTGTGTGTATGACTAAACACCTTGGTCACAGCTTCGAATGCGACTCTGCCACAGGCAGATTGTAATATATAATTATGATGACCTGATATTGCCAACATGCAGGAGCATTCTAATTTTCACGTAGTTATTCTTGTAATGGATTTGAACACCTGTTCTACTTTTCCTTTCAGTCTGCTTCTGCCGTGATTGTTCTTCCTGGATGGAGGCTGTGCAACCATGACAACAGACCCTAGATACCGTGATTTTCTCTTCAGGGCTGTGATTTTATTGTTTGTGAAAACATGCATGTCTGCTCCAGTCTCCAGCATATTTACTATATGTTGAGGTTGGGGGGACGGATTAAGTTATCCTTCAGCTTAACTCCATTAAAATGACTGATCACGCTGTCAGCGGTGGTCGTGGCCTAGATTTCAAAGACAGGCATGTTCGCGCTGGCTGCGAGCCACCAGACCTTGTAAATACTACTGATGCACTTTTATCAAGTATTACCTCATTGTGTTTAGTAGGAGCAATAACACTGTGGTTTGCTTAATGAAAGAGGTACAGGGGGGCCTTTCCTGGTGCTGCTGTCTCTAAGAAACTGTATAGCCTGCGGTTCACCTTAGCATTCGCATAATTTGCATATAGATGAGAATCATATCACATTATTGCTCAGGGGGTATATTAATAATGGGGTTGTGGAACAGGAAACAGTACTGTACAAGAGAGCTGTGTAGATGCTGAAACAGGTGGGGCTTGTAGTTGGTTTCTGCCTCACTGAAGCCATGTTGTGATGCATGTTTCACCTCCCTCTGCTCACACTGTTTTGTTTTTTTCTTTGGTTTTCTACTGTCTAAATTTGGATTTAAGAATGTGTTGAATCCAGTGTGAATCCAGTGTCACATCCCCTGAGTCGATTTATAGCCAGCTTCCCCATAAAGGAGCTCTAAAGTCCTCTTCCCAAGCAAACACAGAAAACATGACAGGGGACACAAAACTTGCCTGACCTACTGATCCCCACGTATTCACTTCTGCTACTCTCCACTACTGTCCCACAATTACCCGCCTGCCATGCTCTGAAATCGATTTCACTGGTTCTACGGGGCGAACACAGACAACTCAAGGATCACACTCTGTTTTGCTCTCCCTCCCATATAGAAGTTGTGTTGACTGGGAAAACGTTACATCCGAACACATTTGCTGAATTTTGAAGAAAAATTAAACACATGCATACATTTTTGGCATCCCAACCAAACCACTAAATGTACCAAAGTGATACCATGAAAGGAAATTATGTTTGAATTGAGAAACCTGCATTTATTGCCAGCTATTAAATTATGATGATGCTTTATGATGCTTTTTTGTTAGAGACGAGTAATCAAGCTTCAAGCCTTCACCATTAAACAGGTCTCGCCATGCTTTGATGCTGGTGCTGGTTATTTTAAATACTACTTTTTTATTTATTTATTTATTTTATTTTTTTTAGGTCATTATTCAACATACTTTTTCCACATGCACTCTGAGGTTTCTATTGTTGTTCTCAGTAAAGACAGTTGACGACAAATTAATGCAGAAAACCATGAAATTCCAAAAGGTTCACATACTATTTCTTGCCACTGTATGATATAAATAGTCCTTATTCACAGTAGATATATTGGAATGTCACAGTATGACACAGGTTTAAATAATTAAATTAATTATAGCTGAAATTCAATTAGATGCTGCTGTTTCAGGGTCTTGGTGCTGTGCTTGCTGGCTCAGACTAGGCTGTCACAGAGCAGAGCCACTGTTAATGTCATTAGAAACACTAATCACAAACACTAGCACAGTCAAAAGTCCTGTTTAGAAAAAGCCCTTTTAGACCTTTGCAGACTGAGCTTTATTGCCGCCTCCTTTACTGACCTGGTAGTTTTATTGGATCTAATGGGATAAATTCAGTTTCTCTAATTCATTATCAGTTGTTGGCTGACTTTCAACTATAACTGAGCCTGACTTCACCCTGACTATAGAGGTCAAAGTCATGGCGTTAGGCTTCACTCTGACCTCAGGATGACTGAAAACACCTGTTTGGGTCTGTAGGGTCTATGTATGATTTATGATTAAGGTTAAAGGCATAAGAATATCACTATGCCAGACGACACAGTTGAAACTGAAATAAGAACAACAATAAAAACAATAACCTACAGCTATTCTATATTCTGTTCTATTCTATTCTATTCTGTTCTGTTCTGTTCTGTTCTGTTCTGTTCTGTTCCGTTTCCGTTCCGTTCTATTCTATTCTGTTCTGGTCTGTTCTATTCTATTCTGTTCTGTTCTGTTCTATTCTGTTCTGTTCTGTTGTGTTCTGTTCTGTTCTGTTCTATTCTGTTCTGTTCTATTCTGTTCTGTTCTGTTCTATTCTATTCTATTCTGTTCTGTTCTGTTCTGTTCTGTTCCGTTCCGTTCCGTTCTATTCTATTCTGTTCTGTTCTGTTCCGTTCCGTTCCGTTCTATTCTATTCTGTTCTGTTCTGTTCTGTTCTATTCTATTCTGTTCTGTTCTGTTCTGTTCTGTTCTGTTCTGTTCTGTTCTGTTCTGTTCTATTCTATTCTGTTCTGTTCTGTTCTGTTCTGTTCTATTCTATTCTGTTCTGTTCTGTTCTGTTCTGTTCCGTTCCGTTCCGTTCTATTCTATTCTGTTCTGTTCTGTTCTGTTCTATTCTATTCTGTTCTGTTCTGTTCTGTTCTGTTCTGTTCTGTTCTATTCTATTCTGTTCTATTCTATTCTGTTCTGTTCCGTTCCGTTATATTCTATTCTATTCTGTTCTATTCTATTCTGTTCTGTTCCGTTCTATGCTATTCTATTCTGTTCTATTCTATTCTGTTCTGTTCTGTTCTATTCTGTTCTATTCTATTCTATTCTGTTCTGTTCTGTTCTGTTCTGTTCTGTTCTGTTCTATTCTGTTCTGTTCTGTTCTGTTCTGTTCTGTTCTGTTCTATTCTGTTCTGTTCTGTTCTGTTCTGTTCTGTTCTATTCTGTTCTGTTCTATTCTGTTCTATTCTATTCTATTCTGTTCTGTTCTGTTCTGTTCTATTCTGTTCTATTCTATTCTGTTCTGTTCTGTTCTGTTCTGTTCTGTTCTATTTTGTTCTATTCTATTCTATTCTGTTCTGTTCTATTCTGTTCTATTCTATTCTGTTCTGTTCTGTTCTATTCTGTTCTGTTCTGTTCTGTTCTGTTCTATTCTGTTCTGTTCTATTCTGTTCTATTCTATTCTATTCTGTTCTGTTCTATTCTGTTCTATTCTATTCTGTTCTGTTCTGTTCTGTTCTGTTCTGTTCTATTCTGTTCTATTCTATTCTGTTCTGTTCTGTTCTATTCTGTTCTGTTCTGTTCTGTTCTATTCTATTCTGTTCTGTTCTGTTCTGTTCTATTCTGTTCTATTCTATTCTGTTCTGTTCTATTCTATTCTGTTCTGTTCTATTCTGTTCTATTCTATTCTGTTCTGTTCTGTTCTATTCTGTTCTCTTCTATTCTATTCTATTCTGTTCTATTCTATTCTGTTCTGTTCTATTCTATTCTGTTCTATTCTATTCTGTTCTGTTCTATTCTGTTCTATTCTATTCTATTCTATTCTATTCTATTCTGTTCTGTTCTATTCTGTTCTATTCTATTCTGTTCTGTTCTGTTCTATTCTGTTCTCTTCTATTCTATTCTATTCTGTTCTATTCTATTCTGTTCTGTTCTATTCTATTCTGTTCTATTCTATTCTGTTCTGTTCTATTCTGTTCTATTCTGTTCTGTTCTATTCTGTTCTGTTCTGTTCTGTTCTGTTCTATTCTGTTCTGTTCTATTCTATTCTGTTCTATTCTACTCTATTGCTCTCCCCGCCCCCCGCGCTGTCGTCACGCCCGGTGCAGCCAATGAGCGGAGGCAGGGGGCGTGTCGCGGCGGAGCAGCAGCGGCGTCGCAGCGCCACCAGGAGAGCGGCTCTCGGGCTTTGTGTTGTGGATGTGAATGAGCTCCATCACCTCCTTCAGAAATGTGGACGGATATACGGACACTGCTACTTTTTCATTTATTAGTCCCGAGGCTTCAGTTATACGAAGGTCAGTGATGTGTTTCTTCCCCCCCCTTGTGTGTGTGTGTGTGTGTGTGTGTGACAGTAATGAAACAGTGAACCTAAACGCGGCTGGTGGTGCTGGTGATGGTGGGGGACAGAGGTGAGACATCTGAAGCGCTCCCGGCACTAAGCGCGTAGGTTGGAGAGGAAGAGAGAGAACAAATTACTTTTCTCAAACAGCAACGTTTAAAATGAGGATTGATTTGCTTTTTGAACGTGTGGGAGCTCGGTCTCTGACTGGATGATGTGGTGAATAAAAAAAAAAAAAAAAAAAAAAAGCCTCCGCGCGTCTGTCATGTGTCTCCCGGCTCCATACTCCATCAGAGGTAGTAGCTGTAGTAGCCCAGACTGAAGCTTTGTCTTCGTGTTGTGGAGACAGACGCAAGGGGAGGGGGCTCCTCCTCTGCTGCTGTTTGCATCCTCTCTCTAAACTGCTTTTAAAAAGCAAGATCAGTAAGTGGAAGAAAAACACAGGGCATGACGCTCCCAGCGTCTCAGCCAATTGACCCGAATGAATACTGAATATCAATTAGGCATTCATTTGCAAATCCCAGCTGAACTACAAGCGGGTACTACTCCACTCCATCCGTTTGTTGCTCACCCCCCCTCTCTGTCTCTATTTCTTCTCGCAGCGACGGATGAGTGTGAGGATGGACAATTTCAGTGCAACAACAAAAGGTGTATACCGACCATCTGGAGGTGCGACGACGACGACGACTGCTCAGACAACAGCGACGAAGAAAACTGTCGTAAGTGTTGAAAATCGGTGGAGAAATCCCTCCTGTACCCGTGGGAGGGGGCGTGTTGATGATGATGAAGGTGTCATCTTATTTATCACAATAAATATGAACGGAATGAACTGTTTCTGCAAAATCACACACACACACACACAGCAGGAATGAGGATGCTGCCCACACAGAACAGTTTCAGCATTAACACACACTGTTGTGCTGGTGTAACCTGAGGCAGTCCAGCATAACCACAGGCCAGATTTGTACCAGCTTTCTCCCACCAATGAAAAACGGCCCCAAAGTTAAAAAAAAAAAACCTAATTAGAATTATATCATTAATCTCATTTGGAGACAATACCTGGAACTGCTCCCATCAGCCATCCATTAGAGCTCCATTTAATAGTCTGTTCATGACTGGAATGCCTATTGGAGCTTCTCTATCTTAATGAGCTGCATTTTGTGGTGATGTTAACAGTTGTGGAGAAGAAAATGCATCCGTATCTCCCTTAGATCTCTGTCCTCTCAGAATTTAATATCAGTTTTGGATTAGATTTGCTATCCTATTAGCATTTTATCAATTCTTTTTTTTTGTTTTGTGCACCACACGTGACAGTGCCTTAGTTTGAGAGGATCATAAAAGCTTGCAGAGTTTACAAAGAGGCACAAAAACAATATAGTTTCTAGGGGGGATTAGTTTGTTTGTGTGTGTGCTGGTGACGTCCTCAACAAGCATGTGCTGTTAAAGTGATGGTTGATTGGGAGGGAGATGGTTCTCCAGTGATCTCCAAATAAAAAGCTGTCCAGCTGAGGGACAGGTCGCGCGGTGCGTTCGCTCTGCTGCACAGAGCTCTGACAGGTACGTCTTGGATGTGTTGTTCTGTGCGGAAATAATAGAATTCCAGCTTCTTTTCTGATGGCGAGCCAGTGGCCTATATTTTGGGGAAGAATGCTCGCGCTGAAAGCCAGTGAAGTTGTGCCAAAGCTGAAGCCAAGCTCCGCATGTTTGCCGCCGCGCAGCTCTGTCCTTTTGTGTCTGGGTTAATTGCGGCTCTGGAGGAATTCCTGCACCTCCTCACACGTGCATGTTTCCATCCTTTGTCTTTCTCTGTACACCTCTCTCCCTTTCCGTCTCCCACAAACTCCCACGCACACAGACCTGTTGTATTCATGCACCTCATGGCTCCTGTATGCACTTGTCTGCAGGTTATGTCACTGTTGCTCTGTCTCTGAGACCAGCAGGACGTGTCCCCGGGCCTGCCAAAAAAACTAAAAACAAAAAAAAGCAGGTCATTTGGAGCATCTTTGTTCCTAAAACATTCATGTGTCACTGATGTTTGGAGAATATCATTAGCATGCCAGGCTTTATTTCCTCAGTATTTCTTTTTATGAATGAAATAGGGAAATGTCAGCAAGGTTTTGTTATCCACCATGTGTTTTCTGTCAGATAGAGCTTTTGACACATTTAGATTTTGAGTGAAAACACTCCTTCTGAAAGCCTTTTAAGCTGTGACTGCTGTCAACCCACCAATTGACAACTGTGACAGTCCAGCATTATTTGCCATCATATTAGAGAGTGGCCTTCACTCTGTGCCCATTTCCTTTTCTTTGTGTGGGTTGCTGTACCTGCGTGGGCAGGCAGATGAGGCTGATTTGTCTCCGCACTAGCATCTTCGTTAGTGTTGGATTGGCAAAAGACATTAGCTGGTCAACTAGGATCCAGTTTGATATGGATAGAGGAGGTTTTTACAAACTGCAGCTCACGTTAATATTTAAATTAATAGCTGCGAAAGCCATTCTCGGGGGTGACGTCTGTAAAGCCTTTTTATGTTTCTACATCTGAGGAGGCTGAAAGACAGTTGATGTAGTGCAGTGGAGTGTAAACCTGTACAACATATGCCACACAGGGGGGAGAGCGTGGCGAGGATTTAGCTTGTACTCAAAACAAATCCTGCGTGCAAGTGACACAGTTAAGTTTCTTGTTGACTGCGAAGTGGTTGCATTTTTTTTTAATTAAGTTTCTGAATGGCTGAATGCATGGTCTCACCTTTAATTCTTCTTGTTTATTTTGTTTTCTAACATAATGCCAAAAATTCAATGACTGCATGTGTGCAACAGAGCACGGTGAAATGAAATATGCTGAGAGGGAGAAAGCTTTTGCTGAAGCCCCTTATTTGTCATCCAGTGGCTCCTTATTTCGAACCTGTCTGCTGCTGATTCTCACAGGACAGTGTTAATAACGCTGTTATTGCTCATGCCACATACCCTTTATGCACCGTGATCCTCCTCCATCTTCCACCCTGTTTTTGCGTTGACCCCATCCCCCTCAGCCAGACTGCGCTCCCATGTCTCCATCCCCCAACATCCAAATTCTGCTCCCCACTGACCACTGTCACACACGGCGCCCATAAATTCATACATGCATAAGTGCACATAAATGCATGCTACCGTAAACGCATACATATACACGGAATAGAAACACACCTGAGTGCATGCACTCACACTTTTCTGACGGAGAACCGCAAAGTTGAATCCGCATGAACCGCACTTGAAATGTTTTGTTTACTGGTTGCATAAGGTTTTTTGGTGAGGATGAGATGCAAAGCCACCTTCCGCTCCCCCCTCCCGTTGTCTGAAGTCACACAAAAGATGTCAGATTTGTGCATGGAGCAGTTGTTAAAACTCATCCTAATTATAGCAGCATATCATCCAGTTTCCATCTATCTGCACCGTCTTCAAAGTCCGGCCTGTCCGCTTGACTTTATTCATCATCCTTGGATGTGATAACGACCTGATTCATCTGTTCATGAATTTAACATCTCTACCTGCAGCGAGGCTTTTCATGTCAACACGTAGAGTTGAGAGTGTCCTCTTTGTTTTCCTCTGTGATGCACAGTCAGCAACAAACTTTAGGCTTTGTCCCTCAGTGTTCTTTTAACCGAATTCCTTCAGAGACAGACCGACTTTTGATACTGCCGGTACTCCTCCACACCTCCTGAAGTCTGTTTATTTCTTTCTTACAAAGCTTTTCAGTCTCCTCTGCTGCAGTGATGTACCCGAAGTCCATGCAAAGGAGCAGAGTTTTACAATTGCAAAAAGTATCCTTGCACCACCGATTAATGCGTATTTAATGCTCTATTCTGAAGCATTGAGGTCAGAGGATCTCTATGTGAAACCATGAGTATGAATCCAGGTTCTGCAGGCGGAGGTGTCTTTAATTTCTGTTGTTTTCTCGTGAACATGATCCGTTGTTTGGACGTTCTCTTCTTCTGTGTTCTACATTAAAAGGTGCCAATGCATATCAGAGTGTTTTTTCCATCTCTTGACAATAGCCATAATTGCGCGCAGATTTTCACTTTGAATCGCTGCCGTTTTATGCTTTTGAATGTTTCCCGTGCTTTGTATACAATGACAAAAAACAATTAGAAACAAGTCATTCAATAGCAACTGAAAGCAGACACAACACAAATCGCTGCCTGAAACAGCTTCACTATTTAAAACCAATTAAGCCCTGTTACCACTGACAATGTAGCTTCGAATTCTCTCTGTCAGGTTTCATCCTCTCTTGTTTTTTGTTTTTTCTCCACTTCTTTGCACGTGTCAACTACTGGCTCCAACAAAAGCTAAACCTTGAGTCCACAGTGGAACTAGCTGCAGTTCTGTGGCTCTGCTTGTGTTGACACTGATGGGTGACTGGAGCGCAAACGCTTCCAGTCAACTCAGCTTTTCAAGTACTGGTGCTCTCTATTGCCAGGCTAGTTGAGAGCAGTATTTTATAAAGTGTGAAGTAAAGTCCTGTGATTATACACCATGAAACTATTTGGCCACTTGCTGAGATCCACTTAAAGGTGAAGGCGAATAATACAGTCACGTGTTCTGCACTGGGTTATAGGAAAAGAGAGAGAGAGCCATCGCCCTTTGGTGCTTTCGACTTGTCAGTGTTACTGTACAACGTGTGTGTACGTCCTTGTTGAAGGGATTATGGCTTTATCTCTTCAACACAATGAGGAATGTTTTCCATTGGGTCCGTGGTCAATTTGCGTTCTGTTAACCCACTCACTTGAGGTTAACGAAATCATACTACAGCCTTATTTATCTAACAATTTTAACAGACTGGCTAATGGAAATTAATTTTCAAGAACTATTTTTTTTGATTGGTTTATCCAGAACCTGATATTAGCTTATTTGGCAGTGCCATACATTCATTGTTGTGTAGAAACTATTAAAAACACATCAGTGAGCAGTGTTGATGAAAAATAAATAGATTCCCCAGCAACCCACACAGTGCTTTGTGTATTGTTGGTGATTTAGCACAGTAACTCTTCAAGACTACTGTTAGGTAGAATATAGCACACAGATATTCTCTTGTCGTTCTCGCTTTTTGTGACACCTGCTGTACGTTCGACAGCCCACTTCATACAAAGTGCTGTGTACTTTATTGATTGTTGAAATGTGATGACCTTTTCAAAACACACCTAAAAACAGAACAGAAGATTCATGCCCCCCAGAGAACACTAATGAAGGAGGTCCTACAGCTGCAGAAAATCCTACAACTTGAATTTCTGGACAATTATAGTTTATAAGATATAAGTACATAGGGTAGGAATATTAATCTTCAACTATGCTTATAAATCATTGTTTATTACTTAATATAAATTAGTTCCTCTTATTGTTATACATTTTTTATATTTTCTAGAAACAATGTCAGACATTTACAGGTGTAACTTCTTACTTTGAGGATTTTGTTCTCTTCTCGGGTTAGAAAAAGAAGGACTCACTTTTGACTTTAACTACTTCTGATTTTCATAGAGCAAGTAATTAAAGCTGCAGTCTAACAGTGTAACATGTCTTTAGTGGAAATATGCTCAACATATCTTACTGTGAGCAGATGCTGTTAAACAACCTGCAGCAGTGGAGACAGATTCCTTTTTAAAAAACATTTGACTGAGGCTCATCCTTCAAACCAGTCAGAGAAATACATTTATTTCTGGTAGCTTGTAAATCTCTCTCTCTCTCTCTCTCTCTCTCTCTCTCTTTCTCTCTCTAAAAAAGTAAAAGTATTCCCCCACTCGCTCCTTCCTTGGAGCGGTCTTATTCCTTCAAGCTTGGGTCCTCTACCAGAGGTCTGGGAGCTTGAGGGTCCTGCGCAGTATCTTAGCTGTCCCTAGAACTGCACTCTTCTGAACAGAGATCTCAGATGTTGTTCCTGGGATCTGCTGGAGCCACGCTCCCAGCTTGGGAGTTACAGCCCCCAGTGTTCCTGTCACCACCGGTACCACTTGTGCTTTCACATCCACATCCACTTCCACATCTTTTGCATCTCTTCTTTCAGCCCTTGGTACTTCTCGATCTTCTTGTGCTCCTTCTTCCTAGTGTTGCTATCACTTGGGATTGCTACATCTGTCACTACGGCCTTGTTCTTCTTTTTGTCCACCACTAGTATGTCGGTTTGGTTGGCCATTACCAGTTTGTCAGTCTGTATCTGGAAGTCCCAGAGGATCATTCTCAACCACCTTTGGAGGTGTGTCCCATTTTGACTTTGGGACTTCCAGCCTGTACTCGGCACAGATGTTCCTGTACACTATGCCGGCCACTTGGTTTTAGCGTTCCATGAATGCCATGCCTGCTAGCATCTTGTATACCGCTGCTATGTGCTGGATTGTTATATATATATATATATATATATATATATATATATATATATAGATATATATCTGTATATATAGATATATATCTATATATACAGATATATAGATATAGATATAGATATAGATATATAATTTCGTGAGACTAGTATATGAAGGGCTGGGGTGGGCATTACAAAGTGTGTGGTATATAGCAAACTGGAAGCTGGATAGTAAGTCTCTTACTAGTAATAGCTTGATTCCAAAAAGCAGCAAAGCAGCATATTGCAGCTTTCATTAAGAAAAATGATCATTAGATTCTTAGAATTCATTTTAATTTCAGTTTGACTCAAAGCAAAATACTAGAAAGGAACACATCTGAGTAAATGGTCATAACATTTAGCCTACTTTACTGTTAATCATTGAGCTATAAATGTGCTTATTAATAAAGTATTATCAAATTTTAAATCAGCTTCCCATCTGACAGTCAGGCAGTGAGTGGACAATTTCTCTTTGGACTCTTACTGCTCTTTGCATTTACCAGCATTTGGTGCAAGGACATTGCTCTGATTTGTCCCCATCCACATGTACGTGTGTCGAGTGTGACCGCGTTTGTGTTAGTTTGCTTGGTCACAGGCTCTACTGGCCTACTGCCCCGTGTCTGCGTGTCTCAAACCCAGCTTGCCCAAAGTGATCATTAAGACGTCTGCAGCTCCAATTGAGCTATTATCTGCGATTAGTGAGTGTTGCTACACAGAGATGCATGGAGGGAGAGAGAGGGGGAGGGAATGAGAACAAGAGAGGGGTGGGGTGGATTAATGTGAGGGAATAAAACATCACTCAGCCACAACCTCTTGCCCTCATCCACCATTCAGTTATTCCCCAATCCACCTAACTTATTTTTGCCCTAAAACAAAGCATTGGGTAGCATCATTTTAAACATTACACCTCCCAGAAAACTCAGCGTATTTCAAAGGGTAGAATGCAGGTATGTCTCTGGGGACATTTGTTAGGAGTGAGTTTTGCCTCATGAAAAATTCTGTTTCAGTTCAGTTCAGTCGAATCTTTGCAATACTGAAGTGGTATTAAAGAAATAGTATGAACTAAAGTCTGTGCAACACAGGTTTGTTAAACAGAATAATCACCTGTGCAGCTTTTGTGAATCTTTAACTGAAATAAGTTTTAAAACACTACAGCAAATGTCAAGAAAGAATAGACTCTAGATGGCAAGTGATTCATTCATTTAAATACCCCCCACAGTTATACCGTTGTAAGAATCATGCCAGCTTCTACGCATCTGGTGATATGCTGTTCTTTGTGAGAGCTGAGCCAGCTTTGACATCACACCACTGAGTTTACATGAACATGTCACAGGCGAAATAAAGTGATGCTGCTACTGATGGGTGCAGTTTTTGTACTGGTGACTCAACAGCGGCGGCGAAATGAGCACAGGTTCCCTTGAAAATCAATAAGACTCATTGTGGATGTTTGAGAGCGGCTGTCTCCTCTGTGAATCCAAGCAATGGGGCCACAGGCATCCAGGCAGACAGCACCTTTCATGCAGAATCACTGTCAGAAACAAAAAACCAAAACAAAACAAACAGAGCCACAAGGTAGGATGTTGGCAAAACATTGTAAGAACTGTGGCCCTTTGCAACTTGTGACTCATTTTAGTGAAAAATGCCAGTTCGTGTACCTCAACAGGCTTGTGAATCTTTGCTGACAGCTCTGGGGGTTGTTGGGTAGCTGTGAATCTCATTCCATTTTGATTTATCCGTTCGCGGACGAGTACACACACCTATCGTAGATGGTATTATGCCATTCTGAAGTCAAACCAGGGTAACGGAGAGCGTCAGCAGCGTGCGCGGTAGTGAATTGGTATGATGAGAAAATGGCTGTGACACAGCCGCCAAAGCCCTCAGTCACTCTCTTTTTATTGATGATTCAGTGTGGCTGGGTGAATAGTAAGCGTCACCTCTACTCACAAAAGTAGCAGCGTTTGCCTCTTCTGGCCCAGCTACACGGTGACTCATTACATTGCCACCATCACAGTGTTCAAGCTTTGCATGCAGGTCATCAGTGTCCTGAAATCATTCCACCTGCCTACACGTCTCCTCCATCAGCACCTCACCCATCAAACCCAGCGTGCCTGGCCAGAAATGAGCTGTGACCAATGCAGTTCTCTCGAAGGACCGTGGAGGTGTAGCAACAGAGAGACTAAACTACAGTTTACAGTAGAGCTGCGAGACTCAGTGAACCTGTATAGTCCTTCATTTGAACCCACCCCATGTTACTGTCTATTACTGTACTGTCTATTCAAGCAGGATACAATAGCTCTTTGTTTGACACGACCTCTGCGTAGATTCATGGAAACCCCAATCAAACCTAATCTCCATAACAATGTGTTGTGACTGGGGTGCGCAGCCATTGGTTTCCGTGTTGCTGCCCATTCTTGTGTGATTGTGAAGAAATGTTGGAAAAGATGTACGTATACACTCATAGTGTTTAATAGTTTTTCGTTTTCACTGGCCCAGCTCATCATATTGAATGTTAAAGGGACATATTCTTAAGGTTTTTAGTCAGTGTAATAGTAAAGTGGAATCAGGTTTGTAATTAATGTAGAACTTAAAGTCAACCTGGAGTTAAATGGGGATTTAATAGTGTCAAATACTGTGATACCAAATAAGAATCAGCATTAGACTAATTTAGTGTTTTCAGCCTGAGAAGCCTTGAATCTAGACATGCACAATCAAATTATGTCCCCGCAATACCAGCCTTTCAATTAGCGGAAGATTGGTTTGACACTGGGTGATAAAACACTTAGATTAAAGACTCTAAAAATGCTTCAAACTCAGCTTAGTGTAGATCTGCTCAAAGAAAAATGTGCCACAGTTTGATGGTTGGAATATAATATCACAGACTTTGAGACAGTTTAATGGCCACATGCCGGCTGTTTTACACCAATGTATTCCGTTTTTATTCAGCAGGACACTTGCGTTAATTCAAAATGTAGATTTAAAAACTGCATTTGAACTGAAATGTTCACCCCTTCCACCCTCTTCACCCCTTCAAAGAAAAACAGATCTCACATAAAAAGCTTATATAAGAGTCACCTGGGCCAAACATGTAGTTTGGTGCTAGTTTTGTGGATGTTCTTGTAATGCTGATAGAAAGTGGAATATTAGAGAAATACTGGCAAATGGTTTCCCAGAGTTGTGCCTGACCTCATGCTTTTTCTGAAGCATATTGTGATCAAAGCTCAGCAGCTAAGCTCTGCCTGGAGATAGATACATGTTTTAAATGCATAACCACTGGCCCCTCACATGCACGCGAAAGAAATGTGCAGTACACACACATTTACACACACCTCACACTAAAGAGGTTCATTTAGCTGCTTGATACACATAGTCACATATGCAGGTGAGTGTGGGTTGTTTTATTACCTGTAGGGCAGAGAATGATGTCATCAAATAGTGACATGGATCATCAGAGAACAGAAGAAGAAATATGGAGAAAAATAAAAGGAGAGGCAAAAAGGGAGGTGAGTCAGGGAGGGGGGTTATGGAGAGGGCTGGGGGCGTGGGGGGGTGGGGGGTTGGTGGGAGAAGGATAAAGAGTGCTGCAGTGTCATTGATTTTAGAGTGGTGGTTTTGCAGTGTGTTTTTGTTGTGATGTAGATCAGATAAAGTGTAGTGGATGACAAAGACAGCCCATTAAACATCATTTCCTTTAGAAGAGTCAAAGTTGAGGATGTGTTTTCTGGTGCGCGCCGCTTGGGCCGCACGTCATCATGAACGTACCGCACAGAAAGAGAACTCCTACAAAGAAATACTGAGAACAGCGGCAAAACCACTGACGTAAACAAGGCAACAACACAGATCTCTCACTCTATAGCCAGACAACAGAGCTGAAACCAGTGGCACCCGTTTGGTTTGAATCACAACACGGGCTCATCCAGCTCTGTGCAGAACATCTGCTCGTCCTATCAGACAGCCAGACTGCTGGGAACACCTGGCATATGTGCAGCTTCCCTGCTCTACTTACAATGCTGTTTGAAGTACATTTAACTGTCAGTTCAAATGGCTTCCTTTATCGCCATTAAAAGAAACATTGCTTATTGTTGTCAATTGTTTTATCGTGTATTTGAAGGCAAAAATTTGGAGCTGCACAAAGGTGTTTTTTTCTTGCAGGGTTATTGTACTGTCAAGCAGGTGTAGTAAAAACTCTGAGTTTGTTAACGCTGACTTGAGGGAAACACAAATCCGCGGTAACTCACACTGTGGACCTAACCCGCTCTCTGTCGCCTCCTCTCTGGCTAAGCCTGAAGGAGCTCTCCGACGCAATGTTTCATTTC
This sequence comes from Anabas testudineus, assembly GCF_900324465.2. Lineage (NCBI taxonomy): Eukaryota > Metazoa > Chordata > Actinopteri > Anabantiformes > Anabantidae > Anabas > Anabas testudineus. The sequence continues at coordinate 6,853,237 of NC_046626.1, read as the reverse complement.
TTCATTTAATATCGAAATGCATATCACCGTGAATTAATTTGCAGGAGTTTCCGCAGGGAGAAGAAGCTCAAAATCCTGGTTGGATATCAGTTTGTGAATATTACACATCGTGTATTCATCCTCAGCATCAAATAAAATCTATAACGTGTTGATCTTTGTACCTGTTTGAACTTTTTTGCACGTTAAGTTCCGCTCAACTGTACATTACTGTAAACTGTAATATGTGATGTGTGGAGCTAAAGGATGAATGAGTTCCCATTTCGTGACTGGCTGCACTGAATGAGCTTTTTAGATGCTATGCACTATTTCAGCACCAAATCACCAAAATCATCAGGCTGTTGCTGTGTCAGACTGCAAGTTACAGTCATAGGTCTTTTAAGAAAAACACATCTTGTACAGTGTGTTTGATTTCATGTTTTGCATCTGAATAAATGTTTGTAAAAAGTTGAGATTCCAGCTCTAAGAAAAAAAAAAGGATTAAAGAACAAAGACGTTATGAAAATTCATTATCTCCTAAATATTGGATGAGTGGACTATACTGGATCAAACACTGCACAACACTGTTAACTTATTGACTTTGGCTCCTTCGCAGCTGCTGCTGTGTTTTTTAAAGGTAAGCGTTATCACAGATGAATATTCCTATCTCTGCCGCGCTTTATTTACTTATTGCCATGGTGAAACGTAGTGTCAAAGCTCCGATGCGTTTTTCATTCATCTCACACCAACTTATTTCAGGCTGTCAGCTCAGAGTTCAGAGTTATGTTCAGGGTTCGTGCTCCAATGGGAAGAATCCAGACTCTATGGTATCATAAATCACTGATGTACTGTGTTTCTTGTTTGTTTATGATGATCCACAAACATTCTTTGTATGCACATAGTAGGAGCCTCACTTTTATATATGGTTCAGGAGCACGGCCTACTTTGAATATCGACACCACATATATTATTACAGGGTAGAAATAGAAGCAAAAATGCCCCAGAAAAGGCTTCATTAAATTGCCTCATGCAAAGTGAGGCTGCTATTGCGTCTGAAAGCTGTAACTTATTTCACATCTCGCACTGTAAAAAAAAACAAACAAAAAGATTTTGACATTAATGTGCAAGCTTGCATGCGTTTTATGCCAAGGGCTTGTAGAAATGGCTTTATAAGTGCAGCATCTGTGCTCACAAATGTGGTGAACCAATGTTCTGTCTCGCAGGACAAACTCACAACCATCACAATATGCTTTCAAATCAGTCTCCACAATCATGAACCGTTGTCAGTGTTGTGCTGCCAAAGCTATCTCACGTTTCTATAACTTTTACATTCAATGCAAAGAGGTTTGCTCAGTCAGCGTCAAGTTGGTCCTCAGGAATGTAGAAAAAATGCTACTGCAATATTCTTCAGCACATTAAGGCTTAAGGGAGACGTCCTGCTTAAAGAAGCTAATGAATCACTTCACATCTCTCCTCTTAGTTTAAGTGAGGCCAACCAAAATGCTACATCTCAGATGTGTAATAAATGTACCGTGCCTTTAATGGAGCCATCTGAGTTTTACATGCATGAAACATATCTCAGTAAAGAGCGGACTCTGACACGCTCAGCATTTTTCCAAACATGCTCCCCTGACGTATGGGTTCATACTGTTGATGTATTTAGCAGATGTATATAGTCTTGTGTTCTGTATTTTCTGTGCTTGGTAGCAAACATCCAGACCCAACATACATTCAAGGTGTGTTCAATTCACTGATATGCAAAATTACACATATTATATCATTTCCCCTTCCAGTACAGCAGCATTTTTGCTAATTTGCTTACATTTAGGAGCTCTGATGATGACAAGGAGGCTTTTAAATCACAGCCTAAGTAATCTACTTCTATGGTGGTTGGCTGCTGGACTCTTTGATTGGTTCCTTTTAACACTTGCCATTTGGTGCCCACACCAAAAGATATAAGCCCTTGCAGGGTCCATCAATAGCCGTCTGTGATGTTGGTCCTCCTGTCTTGACTCCAGTGTGCTGTTTGTGTTGCTGGGCAAGAATTAAAATAACAAAATTAAGAGCATGAAACACTGAGAAATAAAAGCTGCACTCGGGTGAATGTGTGTATGCGTTGTGTTTGCATGTAACTGTCGGGTTATGTTAAAAAGCAAACAGCAGCTGGGACTAAAATCTAAGTGTGTCTTAATTACGCTCTGTTGTTGCTGGGGGCAGATTTTCTAGAACAAGAAATTTGACCTCGGGCAGTATTACAGTTATGCAAATTTTTGTCTGCAGTGGGAAATGTAAAATCCAGCTCACAGTGCCTTGTCACAGCAATTTGAATGTCTTAGTCTTCAGGCCAGTAAGGGCACTTCTAAAAATTTGGTCTATAGCTGGCATTGTGTTCGGTGTTATTGGGGAAAAAAAAGTGAGCGATGGAGAAACGAGAGAGATGTGGCTCTATTTCTTTTCAGGGTAAAAGGCTAATCCTCCAATTCCCATTACAGTCTCTCAGTTAGTAGACAGACTCTATAATCCAGTGTGGCACACAGTTCCATGCACAGCAGTGACTGGGATGTAGGCTCTCCTAATGCATTTGCTTTCCTGTGACTTAGAGTGGCAGTGCACTTCTTATCCTTAAATCCAGACCTATTGTGATCTCAGGACGTATAATGGAAGCCTACTTGAAAGTAATGGGACCAGACATCAGTCTTTCTGAAGGCTTTTACTTACTGTTTTACTTTGTGTTGTGTTCAGAAACAGGAATATAATGACAAACTTAAGGTTGTTGGTAAGTACCTGAATGGATTAATTTATATAGCCAGGGAAATGTCATGACCCAAATATGACAAGTAAATTACAAATATGACATATTACAATCTTGACTGCGTCCACCTTGGTCTTCCCAGTACTACACCATTGAATAACCCCACCTTAATCTGAACATACTGTACATGTGCTCTCACCAAAGCCAGTGGCAGATTAGTGAGTGGTTGTCCTGATCAGGGATCCAGCAGCAGAATACAACTTATGTGTAATTGTTAGTGTGGAAATGCTGTGTAAATAATTGAGCTACACCTGTCACTGGGGATACACTGGGGTAATAAATATTTCCACACTCTCCTTGTCACTCCTTGACAAGAAAAAGATTATTGATGTGGCGGTGTGGCGTTGGGCAGTCGCTTGTTGGTCATTTCGGGTGGGGGTGGATTGCTATGATACGTTGTACACAAGCTGAAGAATCCCCTGACCCCCCGACCTTTGTCATAGTGATGTTGTCCTTCTTTGCTTCTCGTAAAAAAAATGTTTCTATACCAAACTGCAATGTTTTGTAGGAAACATAATCACTATGTGGACAGTAGATGGTTTCAGGCAACAGAGATATTTTAGTTTAGGGTTAGGGAAATACTAAAAATATATATTAGTTAACACATTAAACACACTTTGCCTGAAGTCACCATTAGGTTTGTCTCTATTAAGCCAAACTATAATTTTTTACCTTATCCACGTGCTTTGACTGCCTAAAAATAACCATTGACGGTGGCAGAGCAGCAGAGCAGTCGTCTATTAATCCTAGGGGTTAATGGTTCAATTCCTTGTTTCTCCTGGCTAAATGTCGTTGGACAAAACCCCCAAACTCCACAGTGGCACTGTCATTTACTGCAACAGTGAGATCAGTGTGTGTTAAAATGCAAATCTGCAGTCCTAAATGGGGGCTGGGGTGTATGCACACAGATTCCTGCATGTCCTGAAATCAAGATGTGTTGCAATCACATTTAAACTGAATGCTCATATGAGTGAATTAGTGCTTTACTATAAACTCATATTACTAACAATCACCCTTTGACTGGATGTTGGAGAGGTGGGAAATGCTTTCCTTTAATATTCTCAAATAGGGTTTAGCATCTACAGTATCTTAAGGTTTCTGAACCCTCAGCTGTACCACTGGAGCCATTCGGCAGTAGCAGTAAAAGACTTGCTGAGGAGCTGCAGGTTTCAGGTGCTGAGAACATGAAGCAGATCACTGCTGAGAAAGACTCTGTGTGTGCAGCCAAACTTGAATCCCTGAATCATTAAAGGTTAAAAACAGTCTGATCAATATACCTCTGGGGAAAAAAAGGTCTGGGTAGACTGCTGGGACTGCAGTGAGAAATACAAGACCTCAGGACTCAATAACACGCAGCACAATACGAAGCAGGACTGTGCAGACTCTGCAGAATATGTAAGTTACATTCAGCAGGATCTTGGTTTGAACTCCAGACTGCAGACGGTGGTGTTTCAGGCCAGGAGGAAGGCGCATCTGGCTGCTGTGTTGATTTGGAGTCATTTCCACTGAAGCGTGCTGGAGAGGCTCTGGAGGGAAGAGCAGCGGTGAAGGTGTCAGCTGTTTGACAGAGGGACCCGTCCTCAAACTGTGTGTGTCTCTGTATTTTCTAAACCAGGGAGACTTTATTACCAAAAACTATAGGGCAGGTGACAGACTGTACCAACCAGCTTGTCTCTGTTCATTTGGATGGCACCTCAGTTGATGGTTTGCGGCTACAGATGCATGCTTTATTTAATCATTTCTTATTATATGCAAAGTTAGCTTCAGTTAGGATTTTAATTCCTTTTGCAAAGCCCTTGTCAGAGTATCAGCCCTTTATGAAAATGAGCTTTCAACATATTATCTTACCACAAGAGGCCCGTCCATCTGTCTGGTGGGATTAGTTTTGTTGGGAAGTTCCCTGCACTTTTCTGATAAAAGTCAGATTAGAGGGAGCATACACTGACTCCATATGTGGAGAAGTGTACACTATGTGACCGTTTGCAATAAATCTAGAAACAGCAGTAGAGGCTGACTCCTGCAAACACCTGCTGTTGAAGCCTTCCCTGCTTTCGCCACTCTGTGCCATAATTAGATTGCCTTTGCTTTATTTCACTCCTAGCACAGGTTTCCCGGTGAAATTCTGAGTAATGGCTAGGAAGTTCATCACAGACATTCAAGGCGCAACTGTTCTAATCACAGAAACATCGCCCTTTGTGAGGTGGGACAGCTCAGCTACGAACCCAAGTCACTTTCAGAGCATGAAACAAAGCACTGTGTCCCTGCAGAACGTGCCTGCTGCTCCGCTCCAGGCTGCCCGTGCTGTTTACTCCTTCCACTATCACACCTTCCCCCTGCACGGTTCCTGTTGTATGCTTCTAGAGGTGTTTCCCTTGCAGCTTCCACGTCTCAGTGAGATGTGTCTGCTGGGCTCTGCTCTGACTCCCGTGGGGTTTGATTGTGCTCCTCACTGAATCATTAGCGAGCTGTTGGAATTCATACAGGGAACACCCCAGAGAGCAGAACCCGCACCTCCAAATATAACAGCACAACCTCTTCAGCAACAGTGGTATTAACTCCATAATGAGATGTACAGTTCCTGGCTGAATCTAGGTTAGACTTTACAGCAGAAGCGGTGATTACATAGGATTGGAGGACATTACAGCTAGGTTGCATCACGCATGCCGCTTTAGAAATGTCATATAGAAGCTGTGAAGGACATGAAACATGGAAAGCTGCTGTATATTATCTAAATTGCCTTCCTCTGTCTGTTCTCACCTCTATGTAGTCATACACGTTGTAGAACTAGACATGGGAGCTATTTCTATGCTCAACACATTGATCTTTACTGATGACAGTTCACAATATGCAGGTTACAGCGTTGTGATGCATGTTATATTTTCTCATAATGTCTGCAGCCAACCAGGGTACAATATAACTAAGATAAATGCTGTATTGTGTATTGTTAGCTAATTCATTATAGTATATGACTACACTCCTCTGATCTGACAGCCTATCATGAGTCACTGATACAGACTGTAATCACATGTCATGTCATGTCTGGTCTTTACATTTTATTTCCACAGTTGATAATTTACTTCCCAAACACCTCAAAACCTTTTACCAAAAGTCCTGCAGCATGTAGAGGAAGCACATTTTCTTGTTTGTCATTTTAATGTCACACTATCACTCTGAATCTACTCTTGTCTTCTCAGCTGAAGTCTGTGTGTGCCGAAGCTTGCGCACATTCAGTACACCTGAGACCTGGAAATCGGTGAATGGAAAAATTTGCAACTTGTCCACAATGCCGAGATTTCTGCCTGTCCTATAGCCTCCTTTTTCCACACTTGACGACACTTAATTTAAACAGTGTATACTGTTTTTTGCCTGTGTACTTTGTGCAACAGTAAAGTGAAGATGGAGGCTGCAGGATTAAAAGGTTGACATATGGCTGTACATGAACCATATTATGCATCTCTAAACCAGCAAACACAGAAAAATAGGGGAGTGTAGCAGAAGGTCAGACACATGGAGGAGACATCATGCAGGGACGAGCATGGATGTGTGTGTGTGTGTGTGTGTTGTGTTTAGATTCAGAGCAGTGGGAAGCTTTTCTTTTATGTGTTATCTCAGCAATATTTGTAAGTTTGATTTCACTGCTCAGTGGTGTGCCCTTCTTTTGTATGAGTATGTGCCTGTGTCTGTGTCTGTGTTTGTATCCACCCCATGCATGCTCCATACGATCATGCGGAGGAAAGCAGTGGAACGTTACATGAAGCGTGAATAAAAACGCTGCACCGAAGCCTGAAAGCAGACTGATAAACCGAGACTTGTTCTGAATGTTGATGAGGCTCACTGGTGCTCTGTTCCCTTTCTCGCAGACTCTGTGTACAACCACCTGTACCTTTGTTTGATATTACTCTGTCATACTTCAGGCATCAAGGTGAATCTCTCGGGGTTTAGACAAGCTTAGCCAAACCACCTTCGGTATAAATCACTCTCAGGCAGCCTCAAAGGGACCAAGGAGTTCTGCTCGCTGAGGCTGCCCAGTCTCCTCCTTGGTCAGGCGGTGCCAATGTGACCTGACAGGGGGACAGAAAATATGTCTTATAACAGGCCGAGGGCTATAATTAGCCTAGTATGTGTCTTTGATCAGTACACAAGGTCAGAAGAAATGCTGTGCAGCAAGTGCACCAAGTAGCCTCTCTTACCTCTGGCATCCTGAAGGGATTGTGTCGCAGAGATGAACGTTTTGTTATAATCCATTAACAAGCCCTAACATTTTTCGCTGATTTGATCACAGGCGGCAAAGTCTGCGCCACTTTTCACTACATTTCCATTCAAAATACTTATTTTCTCCCTCAGGGCATTTTCGATGCAAGTGCATTCACAAACATAAAGTCATTTCATTCCCCCACATGGGAAAAATGCTAAATATGACAGTGGAAAGAGTAAATGGTGGGAAGAATTTTAATGGCAGAGACGGGGCCCAACGACACAAAGCGCACACACTGGGTAAAACCAAACATCTCTGTCTGTGTTGCGTGCACACATATTCTGTATATTTTCGGGAGAAATCACTTGAATTGTTTGTTGCCTCTGTATTTTACTTTATCTAAACCAACAACTGAGACGTGCTGTTGCCTAGTAGCAGCCAATACTGTCAACCTACCAGAAGAAGAAGATGTGTAGTTTCTGTGCAAATATCCTCATTATATATTATCTATTCTCTCTTCTGTCAGAAACGCAAACTTTTTGTGAAGTTTTCTAAGTTTGGGTTCTACCTTGATCATGTTGTCTTCTGCTTCTCGTTCTCTCCAAGACGTAACCTAAAATCTATGTTGTCGTTTTTGGCTTCATTACAGCTTTTTTAAGCACAATTAAGTAGTTTTCGGTGCACAGAGTTTATAGGACAAACTGACGTCAGTAAGAACACCTTTACTGTGCCTCTGTCTTTAACATTTGATTTGCTCAATTTGTCCAGAAGGCTAAAAAACAGAGAGAGAGAGTGAAAGAGAGAGATTTAATCTGCAGATGCCACTGCTCTGAGGCTCTGTGTATCTGGATCAATAGTCTATCAACCAGTGCTGATTTAGAGCTCAGGCCCACGTGCTTTTCCGTTAGTTCCAGTGGCTCAGTGACTGACAGGAGACGGCACACAGTGGCTTTTTTCTATTGACAAAAAAGACAGATAAACGAATCAACAAGATAAATTGTTTGCTTACTCTAAGGACACTTTTACATCCAGTTACATGGGCCTCTTAGGTTCGTATAGAGCAACGTAGTCACATTAGAAATATAAAACCTCTGCCTGTGCATCAACGCTCTAATAATCCTATTTCAATTCTACAGTCATTCGCGAGCATAATTTCAAGAACCGCTTTTCTCAAGCCTTGTTGATGGCGTGTTTTATTAAGAATGCTCCCATCACATCCCATTTGTTTTAAAAGCTTTAGTCATTTGTGTGCTGCTTTAAGCCAACTGGATACATTACGTTTCCTGCTTTAACAACGCTCCTTTACTTCGCTCTAAGCTAACGAGGCCATTTGTCTTGTGATGCCCAGGAAAATGTGCTTATCACTGCATTACCTTTAAAGCTGCTCGTGGCCTCCAAACTGCAAGAGCTGTCATTTATATCCTACATATAAAATAAAATTGTGGAAAATAAGTCAGCGTGTGTGTGTGTGTGTGTGTGTAAACATCAGATGACTGAAGGCTGTCTGCAGCTCTGCTCTTGGACATCAATAAGTGACTGAGAGTTCAGTTCTTGACGGGTTGCATCAAGATGTGCAGGTCAGGTGGACCCCACACCCACACTTACATACTCACACTAAAGTTTGACTAGTGTGGGTTTGTGAAGCTTGTTATCAGTATTTTATACCCATGTCCACGACCTTGTTTGACACTAAAGAAGTCTAACAATTCAACACATTCATACTTTTAATTCATTTAATTCATTGTTGAGTTTAGTTACCCAGCAGCACGTCAAGGCTCCTCACTTCCTGTTGTTATACTCTGACATGCTTGAAGCTTCGGTAGAAAAGCATATGAGTGAGTGAAACTGGCTTCTTCAACATCAGCTGCAGATTCATGCCGCACATAAATGGCATTTCAAGAAAGATGAAAGTAAAAAGCTGTGACATGTTAACATCCTCCCCAGAGGAGAAGGCTCCAGGTGGGGTTGTCAGAGCCCTCCCACTGTACCTCCTCCTGGAGACATCACATGGTTGGCTGAACTCCCGTGTGCAGTGAACTCCTCATTCCGTCTGTGTCACATCCCATTTGTAATGCTGATGATCGGCGACTCACGTAACTCTGAACTGATGTTGTTCTTGTTGTTTCTTAAAATTGTCTCAGGTGTACCGGAGCGATGTTTTTGTTTGAACGTGTACCACATAAGATGCTGCGTGCATCTGTGGGAGCGTGTGTATGTGAGTGAGTTTACATGCGCGCAGGGCATTCAGTAAGTGCTATCCCTTCCGCCTACAGTACAGTAATATTGCCTGTTTTGAGTCACTAGCACACTTTCCATTAGGATTCCATGAAGCATTATTACTGTGTATGTCACTCTCCATCTCTGCTGCTATTACTCAGTTCTGATATTTATCAGCTTCCTCTCTAACGACTTGCCTTCTTCTCATTCTCCCGTCACTTTCTCTTAGTCCACCCTCACGCCTACGATCCTTACATTTTAAAACATCTCCTAATTGAAACAGAAAGTTATTCCAAGCAGATGGCAGGAGCTGGCCTGGGTAATTATTGCCAAGTGAACCACGGCCCCTGTAGACTTTGACTGAAATGAGTAGTGAGCTCAGTCAGATAAGAAGCTCAGAAAAGCCGCACAGCGTTGACACATCTGACCTTCAGAGGGCGCGTACGAGATCAACGTGAGATTTTCGAGGCCTTTGTCTCGCGATCACATAAAGTATTAAGCACAGTTTGAACAAGCGCTCGCTGCAGGAACCGAGTTCCCAATTCAGTTCCCTCGTCCTTCTTATTGGTCATCTCATGGGAGTCACATTAATTAACACAATATTAGCACCGATGCATGGATTGGGATGTTTAGGAGTGAGAGAGCATTGCTTGAAAGTCAAAATATTCCACTCTGTTCTCAAATATGAACTTTAAAGTGCTGCTTCTTCGAGGATTCGGAGGCGAAATCGTATGAATCTAATTATTTTCCTGTGTCTTTAAACCTGGTGTTTTGCCTCAGGGCCTCTCAGTGTGTAATTCTCTTACGCCGCCACACCTACTTACGAGCGTGAAAAATAGGTTTTAAAAATATGCGTGCACTGTGCGAATGCACATATACTCGCGTGAGTGTGTGTGTGTGTGTGTGTGTTGAAGGAAAGAAAACACAGTTTGGCTTAGCACGCCACTAATGAGTTCATACACTTGAGGGAGGTGTTGCTTAAAAGGATGTCACAATCCTCGTTTGCCCTGTAATCATCTGTCTTCACCTCCAACAAAGACCCACATACCAGCCCCTCTAATGAGGACACAAGTAGCACTTAAGCTGTACTCGGCATAAACCTACAGGATTCGTGCGATGGAAGAAAAATAACAAATGAAAAATGTGTTTATTTGTTGTGGCGGCACACCAGAGGCCTGTGAGAGACCCTGTGTGATCGAAGGAACAAAAGGGAGGAGAGAGAGTGTTTGTGTTAGTAGAATAATGGAGTCAGTTCATTACGCTTTGCGAGAAAAGCACGAAACAAATGTTAATTAAAATTTCTGAAGTGAGCTGAAACAATAGTTGCTGAGTGTGGTTAAGTACTGACAACACATTAACTGTTAATACATGAGTTATGTTACCAAGATGAGCTGTTATTGGTTTGACTTTCCTACTCTGACACAAGGGATGATTGAGACTGGGGCCATTAAACAATTTTTAGAATTTAAGCTTTTTTTCCAAACCCCTTGGGAGTTGTGCAGCTGGGGGGACCAACTTGGTCACGTTTCCACTGTGTTTTTTATTTTTTTGTGAACTGTTCGAGTCTGTCTTGGGGGACCATTTAAGCTGTGGCTCTACTGTGTGCTCTCGGGATCAGCTGGTAACTCTCAGCCGTGTCGGACTTCCATGTTCACATACCCGCAGAGATATGGAGTAAAAGGTGAGGCAGTGCCGGAAGAGAAAACGGAAGTACAAGCCATGTTTACCATATATTAATTATGGAAACGTCCGCTCTCTCCTAAATAAGATGGACGAGCTAACTGCACTAATGAGGCTGCAGCGGGAGCACAGGGATGACCTGGCTGAACTGGAACACGCTGGACTCAGTGGTCTCCTTAGACGGGTTTACACTGGTTCGTGCGGACCGGCGAGATAAGAGGAAGGGGGGTGGGGGGGGGGGGCTGGACAAGTGTTTCTAAACAACAGGTCGTGTAACCCTGAGGAGGCAAGTGAGCAGATGAGGGATTGTTTTAACAACATGGACTGGGACATCCTCTGCAGTCCACATGGGGAGGACATTGAGAGTCTCACACGCTGTATCAACAAGGATGAAGCTGAGGAAAGTGCAGTGGGATCTGAAATACAAGACCAGGAGGAGCAATGTCAGCTTCAGGAACCACTACAGACCTGTTGCGTTAACCTCTCAGCTAATGAATGCCATGAAAAGGATTGTACTTGGCTATCTTATGCGCCCGGGTGAGCTCAGGGACCTGCTGCAGTTTGCATATCAGCCTGGTATCAGGGTGGATGACGCCCTCATCTACCTGCTGCATCGAGCCTTATCTCACCTGGAGTCCCCTGAAAGCACTGTGAGAGTCATGTTGTGCTTTCAGCACCATCCAGCCGTCACTAGTGAGGGGAAAACTGGAGAAGTTAGGAGTGGACCAACATCTGGCTGCATGGACAATCGACTACCTCACAGATACACCACAGTATGTGAGGCTGCAGGGGAGCATTTAGGGCTCCATCATTGAAATTGTGGACACTTGCGTTGTTACCTCAGCCTGTCCTGGGCTGCCAACTAGATTCCATCAAGGTGCAATATTCAAATACTTAAAATCTCAATCCCAAAGCACTGTAAATATGTACATTTCTGTAGTTCTTTTTCTTTGTTTCTAAAGGGTTATTTTATCTTATCTTATCTTATCTTATCTTATCTTATCTTATCTTATCTTAGAGATGTGCAGTATCTAAACCCCAAATGTGATTCAATTTTTCTAGGGAATGTAAAACACTGGATGGATTTTGTTCCAGTGCAACATATTTTTTTTAAATGAAGAAAAGCTACAATTATTTATGGGAAGTGAATTTCAAAGAGGTGGATGGGGACTGTGGTGGGCATGCAAAGCACTCAACTGTCACACTGAAGACCTGTGTTTGACTTCGGCGTCCTGTTTGTGGTTAAATTTAGGCGAGGAAGCACTTAGCTTAGAATAAGATGTGTGTGTTATGTGTATGTTTTTGTTAAAGGATGGATGAACATGTGTGAAATGACTGTTCCTCTATTAAGCCACACTTTAATCTTTCCCTATCTTGACCAAGTGCCTATTAAAGGTTTAATAGAGTTTTAGTCAGACAAACGTTTTTTGCAATCATATAATCAGATACTGTAAAATAACTGCATTAACAAGTCTTATCTTAAAGATGTCATAACTTATATACATAATGATGCAATTTATCACATGATGTTATTCTCAGCTTGTTCAGTTGAGCTAGGAAGCTCTGTTCTACTAGTGCCAACAAACAAGACGCTGCGAACTGCACCAAGCAATCTACTGTAAGGCTGCCAAAGGCTCTGATGAGCATGACCTAGTGGAACATGGCCAGGATGTTTAGCAGCAGAGCCACTAGTGAACCTAATCTTGCAAATATATTTCCTAAAGCTGTGGCTGCTTTTCTTAAAGAGGAAATGTGAAAATTATAATAGTTTAAGTTTAAGTCAAGTCACATTTAGAATAACTAGTTGAATAAATTCTAAATAGACAAAAGTTGGAAACATCTCCTGATGACATACAGACCCAGTTCCAGTCAGGAAAAACTGGATATGACAGCTAGGGAGGTTTAAAAAAATTAAAGAAACAAAAACAAAACCACACAAACAAGAAGAAGATAATAAAAAAAACATGAAAATGTCATTTTCTGAATTGTACAGAGGACTTTACCATCAGGAACAGCAAGAATAAGCCAGAGAGTGCTCCAGTCAGACGTGTTGCTGTGAATAGTAATTGTTTCTGCCAATAAACCTCAAACTGCCATATTCAAGGTACAAGTGCTGATATTTTACTAGCACCAAACGAGAGCTGTGTCAGGAAGAAGTACAGGCTGAAGATAGAAAGGCTCAGCAAAAAAACAGCACAAAAAGTCATAAAGAGGGCTGAAGGGGACATTATATAACATCTATAACCTATGCACAAAGACGTTTGAACACCTGCACTACACTTTAGATCGGCTAATGGAATTGCTTCTGATTTTGGTCAAGTAATCAACAGCTTTGCAACTCCTCTCAACTAACCACTTTGTTACTGAAGTAGAAAATGGTAGACGGAAGAACAGAAGAAATAACTGACAGATTACTGATTTAGTAAACTAATCGGTAGCTGCAGCACTACTTCAGCATCTTTTTCAGTTGAAGACCTGCTGATTTCATTGTAACCACTCGAAACCAAGCGTTCATCTATAATAAATAGGACGTCTGTAAAAATTATACATGTATCTTCGCCAGCTAAGAACTCCACAGATCTTTATTGCTTTGAAACGAAGATCAAGAACAAGTTTGAGATGGAGTTACTGTAGCACTCAGAGCGTTTCAGACACTTTCAATAGTAGCCTCTTGGATACCGGCTGCATGCTCTCTTCCCTTCCAGCGCCTCAGCTGAGCTTAACCTCCCTGCACAACTCTAAATGCTACATCTAATTTAAAGCATCAGCACCAAGATGGGGGCCAGCTTAGGAACAGTTGTGGGTGTGTAACAGCAGTGGAGAGCTGAGCTGAGGGCCTTTTAGCCACTGATTTATTAGACCACACTGCAGGTCCTCTTGGACATACAGGCTGTGGAAATTGAATGGTTTGCTTTTGGCTCTGTGTGTCCGAGCTCGTTGCTGCAGGTGGAGGGTGTGATTTTGAGTGTGTGGAGTATGTATGTTACATGAAGCTGTTGGAGAGCGTGATTATCTCTGCTGTTGCATTAAAACTCTCACTCAGTTTCCTTGCTATTGCTTAACAAGCCTTTTCCTGAAAAGGTTTTGATTTCCCATCTGCAGCATGCCTGACATGTTTATCAGACCGTAGTCCTGCTGGCCTGTAGTTTTCTGTGGTAAACAGGTGTGGGGGGTGAAATGGTTTAACCTGCGCTGCTGATGGAGAAGCTGAAAGAGGAATTAGACTGTTTTTAGAAGACGAGCAGACAGAGGAGGATGGGAGTAGACAGCACAGTGTATAAGAGTCATGAAAATAAGGAAAGTAGAGCTCATTAGTGGGGAATATGATGAGAAGGAGAGCACCGGAAGGGGCTGCATAGGAATAATGTGAGGGATGATGAGACGGCTGATTGCTGCTACAGATCATGTGACCAGTTTTCCTACAGAGATTAAGCCCCACTACAGACTGACCAGGCTCTTATCCCGTTTTTACCGTGGTGTTCTCACTCTGTTTTTTCTCTGTTTGCGCTTCTGTGTTTCTGAGCAGCCAGGAAAACCTGCGCCCCCGCAGAGTTCGCCTGTTTAAATGGCCAGTGTGTCCCAGGACGGTGGCGCTGCGATGGTGAACCAGAGTGTCCTGACGGCTCGGATGAGGCGGAGGAGACCTGCAGTAAGTAAAACCATTCATGGACACCTTGATATGATGCTGTGGTTTTATGTAAACTTGGGTCTTTGCTTTAGTCCAGGATAAAATACCACACAGTTCGAAAATACATTTGGCTAAAACCTGTTTGATCACCCTTCTTAACTTTTTTTTTGGTCTCAACTGTTAACTTGGTAAGTACGATTGCACTGGTCATAGCAATCACAGTCCAAAACTACAATAACCAGAGTGAACCCACAATTTTCCTTTTTTTTTTCAGAAATTGTGTTGTTTTCTATTTTCTATATATATTTTTTATTTTATAAATGGAGCATTGAGATTCTTTACACAAGTAAAGAAGCTGCGACAGGCTAATTATGTTGGCTTGCTGCGTGTTGCAGCTGGATACACTGTCAAGACCTCATCTCAGACGTTGTAGACAGGATTTAATTTGACTCTCCTAGAACCTGTATTCAGGTTGCTATTTTCCCTTGTTATCTTGGCTCCGGCGGCAGTTCAGCCGTCTCCCCTGCCTCCACTTGCCCACACACTTCTATATTCAATGCTGTCCAATAGCAAAAGCAAGAAAGGCCTCGGTTACCTCTATGCCAAACTGTTGCAGAAGAGGATCTCTGGCTGGCTCACTTGAAACCGGTGCCAGTCTAGTGCGCCCACACGCCGGCTCCGATGGGGGTTTGGAGAGTTGATGTCTCCACCAACGAGAAAAACTCTAGAGTGGGAGGCTTTAACCAGTTATTAATTGTTTTCCTTCTTTCTTAAATGCTAATTTCTCTTTGTCCCCTGGCAGCTCACTACTCTCCTGGGGTTAGTGATACGAGACAGAGCCGAAATCGCTGCGCTGATAAACAGTGATGTCGTAGAGAAAAGCAGAGAGGAGCCACAGCTTGTGAAATCTTTTCTGTGAACAGGTGTTTCCCAACTGATCATCATCAGACGAATTAGCATCACTGTTACAGATTTACAATAACACAGGAATGATTTTGAATGATTTTCCAGTCTTTCCAGGTTCAGTTCAGACCTGGATTTTTGAGCCACAGTTTGGTTCATACCTCCGTTTTATTTTTGTTTGCCATTATTTTGGACGGGGGCTCAGCCTCTCAAAACGTGGGTTGCTTACAGCCTGTACTGTTCCTTAACACGTCACAACTCACTCTGTAAGTTGCCCGACAGCAGCACACCAGAACAGAATATAGACCACTAATGCATGCACACAAATGCAAGTGATGGGCCCCCTTACAATGAGAAAAATCCGATTTCTGGGATATTGTGTTGAATTTCAAGAGTTTTAATATGTGGGAGACTCCACCATGAGAGAAGGGGGATGTCTCCAACAGTCTGGCAGTGGGTTGCATGGCAGTATGGCTGGACTAATTGTGCTTAAACTAACCATTTCTAATTTATAGGAGAAAATATTGATAGAGGATGTTTACAGGATTGACTTTAGTAATGCTGTGTTGATGTCAGTGTGTTTGGATCTAATAGGGTCGGTTAGTGATTACGAGTATATCTTTGGTTCTACCATCGCTATTGTGCTTTCAACGTCTTTATTTTTTGAGTTATTGTGGGAGGGATTTAAAATGTGCACAGCCAAGTGAGAAAGGAATCAATGAAAGGCTGAATGAATCTTTAAGAGGATAGTTGTATTATTTTATTTTATTTTTATATTGGATGTGTGGGGTGGTACGAAGATTAATGTGACTAAGCTTCTAATGTCACCCTCACGAAGTTGAGTGCAAGGAGGGAAACCTAAATGGATAACAAGTTCATGATGAAAATCCAATTAAAGATAAATGCATGAAGGATTCATCTCTTGGCTGCAAAAAGAAGAGATACTGATCTGGGATGAGAAGAAAGCCATTTATATGGAAATCCCTTATGTATTGACATGTTGTAATTTAAACATTTGCTGAACACCAACGCTGACAAATCTTGGTTTTACTTCTCTCTGCAATAAAACTTTGATACAGTTCGTCTGAAATATGGTGGTTTAGTTTTATTCAGTTGCATTCGTTGATTGATCCTTTTTTTTTTTTTTTGGTGTACTGTAGGGTAAACCGAAACATTTATCTCCTCTTCCTCTATTCTCCTATAAGTCTATAATAACTACACTAAAAAAATCAGGTAACACTTAAAGTGTCATGATCCTACAGGGCTTCCTGTCCTGCTTTTAGTTTTGTGGCTGACTTCCTGTTTTTCTTTCCTGTTGCTGGCAGCTTGATTCTCATTATTCCAATCACTTCCAGCTGTGTTCATTGTTTTCACCTGGTGCCAGCTCCCTTTATATTCTGACTCTTCCCCTGAGAGAGCTGCCAGATTGTCCTGACCCTGTGTTTGACTTTCCAGCGTTTCTAGTTATCTTGTTTGCATCTGTTACAGACCGGACCGTATTTTCGACCCTGAGTTTTGCCTGCCCCTTTGAAAGACTGTGACTTGATTCTCTTTGCCTTTTCTGGTTTTGGACCCCTGCTCTCGTTTGGACCTGCTCTCCAGCTCTTGCCCCTGTCTATAGTACTGTCTGAGGACGCCTGTTGTGAGTACCGGATCTCCCTCTTTTGTATATGGATTGTGGATGACTGTGAATACTGGACGTGTACCTTATATATCTGTGGGATTTCTCTCTGGCTTTCTCCTGGATTGTTTGTATGTTGTGTGCACACGAAGAGGAGGACCTAATCCACCCAGCTACACCACACTGTGCCCGGCTAACGTCTCCACTGACCCACCATTGCTCCCTACCCCTGCCTCATCATCAGTTCTCCTCTCTTTATCCATAGATCCACGCACTCTGGCTACCCGGTTCCTGCAATCAGACTCCAACCAATACATTCATAATCTATAATAAAGAGCTTGTTCAACCAACGAAGTCTTGTACTGGCATTTTAATTGGGTTCAACATCCCTCGTGGCGGGTGGTTTCACTCGCCGCTGACAGAACAATCTGGCCAAAATGAACCCAGCCAGTTCAGTTTCTGTGTCTTGGCAGAAACGCATAGAACAAGCTCTGGTCTCCCATGAATTCAGTGTCGGCTCACTGTACACTCTTGTCTTTCGTCTGTTTAAACAGGTAGCCAACATGTCTAACTCCCCAGAGCAAAGTCCCTCCACCTCTGCATCTACCGGGCCCACTTACCGACCTGACTGGGAACCAAAGATACCGCCACCTGAACGTTATGGAGGACAGATAGGAGAATGTCGGCCCTTCTTGACGCAGTGTGAGCTGGTCTTTGAATTGCAACCTTCTGCCTTCCCTACTGAACGTGCCAAAGTAGCATATGTTTTGTCTCTTCTCACCGGGCGGGCTCGACGGTGGGGAACCGCCGAGTGGGCTCGCCGAGCTGACTGTTGTGGTTCTTTTCGGGAGTTTGGGCTGGAGTTGACCAGAATTTTTGATCCTGCTAATCCTGCTGTTGAGGCCTCTCATTCTCTGCTCTCATTAACCCAAGGATCTAGATCTGCCATTGATTACATTATAGACTTTCAGACCGCGGCTGCTGACAGTGGTTGGAATGAGGCAGCCCTAATGGACGCTTTCTACCGGGGTCTGTCGGATCGCATTAAAGATGCCTTGACCACCCACGACCCATCCACAGATCTCCAGAGTCTCATGGATCTCGTCACCCGTCTGGACGGGCGGTTCCGGGAACGCCAACTCGAGCGGAACCGTTCCTCTCGTCCCTCCCGACCTACCATCACGCCATCTCATCCCTCGTCATGGCGGACACCTGAGCCTAAGCTGTCTCCTAGCCCTTCAAGGGAGGAACCGGAACCCATGCAGCTGGGTCGATCTCGCTTGACTCCTGAGGAAAGAGAGAGACGCTTCAGAGGTAACCTTTGCCTCTACTGCGGAGCTTCTGGTCACAAGGCACTTTCCTGTCCACTAAAAGGTCGGGCTCAGCACGATTCGGGAGGTCGTTGCTGAGCCACTCCATGGCCTCTCCCTCATCTTCTCGCTCCTTGGTTCAAGCCTCACTGTCTTATAAGCTCACCTCACTTCAGGTCCCAGTGTTCATAGATTCTGGTTCAGATGCTAACTTCGTCGACTGGAAGTTAATTCAAGACCATAATATACCTACTGCCACATTACCTCAGCCTCTTCAGGTTCAGTCCCTTAATGACCGGCTATTACATCATGTCACTTTGCAAACTGCACCCCTTACTCTCACAATAGACAACCATGTGGAGACAGTAGAATTCTTTGTGATCCGGTCTCCCCATCACCCTGTTGTTCTTGGTATCCCTTGGCTCACTACACATAACCCCCAGGTAGATTGGTCTTCGGGTCAGATTGTGGGTTGGTCCTCCCGGTGCTCTTCCGAGTGTCTCAGGTCGGCCGTTCCAGAGCTACACTTACCTTGCCAACCACCTGAGTCATTTCCTGATCTGTCCAGGGTCCCAGTTGAGTATTTGGACCTTAAAGCAGTCTTTAGTAAGTCTAGGGCCACCTCTTTACCTCCTCATCGGCCATACGACTGCACCATAGACTTACTCCCCGGTACCACTCCTCCTAGGGGCAGGCTGTACCCACTCTCGCCTCCGGAACAGAAAGCCATGGCCTCCTACATATCAGAATCTCTTGCAGCCGGCCTGATTCGTCCGTCTTCCTCTCCAGCCGGAGCAGGATTCTTTTTTGTTGGTAAGAAGGACGGGGGCCTTCGGCCCTGCATAGACTTTCGTGGTCTCAATGAGATAACTGTTAAGAACCGTTATCCTCTCCCTCTCTTGTCCTCTGCCTTTGAACCCTTACAGGATGCCAAGATCTTTACCAAACTGGATCTGCGCAACGCCTATCATTTGGTGCGAATCCGAGAGGGGGATGAATGGAAGACAGCCTTCAACACACCGTCTGGCCACTATGAATACCTGGTGATGCCGTTTGGGCTGTCCAATGCTCCTGCCGTGTTTCAGAACTTGGTCAATGATGTGCTGGGAGATATGCTGAATAAATTTGTCTTTGTTTATCTTGACGACATTCTGATTTTCTCCCCTTCTGAGACCGAGCATTCGTCCCATGTCAGGGCAGTTCTCCTTCGCCTCTTGCAGAACAACCTTTTTGTCAAGGCAGAGAAATGCCTATTTCATGTCCCTACGGTATCCTTCCTCGGGTTCATCATCTCAGCGGGCCAGGTCCAGATGGATCCCACTAAGGTCCAAGCAGTAGCCTCGTGGCCTACCCCTGAGAACCGTAAACAGGTCCAACGGTTCCTTGGATTCGCAAACTTCTATAGAAAGTTCATACGCAACTTCAGTACCATAGCAGCACCTCTCCACCGCATCACCTCCGCCAAAGTTCGCTTCACTTGGAGTCCAGAAGCCCAGCAAGCATTTCAGTCGCTCAAGGATAGCTTCTGTTCCGCTCCCATCCTCACTCTCCCAGATCCCAAGCTCCAGTTTATTCTGGAGGTAGATGCCTCTGACACTGGGGCAGGAGCGGTCCTCTCACAACGTTCTGTCTCAGACCAGAGGTTACACCCCTGCGCCTTTTTCTCCAGACGGTTAACACCAGCAGAACGTAATTACAGCATTGGAGATCGAGAGCTTCTCGCAGTGAAACTTGCTTTGGAGGAATGGAGACATTGGCTAGAGGGGGCCAGTCAGCCTTTCCAGGTTCTGACTGATCACAAGAACTTGGAATACCTTCGAACTGCTAAGAGGCTTAATCCCAGACAAGCTAGATGGGCTCTCTTCTTTGACCGTTTTCAGTTCTCCTTGTCCTATCTTCCAGGTACCAAGAACAGCAAGGCTGATGCGCTCTCCAGGCTGCACAATCCCAGCACCATGACAGAAGAACCTGCCTTTGTCCTCCCTCATTCAGCTCGTCTCGGGGCAGCCAGGCTGGACATCGAACAAGAGGTATTGGATGTTCTGAGGTCTGCACCAGGTCCCTCATCCTGTCCTGAGGGGAGGCTGTTCGTCCCTGAAGCCCTCAGGGCTAAGATCTTGCAGTGGGGTCATGCTTCTCGCCTCTTTTGTCACCCAGGGGCTGCTAGGACCTGCTTTGTCGTGCAACGTAGGTTTTGGTGGCCTACCCTGCGGGCAGATGTCAGAGAGTACGTCGCGGCCTGTCCTGACTGTGCCCAGAATAAACCCTCCAACAGACGTCCTGCTGGTTTGCTTCGCCCCCTTCCTGTTCCACTCCGCCCATGGACACACATCTCTGTGGACTTTGTTACTGGCCTGCCACCCTCCAAGGGCATGACGACCGTTCTCACTATCGTGGACCGTTTCTCCAAGATGGTTCACTTCGTCCCACTTCCCAAGCTCCCCTCTGCCAAGGAAACAGCTCAAGCACTCCTCCAACACGTGTTCCGCCTACACGGCCTCCCCCGCGATGTGGTCTCGGACCGTGGTCCTCAGTTTGTGGCGCGATTCTGGACAGAGTTTTGTCGCCTCCTGGGCATCTCTGTAAGCCTCTCCTCTGGCTTCCATCCTCAGACGAACGGCCAGACCGAGAGGTTGAACCAACAGCTGGAGACGGCACTGAGACTGCTCTGTGGTCGGGATCCTTCCCTGTGGTCTGAGAATCTGGTCTGGGCGGAATACGCCCACAATTCCCTTCCCTCCTCTGCTACCGGACGGCCTCCATTCGAAGTCGTCTATGGGTATCTACCCCCCGTGTTCCCGAGCCTGGACCCTGAGACCCTGGTACCTTCAGCTTCTGCTCTAGTCAGGAGATGTCACCGAGCCTGGCGGCGTGCCCGATTTGTCCTCCTTCGCTCTGTCCGTAGTTACGAGAAGTGGGCTAATAAACGCCGTGCTGCTGCCCCCCTGTATCAACCTGGTCAGAAGGTTTGGCTCTCCGCCAAGGACCTACCCCTCCGGACTGAGTGTCGCAAATTGGCGCCTCGCTTCGTTGGCCCCTTCCCTGTCTCCAAGGTGGTGAATCCAGTGGCGGTCCGCCTGCAACTCCCTCGGGCTCTGCGTGTTCACCCGACCTTCCATGTCTCCCGTCTGAAGCCAGCACTCTCCAGTCGGTTCGTGCCCGCCTCCGGTCCCCCTCCGCCCGCCCGGTTCGTCGGCGGTGGTCCGGTCTACTCTGTCCGGCGCATTCTGCGGTCCCGGCGGCGGGGGCGTGGTTTGCAGTATCTGGTTGACTGGGAGGGCTATGGTCCGGAGGAGCGCTCCTGGGTTCCGGCCCGTCATATCCTTGACCCTGCCTTGATCTCCGCCTTCCGCCGTTCCCTCCCTGGCCAGCCTGGGGGACGTCGGGGGCCGTCCGTTCCGGGAGGGGTACTGTCATGATCCTACAGGGCTTCCTGTCCTGCTTTTAGTTTTGTGGCTGACTTCCTGTTTTTCTTTCCTGTTGCTGGCAGCTTGATTCTCATTATTCCAATCACTTCCAGCTGTGTTCATTGTTTTCACCTGGTGCCAGCTCCCTTTATATTCTGACTCTTCCCCTGAGAGAGCTGCCAGATTGTCCTGACCCTGTGTTTGACTTTCCAGCGTTTCTAGTTATCTTGTTTGCATCTGTTACAGACCGGACCGTATTTTCGACCCTGAGTTTTGCCTGCCCCTTTGAAAGACTGTGACTTGATTCTCTTTGCCTTTTCTGGTTTTGGACCCCTGCTCTCGTTTGGACCTGCTCTCCAGCTCTTGCCCCTGTCTATAGTACTGTCTGAGGACGCCTGTTGTGAGTACCGGATCTCCCTCTTTTGTATATGGATTGTGGATGACTGTGAATACTGGACGTGTACCTTATATATCTGTGGGATTTCTCTCTGGCTTTCTCCTGGATTGTTTGTATGTTGTGTGCACACGAAGAGGAGGACCTAATCCACCCAGCTACACCACACTGTGCCCGGCTAACGTCTCCACTGACCCACCATTGCTCCCTACCCCTGCCTCATCATCAGTTCTCCTCTCTTTATCCATAGATCCACGCACTCTGGCTACCCGGTTCCTGCAATCAGACTCCAACCAATACATTCATAATCTATAATAAAGAGCTTGTTCAACCAACGAAGTCTTGTACTGGCATTTTAATTGGGTTCAACATCCCTCGTGGCGGGTGGTTTCACTCGCCGCTGACATAAAGGAGTCAAGTATGTTGAACTTAATACAGTTATGTTTGTACAAGTTACCAATTAGATCAACTTGACTATTTTGAGATGACATTATACTAAATAACACAGGTGATCCTCACCCTGCAGCACGTATCGCTCCTGAGCGTGTGCTCAGATGAGAGGCTGTCTCCTGAATTGAGGGATTACTAATGAGATGCTCTCCATCACATCTGTCTTTCTGTCTGAGTGGATCCAACTGTGCCATAATCTCACGAAAGATAAAAGAGACAGAAAGATTCAAGGGAGGACTAGTGAATGGCTCCTTTATCATCTGTCTCATTAACCTAATTTCCCTGGTACCTGCCTGCACCAGCCTCTTGGTGAGATTATAAAGCTAGAATGAGAACTGTACAGCTGTCACTGAAAACCTTTTGACCTGCCGTGTGTTTCCGATCAGTTTGAAGATGCTTAAAACCATCTCTGACGGGAAAATGCAGCCTGTTCACGCTACCAGCATTAGCATGTCAACACTCCAATCCCATGCAACACTTCACTCTGAAATCAGCTGCCAAGCTTCACATTTATCAACTAAGCGTCGCTAAAGTGGGGTTTGTTTGGGGGGGTGGAGTTTCACACAGACTGCACCCGGTCTTTAACGAGATTTGACTGCAACACTGTTTCACAGGAGTTAATTACATATACAATAAACACGGTGATGTATCATTCTCAAGTGACTGTATGCAAAAGGCTGCTGAGCTGTTCTGTTGTCTTCCCTCATCTTTCAATTTGCCCTGAATGCTCCTGTTTCACTTGTCCACAAACATACAGTACTCGCTCACATTTTTCACACACGCAAGCTGCGCTACGGCATTTTGGACTCAGGGCTGCAGACATCTGTGCCACGATCATTCTGGCTCACTGAGTGGATTACCAATTATACGCTGGAGTAGGGTTACACTGCCATATTAAGAATTCAAATTCAGGCCACACCGAGTGAGTTACTTGCAAGGGCTGAAAAATGAATGACTCTTTGGGGAAACATGCAAAGTGCCAGACCTCATAGATTTCGTGTTTTGTAAGCATGGGGCCCACTGCAGTCAGCTGTGCAGCAGCTTCTCTGCTCCTCCGTCGCGTCTCTATGTGTGCTTTGATGCGATGTCACTTTTAAGGATTTTACAGGAATGTTAGCTACTTGACACTTTCTGTCAGAATTGCTGAGTTCAGCGCACTTCTGCGTGTCAGTTTCAATTATCTGCTTTTAAATGGATTTCTAGAAGCTGACCGGCATCATCATCATTGTGGATGCTTTCGAAACGTGAGGACTCGGAGCTGAACTGGGGTGGAAATGTGGCCCACTCCATTGTGCCTTCAAGTGGGTCTTTAAAGTGTTCTGTAATTTATAGTGGATTATAGATATTTCTATGAAATAGAGAGGGTTTTTTTTGATGGAAACTGCCTTCTATAAACCTTTTGGAGCTTCAAACCCTTTGAGCTTTTCCAGGGGAGTTAATAATAAAGCCTAGATTTTATAGAATTTAGAATGGGGGAGATTCTCTCTGTCAAGATGTTTGCATTACACATACTGGATTCTGCAGTGTGTGTGCGTGTGTGCGTGTGTGTGTGTGTGTGTGTGTGTGTGTGTGTGTGTGTGTGTGTGTGTGTGTGTGTGTGTGTGTGTGTGTGTGTTTCATTCTCTGGATTTGCTTTCATGTAAAGATTGTTAGAGATGATTGTTAGAAATATGTTAAGAAACCTTCATATTGTAGCTTTAGTGTTGTTTCCTAATAAAGACTCTTCTAAACTGCTCCCCTGAGCCAACAATAATGTTGTCCAAGTCCTATACTGTACCCGTTACCTAGTGTTTGTTGTGATTTTGAACCATATTGCGTAAAAATACTGACAATTTATTAGTCTGGCTTTACTCAGGCTGCTCAGGTGCATGACTTGATTCTACGCAGCAGTGCATGCCACAATACATTACTTGTTAATCCACTCTGCTGAAATAACATTTTCCCATCTAGTAGCAGCAAGTGTGTTCTCCACTGTACCAGATCTATAATTCATAGAGGAGGACATGGCCATGCTAACCCGGTTTAATGAAGCAGTGAATCTGAGCATGACTCATACTATCAGAGCAGTTTGTGTCTGTTTAGCTCTGACGGAGAGAGTTCCTCCTCCACCATCAGAACTTAAGACACGGACATGCACACGTGTGTGCATGGGAACATGCTGACACCAAAGGGATGTTGGATAGATGGATGTTGTATTTGTTATTATTATATTATTTGTTGTATTATATCACTATATGAGTTTTAAGAAATCTTCCAGCTCCACAGATTGAAGAGCTTCTCCGTCTTTCTGGAGAAACGCTGTCAGCAATAACAAGGTCAATCGTGATGATCAAATGAGAAGTGAAGGTATTACACCACCGCACCGTCGAGATGAAAACTGCCTCAGGTCCCGTAACAGGTGATGAATTCGAGACGGATGTCTTGCCAGAACGCCACAGTGGAGACGAATCCTCATTTTTCACTGGCTTAGTAAACAACAGCCAGACAGTCAGTTTGTCTGTGAGTAATTGGTTTCTATTAAGTTGCCTCCTACTCAAGCAAAAAGCCATTACCGACGTCTTTATGAAATCTGATGTTTCACTTATCAGCAGCTGTCATAAGGGGCACTGAGGTACCCACTGCTTTGTCACGGTCAACTCTGGTTTCTCCGTGCCGATTTGGGAGGAACGGAGCGCGCGCTTCACGAGCGAGTCATCAGTTAAAAGGACAGGACAGCTTGCCCTCTGCTTAGTGGATTCAGATTCTGCTCAAGTCTGCGCCCCGCCTGCCTTTCTCCCTTCATGTCTTTCCACTTGGTATGGAGGGCTTTGATTTCGCTTCAGGATATGAATGTCAGAGGTCGTGCAGCAGTTTGTCTCATCATCCGTTCGCCTTTATAGAGTAGCTCGCTCTCGTCGTGCCTATCTAAATCCATCTAATTCTTATGGATTTCTTCTCCAAAGCTTTCCCCTGTTTTTATTTTCTCTGCTCTCTTTTTCACCATTTCTTTCTTTTTCCCTGTTTCTTGTTTTGGGTCCGTTCCCTTTGAACCAGTCTTAGTTAGAATTCACTCAGGCAGAACATTGTTTCCTCTTTTTGTCTCTTTGCCTCTTTCATCTCAGACATTTGTGAGAAACGTTTCCTGTATTTCCTCCCTGACCAGGGATTATTTTTTTTAATAATTTAGATTTTTTTTTTCTTTCTTTTTCAGACTTTTGGTTTTATTTCAGCTCATTATTCCTCAGCATCTTTAGTTTTTCTTTTGTCTTGTTTCTTCACTTTACCCTCTCGTCAGTCACGTCTAGAAACAAGTGAGTAATTTTTGACTGAAAAAAAGCATCAGAGGACGTAATTGTCTCTGTTGGATGCAAAAAGAATTTAGAATTGATGCAGCCTATATCAAAGACTTGTGCATGTTAAACACTTACAAACCTAAAAACACTTTGCTTCAGAAATGCACTATTTACACTACAGTACACTTACTTAGACTTAGAACAGAAAGAGAAGAAATGCAGTATAATTTTTGAGTCATGGAGGAAAGCCATGAGAGGCTCAACATATAAACATGGTGAGTGGCATTATTGTGAATTGCACAAGCTTTAGTTCACTTACCTTTCACTGTAATCTGACGGTACTGTCATTTGTGGACTGTAAGATGATTGTACGTAGATGTACTCTACTACTTCACTGTAGAATACTGTAATCCAGTATTGTGTGAGCCTAAGGCGTTCCTGCTGCAGAAGCCACCCTGAAGCACTGCAGTAGCTAGTTTTTTTTTTTCTTCTTCTTCTTCTTTCTGTGGGTCAGGGCCTGGCTGCATCAGCCATTCTCACTGCTCACTCTCCCCAGACACCAGCTGCCTCTGCAGCCTCATCTTCCCACATCTCTGCTGTCACCTCTCCCTATGCTGCAGGGACAGTCACACACTCAGGCAACAATGGAGGGCTGCAAAACTTCATAAACAGCTGCCATTTAAAAGTGACATTGGTTAATAAGGAGTGACTTTTCTGACTCACAATGATTGGTCGTGCTGTCAATCTAGTCCCTTTGTTTCTTTTTAGTACAAATGCAGTTACTATAAGTTGCTTGGGACAAAACTGTCAAATAAATACAATGTGCTGGATGGTGCATACCCCTCTCCCTTCCCTTGTTTCCTGTCTCTATCTATCCTGTTGTAATGGAAAAAAAATAAAAATTACCCACAAATAATCTTATTTGAATACTTATTAGTCTGTGATAGTCATGGAATATATAGAGCTGCTCATTTAATAATGAAAGTATGCCGCATATTGGATTTAAATTAGATAATAAGGAATTCAAATTGAGTCCAAGTGCAGTGTTCTAACAATTACATTTCCATATGAACAGATGCTTTATTTAGAAAGATGGCTCAGTGAACCTTCTCCCTGTCTGGTCCAATTAGCCATAATGCAGCTTATATCAAACATTGCTAGTGGCAGCATCACGGACTCTTTTAAAACCCTATAAATGGTTGTTCATTATGGAGCTTGTTCTCAGTCATCATGCTACAAGGCATCATCTTATGGCATCTTTTTCTTCTATAACAGTGTGGGCTCTGTTGAAGTATTAAAAAATAAAACTGACAGTTTGCTGAAACTCATACTGCATATGTTCTTTATCCTCTGACAGTTCTCCTACAGATTGATTTGCGATACAGCCTTGCTTGCACTATTGCTCATCTGCCAGTGCTGCAAGGATGCAAATGACCATTGTTATGAAATAAAATCATAAAAAGATTAATAATCTGCCATGTAGACTGACCATTTGATTTGATTCGAGCAGGCTTAAGGCAACACTGTAAGCGAAGATGTATAATTAACAACTTCGTATTAAACGCACTATTATCTGGATCACACCCACCCTCTGCCAGCTAGAGCAGATTGGCAGGAAAAGGAGGAGGGGGGCTGTGTTGTTCTGTTTCTTTCCAGCCAACTGTGCATTTGCAGTATTTCATGGTCTTTCTGTATGTCTATTTAGTGGCAGGCCCGACAGTAAAATCAATTGGTGGTGGAGTTTTGGATGAGTTTTAACTGCATCGTGTGGGCGATCAGAATCGAGTCCAGCGGTGTCTTGTAGTTGTTTTTGTTGCTGCCTTTATGGGACTGTTAAACCACTGCAGCAATCTCCCTATCTGTTTCATCTCTGTCCACAGGCAAACAGACATGTCCTCCGGAAAAATTTGACTGCGGGGGATCCACCAACAAGTGTGTCTCATTGTCATGGAGATGTGACGGGGAGAAGGACTGCGAGAACGGTGCGGATGAGGAGGACTGTGCCTCTGGTAAGTTTGTCAGACTTGGGGATCAGTTGTTTAGCATTATAAAAAATAAATAAATCAAAATAAATACATGCACCATCGTTTCTGCTGGATTTCAAATTGTGGCAAAGACAGATGTGCAGGAGTGAATGACTAAAATGAGAATTCAGAATGCTCCTTTTCTGCATTTTGCAGGGTTTCATCCTTTCTCTCACTAATCGTCCAGAAGCTTAAGACATTAACGCACAGTAGGGAACACTCTATATAATTAAAGGGATTTAAGGAGAAAGTGTTTTTTTAAAGACAGCTGCACTTGACAACAGCAGTCCCCTTTGATGTAAAATGAGTTCTGATGTCAGATATTTCCAATGAGGTTCCTGTCGTCAACATTTTGAGCCTTGAGCCTTTAGCCTTTTGATTCCAAGTTCCTCGTAGCCCTCCAAAGTGACTTCACCTCCTACACAGCCAATCAGACAACTCAACCGTGTGCCTGCAACCCCCCCCCCCCCTCCTCCCCACCCCGCCCCCCTGCAGGGACTATCCTTGCCCTACTTCTGAGGCGCCGTGAAGAATTGGCTCCTTCTTTCCCCCCTCTCTCTCTCTCTCCCTTCCCTCTTCACGTCAAGAAACACTGATTGAGGCAACAGAGCTGTAGGGGGTGTAGTGTTGTCACTTTGAAGTGCAACAAATGCACGGAGAGAGATGTCTCCTTATTATCCTATATAAATGTTCTATTTTTTTTTTTTCATGCATCTGCTCCTTTCACTTGTTTGCGTGTGTGTGTGTTTGTATGTAAGTGTGACTGACTGATGGTGAAGCAAATGTTTATGTAGGAACACACTCAATTTAGAGTTTTCTTGTCGAGGGGAAGCCAAATCGATTTGGTATGAAATTAGAGCAGAAATCAGAGAAATTGTCTGCTTGAATGGAAACTCAGCCTCTTATGCTTGAAACATGTGTGATACAAGGCCTTTCAATTTGTTGTGCTATAAAGATATTCTTTGCTGGATCAACCTGCAAGTGGCCTGTCAATATTTCCTCATCTCAAAGTGGCCCCCCCAACACTCGTGCTAGAGCAAGTGGTTGCGATTCCATCGACTTTAGATCTAATGCCTTCTTAGCTCAGATGGCTTTTCACTGCGCCGTCCATTGAGACCCAGTCTAGCCTGTGCTAATCCTTTTTTCATTCTAATGTCTGTATTGATGCAGCAGTCTTAAGCCTCTCAGTGGTGACATGAGGGCAGGAAGCTGCCAACCACCCAAGCACAGGCCAAAATCCCTCCAGAGGTAAACGCCACTGACCAGGAGTTGCACCACAGTGCAAGATAGCATCGCAAATCACGTCTATTAAGTGCTGCTCGGGCCAGATTATCTGAAGACTGATTAGGCCTAATGCCAGTGTGAAAGATGATGTTTAAATGAAGGGCAAGGAGCTTTTAAATGTTGCCTCAGTGGAGAGCAATCTGAAGGCGGTAAGCACTGATTCTTGTGTGTTACGCTTGTGGTTCAGCCCACTAACGTAAATGATGATGTTCATGCTGGATACTGGATGCAAACAGTAAAATTGAACATCACTCATTAACATTGAGTGTTATACAAGTGTTACACAAAACCTGTGCGAATGCAAGTGGCGAGAAGCTGCAGATCTTTCACATTTAAACCCAGTGGTTTGAGAATGTTTCAGTGTATCTGGGGGAAGCTGGAGTATTGACTTCAAAGCACCATTAACTGTGCCGTATGTTTGGATTTACAAGGAAAGGATAAATTAAATGGACGAGAATAAAGCTTTTTACTGAACAATGTAGGGTTCCTATCCTCCTGAGACCCGGTAATTCATTTTTGTCCTCTGTGGAGGACACACGTCTTTCTTCTGCATTTCAGTAATTGTGTTGCCTGCAGTGTTGAAGTTTGAAGTCCTCTGTGGAGGTCATCCTGACCTTTCCAGTGACATCTCACGTGTGGGGGGGAATAATTAAAAATGAGAATTTGGGATGTTGCTAAAGCTAAAAATGTATTTTAAGTAAAAAGAAACTTCAATTGCTTTTTACATTTTTTTCTATTATATGCACCGAACTTGTCTGAATCAACTATTTTCTTCAGTGTCCTCTGTGATGGACATCAGAGCTTAGCAGAAGAGATGAATATTTCCTCATTCCTTAACATTTTTGCTCATAACCTTCCACTTTTTAACATACTGAATAATTCACACAAACATTTCACAACTTTCCCTTGTACTTCTTTCTCAGATAGATGACATAGACATATTTAGAAACAAACCAAGAGTCAGAGACACTTAATGACATAAATCATGTATTTTATAGTGACCTGGCTTCACATTTAGTTTATTTCACTGACTGTCACATCCACTGCGGCTCCTTTTTCACTCCACCTTGTAGTATTTCATTGCCTTGCTTTGTGATTGTGGATAAACATGTCTTTAGTCATTTCCTTTACAGTTATGATCCAGATTTTGGTGGAACTTCACTGCATCGGTAACTTGTGAAAGCATCGTTCATTCACATTCATGCCTTTGTGAGCACGCTCATGCTTAATCTTGCTTACAGCGAGCAAACACATCCAAAGTCACTTTACACTTTCACTTGGATTTAGCCAAGGGTGAGCAGAGAAAACTGACTGAGCTGGAACATACCCAGTGAACCCCAGCTCGCTGTGCTATTAGTAGGAATTTACAGAGTGCATAGCCTGCCGCAAACTTGAAAAAGTAAATCTTGCAGAGGCGTCCTGCTAATTGAGTCATCCTCATGTTGAATTACTGTGTATATTAAGTAGAACCTAGCACTCACCACAAGAAGCTTTTCTTGATCAACACTACATTAAGCAGCATCTCTAGCGAGGCTTGGGGAGAAATCTGAACTCTGTCCTTAACCCTCAGTGATGTGGACGTTAATGTGCACTTAGTCTCTGGACATCTCTTCTGAGCACGCAGTCTGCTGGGATCCACTGCGAGGCATACGGGCCAGTGTGGATTTGTGTCTTCAAGTGTGTTTGATTTTTCTGCATAAGTGAATTTCTGCTTGTTTTTCTTTATTCATATTTAACACTGCTTGGATAGTATGAGGCAAACAATTACTTTTTGCACCGCTCACAGCTGTCTCCCTGTCCCTGTAGTACAACTGAACTGGCAGATACATGGCATCCCCAGTGATGAAGAATTATTTTACAGTGCTAAAGTGCTGCCACTGACAAAATGTTCTAATTTCAGCCCGCTAAATGAATCTAGCTGTGTTTTTAAATGACGATAAATGCTGGGTATTTCGTTTCACGTCAGCGCTCGTTCCATGGCTCCTTTCACTTGTTCAGATTTAGCTAGTCGTGTCAGTCAGTCATGATATCAGGGAGAAGGTTAATAACTGACTGGCTACCTGTGCAGACTGACTCTGCTCTGCTACAGCCGGGCTTTGCTCTGTAAGTGTGTGTGTGGCATCACAGGAAAGGTCAGTCACAGAGCTTCATAACCAGTGTGACACTGTGACCTGTCAGAACCGGCCATAAGCGAGAGTGTGTGAGCGTTTCTACTTTTCAAGGCTCGATGTGAGACACTGCTGTGTGTGTGTGTGTGTGTGTGTGTGGGGGGAGGGGGGGTGCATGGATGTTCAAGTGACCTTGTTGCAGTGGACCTATGCTGGAATGGACAGGTCTGAACTGCCTCTTCAGTGTAAATGTGGGCCTATCTACTGCATGAGGATGTTAAGTGAGTAATATTATATAGAAATAAAAAATAATTATCTTCATCTCACTTCTCTTTCTGCTGATTCTTTTCCTCCTCTTGAAATAAAAAAATCTTTCTTTGCATTTCACACTTCCTTCATCCGCGCTGACTCATCACATACAATCCCTCTCAAAAGCACACGCTCATCAACTGTAATACTAATCTGAGTAGAACAACCTGTCATCTCTTGCACCTACATCTCAGCCCACTTGTTGCCACTGGCAACAATCTTTTATCATCAAAGACATCAGAAAAAAATAAAATGGGTTACGTTTCCAGGTCCTGCTCCAAGGCGGCAATCGTTACGTACAGTTCCCCCACTGGAAAACAAAGTCTCTCTCCATGAGACCACTTGTGTACATCATTAATGGTCCTCCTTCTGTGTAACACTGTACATGCTATGTTGAATTTCCTTAATTATTTTGTGCCCAATTAGCAAGGAGTGGGGGCAGAACCATAACAGGGACAGAAGTTACTAAGCTGAATGAAATGCTTGATTAATATTAATGAATATAAAGCCTGTCACTGAATCAAATCCATCACACTTGTTTTGTTTCAGCTACTTACGCCATGCTTCTGTGGAAACCACGTCGCTACCAGTGAATTAATTAAACACTCATGTTTGCAAAGCACATAAACAGATGGTTTTAGTGTATGGTATAAATACATACTGTGGGATCCTAATTAGGATACTATCTGGTATCTGATGTTTTTCCTAGCTGTGGAAGTCTTTACCCAAATTAACTCGGCATGTGGGAATGCTTATGATTTCCTACTTTACTGTGATTAATTATATATATATATATAATTTTTCTTGTGCGACTTTATGTGCTGAGTCTGTGTTAAAGGTTTTAGAATGCCGTTCTTTTTAATGTAACAGCCAAAAGCAGCAGTGTTCAAGCTGAACTCCCTGTGGTTTGTGTAAAATATCCCATTTTGCTTCTCCCTGTGCTGGCCTCTGTGCTCCTTTGGGCTTGCTGATTCTTTATTTTTTTTTTTTTGCTTTTGGCCAGACATGACTCGAGACAGGGAACGCTGGAAAAGGTAGGGAGAGGCAGAGGAATGACTTTACAGGAGCCTTGAAGTTGAGAAATAGCGAAGATCGGAGCAAAGTTTTCATTCCTGCACAGGAACATTTCCAGGCAGCAAGGAAGAAAATCAGTGTGGCTGTACATAGGCAAAACACAGCATCTATCCATCTAGTCCAAACCCCGACTTCGAGTTTTCTATATGCCACATAAATAAGGCAGTAGCTAATTCTAAACATTATAGCATATAGACAACTAGTGTCCCCTTGTTGAGCCCAGGAGAAAACTAAAATTACTAAGGCAAGAAACAGCAAACACGTTATAGAGGGAGAAGATGTTTTGACAGAGAAGGAAGTTCCACAATAGAGATCCGTCACAAAGAGATGACGGCAGAGAGAGCCCTGTTATCTTTCACTCCACAGGAGATGAAGCCTTTCTCCATCTTCTTGTGATAACCACCATCGTCCCCTCTCCTTCGTCTTTGAATCTCTTCCCTTGTTATGATACCAGTGTTGACTTTCATCCTACCTGAGAAACTCTTATTTCTGTCTCCGTGCCGCTATCTCTCAAGCTAATTCGAGTTAATAAGTTCCTCACCTCCAGTCTTACTTGTTCTCATCTGCCTAAAGATGTGGCCAATGTTGAAGTTTCATCTTTTATTTCATGCACTGAGCATAAACTGAAACACTGCTGTACATATATTTATGTTTGTTGAATTAGTTACAGGGTACAAAGGATAGTCGAATGATTTGTCTTAATCATTATTGGATATAATAACACTCTCCAGACTTCTTTCTAAAGTTCTTTTTGTTGATCCTCTAGATGCCAAAGCATGTCCCAGCGGCGAGTTCATGTGTGCCAACCGCAAGTGCTTGGCCACCGTCTATGTGTGCGACGGCGACGATGACTGTGGAGACGGCAGTGATGAGCTCAAGTGCGCGGCCCCCCTGACCTGCGGGCCCAATCATCTCCGCTGTAACACCTCAGAGTGTGTGCCGCTCATGTGGAGCTGTGATGGAGACCCTGACTGTTCTGACAATTCAGATGAGGGGCCGGAGCGCTGCGGTGGGGACGGGGTCCCCTACCTGGCCAACCGCAAGGCAAACTGCACTGCTGGGGAATTTCGCTGCGCCAATGGCGAGTGTGTGCGTCTGACCTGGAAGTGTGATGGAGATCCAGACTGCAAGGACAAATCGGATGAGTCTGACTGCCGTGAGTTTCTTTTTCTGTTTCTTCTCTTTGTTTAACTCCCCTTATACTGCGCTCTCCCACATAGCTTATTTCCTCGTTTTTTTATCTTGCTGTTGATTATAGAAATTATTTATTGTCATATTTAAAAGTCTGCCCACTCAGCTTGCAAATGCAGCTGTCTCTGAAAAGCTTTCTGTACATGGAATATATAACTAAGTGGTTGGATAGTTTCATTATAATAAAGAATTATATAGGTATATGTAACCATGGTTACACGAGGAGGCTTGTGTCCCAATTTTATCCTACTTACTAATTCTAAACCAGTCAGTATACACGTTTTTCATGTATTCATACATAATAAATATTTATACTAAATGCTTAGACGGTATGCTAAGACAGACAGTACATTCTTTATACAAGTAGCACAGCAGCTAATAGAGAATTGGGACACAGCACATCAAAACCCCTTCTCATAAAGTCATAGTTACTGTAAACTGTACAGCAGGCGGATCTTTTTTGCAGATAGTCGTTCATTGACATATTCATGCCTTTACTTTTTTCTTTTAGTAATTTGATTTCTTTTGTTTTCATTTTTTATTAAACTCAAAAAAAATTATGAGATAACACTTATCTTAGTGAAGTAAGTTGAACATAGCTTTGTTAAGTAGATCTAACTAAATGGTTAGATTGTATTTTTGATCGAGCTATTAAGTTAGATCAACATAAAATACCTAAGTTGAAGGATGTTTTTAAATATACTTTTATTCTGCATACAGTGTATTAGCACTGAATGAGTACTTTAATCACTGGGCTATAGGCATTTTGCCTCCCTTTTCCCTACTCTCATATTGTTAAAGATAATTCATGTTCTCTGTTGTATCCACAGAATCTCTTTTCTCTTTTTCTCATAGACTTTCAAATTACATCAATGCTCAACAATACTGCTGTTTCTAAAAATATTATTATGTGGAATACTGTGTGCAACTTGCTGAGGAGATAGATTCAGCTTGATCCATACAATGGAGAAGATAAGATATATACAGTGGCTCTGAGTAAAGAAAAGAGTGTTGAACAGTGCACCACGAAACTGGAAGAGCTATTTATATTTATATCTATTAAATGTTACGAATTTCAGACAATGTTAAAACAGCTTTACAAAGATGTGAATAAATGTTGTTCCATCACCATTGACAGTGGCTTTCAAAGCTGATGTTTGATCAGCCTCAACTCAACCTGGTACAGTAAACGTGACATGGTAAAAACCCAGCTCACGTTTACTGTACATTATTTTTGCCTGTTTGCTTTGAGACTGAAGAATGCACAAACACAAACATCACATCCTTCCTCATGTGAGGTGTCACTTTGCCATTTAGCACATTTCTACTCTTTTTTTTTTTTTTTATGTGGCAGGTACAGAATGTGTCTCTGATGATAAAAAAAACGGTGTGAAAATGGGGCCTTGTGATAAAAACAGGTTTTCCTATTAGCTGGTCATGGATGGGGGAGCCCTGAAGCTCTTGTCTCGCTAAGCCTGGGTGTGAAGCCCAGATAGTCTCGCTATTCATTATCAAGATGTGCAGAGCACACATCAAACCCACCTCTCGCACTCTGTGGTGTCATATAAGCAGCACTTTAAGGAGACTGATGTTTTCTTAGCCAACTGGATCTCTGCAATAATGGGAGGCCTGGAGACAGTTAGAGGCTCAACCTCAGCCTCGACCTCAACCTCTTTCAGACTTTGCCGTTTTAACCATTTACTGCATTTCACATGCTTTTTTTTTTCCAAGTGAAGATTGCCTTGCCATAGAAATTGAAAATTTCTGCCAACTCTACAACTGACAACAAATTCTTATAGGTATACAATGTGTTTATACATCTGTATACAGAAGTACTGTAAGTAAGTTCCTGGCCAGTCAGATCTCTACGTTGATGTCTCATATGATACAGAGAAACCCTTTACGTACAGGATGTTGTTGTAGACGTGCCGTATACAACAACATCTTGTCTATAGAGGACTTCTGCATACACATACAGTGTGTGGCCAGGTTACTGCAGCCCTGGCTCTATTACGTTCCCTGCATGCTGCTGACTTCGTGATAACACTAAATCATATCCGCCTCAGTCAGATATTGGTTTTTAGCTTGGATTAGAGTGGAGTTATATGAGAACACTGAACCCGTTGATGAAAAGCTTGTCTCTGCTTGGGATGTTAATGAAAGTTGGTGTGGTTGGTCATCTTTTCGTTACTATATTGAAACCCATTCATCACACTGCCTCAGGTTAGCAGTCTCCGTCCTGTTGTATATTTGTGAGTTGTAATGCAACAAAAAGTCTGGACTTGGTTTCAACCACAGAATGTTGTGTTCCCCGTGAAGGGATTAAAGAGATTAAAACATTTCATGTCTGTGTGGGTCTTACAGCACTATTGACGTGTCGTCCTGATGAGTTCCAGTGCGGTGATGGTTCCTGCATCCACGGCACCAAGCAGTGTAACAAGATCTATGACTGTCTTGACCACAGCGACGAATCTGGTTGTGTCAACGGTGGGTTCACCTGTCATCTCTGGCTGTCACAATCTGTCCTCCTCTGCCTGATCGCCTGTCTTCTTCTTTGGTGCATGTGTCAGTTTGAATTTGTAACCCTCCTTCTTGTTCTGTCTACTAGTATTTAAATTCATTGTGTCTCTGCCTTTTGTACAACATTATTGTCAGCATTTGGCCCTGTAGTCGCTTAAGGTTCAATTCTCTAAAACAGAGAGTTTAGTGGCTACAGGACATGTGGTACAGTACCTGTATAATGCAGTATTGCTGAGCAAAGAGCCTCCATTTAATGTATCTGAGCAGTGTTTGTGCTGTAATTTTAGGTTTTTCTATTACACCTATGTTTCTTAGCTGGTGACCGAGGTTGAAGTCCAACTAGAGAGAGAAGTGCAAAACTGAGAGGAAACTCACTGATCGATAAAAACAATACACTTCCTTTATACCATAAAACGTTCCTAACTGTTTTTCTAAAGGAACGACTGCCTACAGAAGCTGAAATTGGTGTAAACAGTATTGATGGAAATTGTAAAGCCACAGCAAAGATCCACAGAGATGAGACAGACTGCAGAGTAAGGTTGTAACCTCTTTCATATAGCAGCAGGCTAGAAACGTAGATTTTGCACATAAGAAAGTGGGAATTTGTGAGTGACAAGACCTGTGTGATCTTTAAAGTGTCGTTGACCAAAACCTCCCAGAAAGTTTTCTATTAATCCACAAAAAGACGTTTTTATTTGTTTTAGATTCATAAAACTAACTTTGATGCTCAAATGAAACTCAGTGAAGAACAATTATGGTAATTCTCTGGACATATATTATAGTTGAACCATTTGCTGAAATGACCATTGATGATATGTCCTGTGGATCCAGCCAAGTGCTTTTTGTATGCCAGTTTCATTACTACTCCTTTTTTTATATTCTGATGAATAATTCACAAGCAGAGTGCAAAATTATTTGGAGGAAATTAAGCCCTAGCAGTGTGAAACGAGACCAAATTAAAGTTCAGTTTTTATTACACGGGTTTTTTTTTTAATATGGGGTGATATGAATATGTGACTAGGAAATACTTTCTGCTGCCGCTTGTTTCATGGGAGCCTTCAATAATTCGGCGAACCACTGGAGAAATTCAATTTGATTTCACACCCTTTTTTTGATTCAAGGGGAATAATCAGTTCGCAATACAGTAGCTTATGCAAATGACTGTTTGTGATGTCCATGCTGCAGTGTACATGCTGATGCGCCGTCTGCTTCTTTTGTCGCAGCCACCAAATGCGAGGGACCCTTGAAGTTTCTGTGCAAGAATGGAGAGTGTATCGATAGCTCCAAGGTGTGTGACTCTGTCAAGGACTGCAAGGACCGATCAGATGAGCCCAAGAAAGAGTGCGGTAAGAGGGCTTCTTCTGCACACAGTTACATGGTTGGACTCTCCTGATAATACTCTTTTACTTATGATGCAAGTAAAGTTTATCGCTCTGTGTCTGGCCTGCTTCTGACGTGTGTCAGCGCAGCTTTTGTTACAGCCCTGTGCTTTGAGACAGCATGCCTATGCACATCAGCACAACGGACTGAAGCAGTTAATGCAGCAGCCTGATAATGTTTGCCATAACAAGATGCATCTACCTCCCTTCTATTAACGTGCATTTCAAAAGCATCAGAGGTGCACTCGAATTAGCAGCAGCCTCTGTTGATCAGAAAAAGAGTGTGAAAGGGAAAGGGATGTCGTAGTTAAACAAACATTATTGGTGTATTAATTATTATCTCTGTGTTGAAGTGGGAGAGCGGGAAGCAGACATTCCCACTCTCCCACTCAAATAGTGACATTTCCTCCAGGGAACATACTGTTGAGAAGGGAAAAGTGACAGCTGGCAGAGTAGACTGACCTCTGCTAGAGACAGAAATTACAGGACTGAAAAGGTATTCCTGAGTGTAATTTTCCTCCCTCTCCCTCTCTCTCTCTCTCTCTCTCTCTCACTGCTCCATCTCTCCTCCTCTGCCTCCATCTCTCCCTCTCTCCCTCTGCCCTTCAACTTGAGGCCATGTTCCCCGCTCATTATAAGCGTGTCCACACACACCTAGCTCATCACTCTGCTCGCTCAAGCGTTTACTTTCAAGATGCTCCCCAACTGAAACACATGCAATGAAAACGCACACACACAGAAACAATAATACCTCTCTCTGCATGGAAACACTCATACACAAAGTAGAGGTTGAGTGTGATTGGGATGTATTTGAAGCATTGGTCTTACTGCCCTACGGCCATACATCAGGGAAATAAAGACAATGCACTTCTCACTGTTTGCCATCTCATTAGAAATAATGTTATATTAGTTTGTATGTGGTGCTGTGAATGTGATATGTGTGTATATGAGCATAGTGAGAGAGATGGACGTGGGCTAGAGAAGGAGAGATGTTATGTTTGGCTGTCTGGAAGAAAGGATACTTGACCTCTAAATTATGACTGTCCTAGGAGGCAGTCTGGAAAAAGGAGTTCATATTTTCACACAGGGTCTTTCCAGAGCCATCTTCCGTATCCACCCAGCACCTCTTACGCCTTTTCTTCTGCCGCCGAGTAGCTGCTGTGAGTGGCAGACTGCTGTCACCCATCCAGCTGAATTAGAGATGAGGATTTAATGCTGGTGGTTGCAGTGCTGAAATTCTGCTGGCATTTATAGAAGCCAAAGATGAGAATGTTACCACAAAATGAACCTTCTGCCGGTCTTTGCAGAGAGAACTGCATTTTGTCTAGTTTTGTTACAGCGTACAAGGATGTTGTCTTGTATCCGTCCAAGAAACTTCCCCAATGTATCATGGATGAGGCGAGCTCATCATGTTGGATTTCAGCAGTCTCTACATTTCTCGTAGTCAACCTACTCTGTATTGTGCCGTACTCTGAGAAAAGACCACAATTTCCAGGAAAGTCCATCAGTAATTTATTGCAAGACCCAAGAACTGAATCACTACAACTTTGTTGCAGCTGTAAAGAACCAATATCATGTAATAATCAGTCTCTGCAGGATTTCACTGGCAACTTTTTTAATCCAGGGAAGGCCCACAATCTAACTTGACGAGCTTATTGAGGAAGTTTCTTGCACAGATACTATATAGATCTTGTGCATTAAAAAAAAAATTTGCAAAACATGCTTTTATTGTTTTGCAATGGACTGGGAACAAGTAAGAAATGCTAAATTAATATAGACATTTCACTTGATAAACAATTCAGTGAATAACTCAATATAAATCAGATATTTGAATCAAATTATAAAAATAACGTATTAATATTATACAGGACAATACAGGACTATTAGGAAATAATTTTTAGTTCAAGCAGAAAAACTCTCCGTACACTCCAGCACCAGATGGCAGATAGACAAAGTCAGAGTACTTAAAGTTAATGCAGAAGGAGAAACAAATATTTGCTAGATTAGATAGTCAAGACCAAAAACAGATAATTGGACATTGAATATTGGACTTAACAAGGAAGAGGGCAGAAAACGATGGCAACGGCAAAGAAATGTGAGTCATGTTTCATCATGTCTGCTTGATGTCCAAATAGGCAACTGTCTGCTAACGCCTTATAAACAACTTAATAGGACATATTAACTTAAAAGGTGAAAATGTGTCAGTGCAGCATAGTTTTGTTCACATCTTTAAGTTATAATCATTTTAAAATAAGTAAATTGTGCTTCCGGAAAAATATCAGTATGTTCCCATTACTCTTAACATCTGATACTGTATGCAGCGGAAATGCTCAAAATGTGAGAAGAAAATTCAAACCTTCCCAAAAACAGCACAGATTTATATACAGTATATATATATATATATATATATATATATATATATATATATATATATATATATATTATAGATAATATATATATATATATAGATGTAATATATATATATATATATATATATATATATATATATATGTATATATATATATATATAAACATATAATATTCATTCCAATAAAAAAATGTTTATTCCTTTTAAAATAAAACTCCACTTTAGACTTTACACAGATTACTACTGCCCTATTCATTATTTAACACAGTAACATACGCACTGCTACACAGGCTCAGACAAATATCCACAAAAGAAAAACGTTACAGATTTATGAGGTGTGAAAATGTGAAAGGGTTTTTTTTTTTATATTTCTTTCAGTTTACATTAAGGTAATGAGGCTTCATCTTGGAACCGGTGACTAGCTGAGTGGGGAGTTTCAGCTGATGCTGAGCTTTGCTTTAGACCAACTGTTCACTGTTCATATACCGCAGCCTTGGTTTCAGTCACTGGTTACTGTTGACAGACATAAGCACTCTGGCAGTTGAATCCACTTTTTTCATTATCACCAGTCTCCAGTTGTTGCTCACTGTGCAGCACGGTTACTTGTTTGTGCAAAAAGCCTGCGCGCTGTTCAATGAAACACTGGAGAGAATAAGTTTCTTTCCCTTCAGTTCAGCTTTCATTCGTTTCTCTTACCTCCTGTGACTCAGTTGGACAATAAGCTTTTGTCAAATCAAACATGGATGGAAAAGAGAGCATTCTAAATAATTAAAGTGCACTCTTAATACTTCCTGTCACTGCAATGGTGAATTGATACAGTACACTTAATGTACTAGCTTATGATTTGTCATCCTTACATATGTTGAGCCAATGTGTTGAGGAGATGTAACACTGACCTCTGACTCTTTCTTGCTATCAAGCAATTCACAAGCCCTTTGTGTGTGGTACAGCACAATTGAATCGGCTTTATTGCTTGTGCCAACCGCGTGTCGGCTCTTTTGACCTACTTTTACACGAGCGTGGTTGGTTTTACATCTTTTTCAGGATGCGTTTACTTCACTCTGCCGCAATTCAGCGTGCCTGTTTAATTTAGATGTCCTCAATCACTCCTGGGACGGATCCTTAAGGGATATCTCAGAATCCCGGTTCAAGACATTAATCCTCTCACACACACATATTTCATATCCGAGCCAAATGGTCCTGGATCTCAGTTTAAGAACTCCCGGTGTGTGTCTCTTTGATTTCTTTTTCACATCTGATAATGATTCAGTAAGGGTGGAAAAGAGCTGAGTGCTGGAGCTGAGATAAAATGACGAAGATTGTAAAGATGATTTCCATGTTCTCTGTGTGCGCCACACACACTGTGTTCATGCATCTGTACTACATAGCACAAGCAATGTAGATGTAATAAAACGTTTGAGAGTAAATGAGTTTTTATAAATCAGTTGTTTGACCCATCAAATAACCACATGCTCCTAACTCACCAGTGACGGGCTGCAGTTGACCGCTGGCTCTTCTCTTTGTCTCCCAGGGCTGAATGAGTGCATGATCAACAACGGTGGCTGCTCTCACGTCTGCATGGACCGACCTATAGGCTTTGAGTGCCAGTGTCCTACTGGTTACCAGCTGCTGGATAAAAAGACTTGTGGAGGTAAAGAAACATAAATATTATATTAGTATAAGTATTTCAGACAGATATTGTGACAGAGTGACTGCCAACCAAGTTAGTCTGAGTGTGTTTGTATTGCTTTGGGCAGCTCTCGGCTCTCTAGCTGTCCATCTTTGTTTATCGTGCACAGCTTGTCACTCCCACAGGGAACATTGCACAGTCGTGCAGCTCTCTCACACACATATAGCATGTCCTCCACACACTTTCCCATGCTTTTAACACTAATGTTTCTTCATCACACCCAAGGAAAATGCCTGAGATCTGCTGGAAGGAAGCCGATCAGAGAAGTCAACAGTTACACGCCCTGTCTGTCAACTTTTTTCTTCATAACGACAAAATGTCTGCTTTGCTGCAGCACTCAGGGCCATAAATGTGCACATTATCCTGCCCAATATAGCTGTTACTTCACCCAAAAGTGTTGGTTTTTTTATTTTTTAAGGAATCCAGTTGCTGCTCTTATCTTGCGCTGCTCGGGAATTAGTCACTGTCTCTCTCCCTGCGTCTTTGAGTTGATTGATGAGCTCCTCTCCTTTTCCTCCCTGCAGACATTGATGAGTGTGAGAACCCTGACGCTTGTAGCCAGATCTGCATCAACTACAAGGGGGATTTTAAGTGTGAATGCTATGAAGGTTACGAGATGGACCCTGTTACCAAGACCTGCAAAGCAGAGGGTGAGTTACAATGATCAATGAAGAACTCAAAGCGAGGGACTTCTGCTTTGAAGCTAAGTGG
Organism: Anabas testudineus; assembly: GCF_900324465.2. Taxonomy (NCBI): domain Eukaryota; kingdom Metazoa; phylum Chordata; class Actinopteri; order Anabantiformes; family Anabantidae; genus Anabas; species Anabas testudineus. Next base: position 6,810,714 of record NC_046626.1, on the reverse strand, counting down.
GGCGATTGTAGTGTTTCACACACGTACTGCAGTAACTTTGGTTTTGTTTAGAAGAATTCAGCTGCTCTGAAAATGTGAAAAACTGTGTTGTGCTGTAACTAACAAGACGTTCTCTCAGATGTTGCGCTGCCTCATTAGTGCAGCACTTCGCTCTCACAACTTTTGTACAACAATGTCAACCCCCCCCCACATCTCATAATCACAAACATCTTTCCGCTGTTAGTTTTTTTTTTTTATCATTGCTCCGCACGTGTTTGTGTACTTGGCATAAAAAAAAAAACAAAAAAGCATCACCAAGGCAACCGCTGAGTTTCTCCCAGGGCAAATCTGTCCTAACGTGTCCTGTCCAATTAGACGGTTTCATGAGTGACAGACCGATGCATTTGGCCACGCGGAACACTTATAATTAGGTATAGCAACTCTTCAGGGCTACCTGGCTGAGTCACGCTGGGTGCTAATTACATCGGTTTAATCTGGTCTCCTGTTAGGCTGGCTGACAACAGTTGTCGGACTAGCGGAGAACAAAGTGAACTGCTAAGAGGCCAATTAATGTCCCTTGACCTCCAACTATATCCGGAAGCTGTTAGCAAGAGGATTACGGAGAGGGGCCACTTTATATGTTTACACTTCATTTACTCAAAAATCTTCATTATTTAATGGGCACAAAACAGTAAGTCAAATGAAAAGTGGTGATTTGGTCCCTGTGGCTCTCAAATGCTGTGATTTCATTTCCCTCAATTAAACTGAGCTGATATCAAAGCACTTGCAGGCATGCATATGTGTGTGTTTGCATTTGTACACACTGCATTTGTCCACACTTGTGTATTTCTCTGCGCGTGATTGCCCAGAGTGTTTGCTATCAGTTCATTGTGGCCAGCAGAGAGCCGTGGGTCTGGCTGTGTGTCAGAAGCGGCTGAATCAAAGTGAATGCAGCAGTTCCACCTCTTGGTTTTGAGACAATGAAAACTACTGCTGCTGTGACAGCCCATAAAAGCAGCAGGGGATTTTCCCCTTCAGAGGGGTTGGAAATGTCACCGTAATGGCCAGTTGTTGAGAACACTTAGCCCAGTCACCGTTCAGACTTTTGGCTGGGGCGGAGGAGAATGGCAGAGATGTTCAGGAATCTGATACTACAATGAGGCGACGACACACACACTGTCGAAAGAGAAACTAAGGCCAGTGAGCCATTAATGAGAGAATTTCATATCTGCCTCTAGAGATAACTGGCTGCAGCTGCCATCCTATTACTGCACGCTGTCAGAATGAGATACGCTCAATATAGATGTTACAAGACAAAGGTGGGCTGTAGTTGCTAGCCAGTGTGATAAAACCTTCCCCTGCAGGCACATGCTGTTATGTATCCCACTTAGCTTTTTCCTGGCAGAATTATAAGAGACCGAACAAGCAGGCGTGATAATAAAAATGCATCTTAAGTTGCAGTGTTGAGTTTTGTGTCTAATTAAAATCTCTCCTGGGTGACCCCGAGACAGCTCTAACAATAAGCGCGGATAAACCAAAATAAAAACACACTCAAACGCTGGTGCTGAGGTGAAGCAGCTTGTGTCCATGCAGCTGCAAGTGGATGTTTGACACCTTTGTTTGTTTGGTTACGTTTTTAGAAACGGGGATATAGCCACCAAACCACTGATCACATGAGATGCATTCTGCCAGCAGACGAGACCTGTGATCCATTAATGCCCCTATGATAGAGACACTGGAGGTCTTAATGCTTAAATTCATGTTGTTGCTTTTAATATTGTTGTGTGTTAGCTGCCTTACACAAGGGGAAGACATCAGTCTGATTTAGCTTTGCCCAAGGTTGTTTATCAGCCCTCAGAGGAAATGACCTGTCTTTTAGTGTGTGTGTTGTGTGTGTGTGTGTGTGTGTGTGTGTGAGAGAGAGTGATAGAGACAGAGAGAGTCTATTTAATTCTGCCCCTCATGTGAAAGTTGACAGCTTGCTGTTTAAAGAGGTGAATGCTAAAGTACTCCTGATCCATATTTGCAAGAAGATAATAAGGAGCGTACAAACTTCAATCAATACTCCAACTATTCAGCAGTTTTTAATGAAGGCCTTGTTAGAATAGGATATTGAGCTGTATCACACAAGCGTTGTTGTGATATGTACAGTATCTGTTAAAAGATGACATTTAGAGTATTGACTCTGGTGCTGGAGGAGCACGATGAGTTGGGATATGTATTTTTGGGGTTGTTACTGTAGAGGAACGTCAGTACCATTTTCTGACACACTCTCCAGTAGTGTCCAGCACACAGCAACATTTTGATGCTGTGCCGAAAACCAGTGTTTCATGCGTATTGGCATCTTTTGTATGTGTGTTTTGTGTTTGATTGCTGTCGCAGTGTGCAGGTACAGCCATCGCCTCTTATTCAATTAAAATATACTCAGAACACGTTGGTTCTACCATATAAATAGCTGAATCCACTTCAGTTGCTGTGCTGTGCTGTGCTGTGTGATGCTGTGCACTGATGATCTGTGGAGTTGGTGGATGAAAGCAGTTTTCTAATAAGAACTTGGACCTTTCTTCTGGCCCCTCACCAAACTGATTTAACCGAGCATTAGTAAAGTACATCACAGCACATTTGTCTTGCTTTAAATCTATCTGGCTGCACTGTACTTCAACCCTGACTTCTTGCCTGTTTTCACAAAAATTGAGCACCAAAGCATCTTTTTGCTTCGTGTGCAGGGAAAAGTCCTTACTTGCTCTTCACCAACCGACATGAGATCCGACGTGTGGACCTGGTGAAGAGGGACTACAGCCAGGTGGTTTCCACTCAGAAGAACACTGTGGCTTTGGACCTGGATGTGGCTAACAACCGCATCTTCTGGTGTGATCGCTTTCACCGGAAAATTTACAGGTAAATATTATAAGATAACATTACATTTAACATTTACAATTTTCTTAAGCTATTTGCAAGAAAAGCTTTGAACTAAATCTGTGTCAGACTCATGACTTAAACCACAGATTTGCTTGTACCTTTGTTCTGATGAATCCCGTCCTCATAAGTTGCATTTCAAACGTACGAGGACTTATGATGTTGCGATGCTTGGTTGTGGGGGAAGTGAAACATCACATTTATTAATGATAATAATAATGAAATACTTTATCATGGCGACGTCATTTGATGTGAAGTGCTAATGTAGTGTTCATTCCAAAAGACCACAATGTTTTGTAAAATAATGTAATAAATGATGTTAAAATATCATCATTTTAACATCATCATAACAAAAATATGATTGTAATTGAAATCCTGTAAGATTAAGAGTGGTCTTTAGGGCGTGTAGATTTACTTCGTACCACATAATAAAACACTGGTGAATGTCAGACACCTTGTAAATATAGTAGGTTTTAAGTGAATGCTTTGTGAATGAGGCCGGTTATTAGTAACCTAATAATTAGTTCATTATTATTTGATTTCAGAAAGTCATAAATCTGAAACTGTCAAAATGAACAAAAACACATTTTGTCCTCCTTAATTATTAATTCAGTTAATTCTATTTCCTTAAAATCTTTGCAGTGTTTTTTTTTTTTTTTTTATTTGTGTGTGTTTGAGCATAGATATTCTTCATTCTATCACAAATCCTGAATCATGCATGAATATGCATATACAGATATTCTGTACATGTCAAATAGATAGATAGTCTTTGCATGCTATATCCCTGGAGTTCTCCCGCTGGAACAAGCTGAAGGTTCTGGCTATTTACACAGCAGCTGAGAGTTTCTGAAAAACTTCGGAGAAACCTCTGATCATGAACAAAACACTGATAAAGTCCACGTTGTTGCATTCTGAGTTGATGTACTGAAGTTATTGTACTGAACATTTGCATGTTCGGCCTTTGATGGCTCAAGCCTGCTATTATTCCAGATTAATCCCACTTTGCCTGTTGTTATCCCAACTACGTTTTCTCCCTAGTGTGCTTTCTAATTGGAACACTGTGTTCTCTTTATAAAATGGATGTTAAGAGAGAAGATCTCTTGGGAAGCTAAAATTGAAATTCGTGTTTGGGAGCACATCTGCCTGGCCCTTGCCTCACACCTCTGCCGGGGCCAAATCATTAGCGTGCAGGGCAACCCCTGAGTGAGGCCTTGTCTACTGTGATAAGTGGTCCACCTATAAGGATGCTAACCCCCAGATGAACCTGCTCAGTGCGTGGCTCTAGGCTAAAGCTTACATACCAGCCCTACTCTCTGCTCTGCAGTCGCTTTACAGATCTGTGAAGTATAGTGAATTAGTATCCATAGTGAATTAGTGGTAGTCTCCTGTATTTGTTTGTACATTTCTGTCATCCCTTTTTTATGTATGATTATTGCTAGATTTGATTTTAACAGCAAAGTTAAGTTATTTTTTGGTTAAAGTTTGTGGTTATATAAAAAAATAACAGCCAGTGTAAATCTTTTTGACTGGGTGCCACGTACACAGGGTACAGACTTATTAACACAACACAGAGCTGGCCGGGCTCTATATTGTGATGATAACATCCCTCTGCTTCACATCGATTTTGCAATAATAGCTGGCTTGCTGTAGATTATCCTCACAGATTCCCCTCCATTCAAAACACCACCTCCTCCCTCCACTCGATTACCACCCTATTCTTCCCTCACAGTGCCTTTATCCATGAGGCCAGTGATCCTGCCCAGCAGGTGCCACTGGTTGATTCATCTCTGAAGACCCCCGTGGGCCTGGCTCTAGACTGGCTCCAACACAACCTGTACTGGACTGACTCTGGAGACAAATCCATCTCTGTGGCTTCAGTCGACGGCACCAAGAGACGTGTCCTGATCAACACTGACCTCAGTGAACCCAGAGCCATAGCACTGGATCCCCATCACGGGTAACGTCATAGTTTGTGTATGAATTTACATGATGTCAGCAAAAACCGAGTTTATGTGCATTACTGCCCCCCACAGCTGTATACTACACACTGTACTGGTGTTTATTCTGATTTATAATATTGAAGATGATGTTCAATGACCCCTAATAAAGATTTGTTAAGTGATTTCAGCCTGCAAGACACAGAAATTGAATAACCACAATCCTCTTCTGGGACCACAACTAATGATAAACATAAGAGAAGCCTTGTTGCTGTGCGTCCAGAGCAACAAGCGTGTGACCCATTTAGCATCCTGACTCAATAGTTTTTTTAGAAATCCTGTCCTAGATGAGTGCTCCTAATCTGGGAAGCTTTATGAAGGTTTTGTGCTTGCGCAGCCTTTGTGTTGTGGTGATCCATACCCAGATGAGAACAAACGCGCACAAAAATAAACTAAAATAAACAGGCATGTAGCCTAAACAGAGACACAGACCCAGTGAGATTCTCTGCACATTTTACAGACCCAATCATATCTGCCCACTAGGAATCCAGCTCACACTGAATGCTTACTGTGACACCGAATGACAGGAAAAATTCACTCGATCACAGCAATAATGATTTGCACAGAGCTGACTGTGTAAATCACTCTTTATTTTGCTGCAGTGATCACTGACTGATAGTTCCCAATGACCATTCAGACTACCCTGATTATTGAAATCACTCATATTGGCTCTGGCGGGGTAGTTACTAATACTGATGAACACAAAGCTATTAAGCTATTAACTATGACATGATGGCCTGTATGTCTTGCATGCAGGATCTCCAATAAATTTAAAAGATCGATCTTGCAAATGAAACATATAGAGCCTCAACATCAGCAACAAGCTCAGTAGAAAAAACAACAACAAACAAACCTGTACATAATAGGTAATATGATGTGATGTATGTGTAAAACAACACCCACTCCCCATGTGTTACAGAATTGAACGAGCAAAACTGTCAGCAAGCTCTATCCAGGATGTTCAGTACAGCCTGTACAGAAACTCACAACATCATTGGAAGCAGTGTGCACCACCACCACACTGTAAAAGTATTGTTTTCAGTTTTCTTGCTGAGCTCAGGAACACTACCTGAGCTTTCTGGAATAACACAGTAAGTTTGCTTCCTTTGCTCAATTCAGCTTCATGTACTGGTCAGACTGGGGCACGCGAGCCAAGATAGAGAAGGCTGGGATGAACGGAGTAGACCGACAGGTGCTGGTGGCTGATAACATCGAATGGCCCAATGGCATCACTCTAGGTGAGAGGACAGCAGCTCTTTGGCACAAATGTCATTACAGTGTATTTTACACAATGCTATATTTTAGACTTCTCTGGCCATTGTTGCAAGTTGCTAAATGGTCATAAAAAGGTGCTAATGGACTCAATGAAGTCATTGTGGATAAAGGTCAGAAGTAAATGGCATGTTTAATGATAATGCCCCCACCAAAAAAAAGATTTATGAAGTTATCACAGTTGCTCTGAAATGATATTTGAAGTGTTTTAGAACTTATGGATTGACACAGTAAAACTTGCTGTGGTGTAATCGTGAAAATCTGACATTTTAAAACCTAATCAATATCACCTAAAGGGATGTGTTGGTCAGAGTGCAAGTGTACTTACTGCCAAGACAATCAATTTCTGCTCAGCTTGGGAAAATCCTGTTTATGTGTGTGTGTGTGTGTGTGTGTCAGATGTGGCCAATCGGCGTCTGTACTGGGTGGATTCCAAGCTGCACCTCGTAGCCAGCGTGGATCTGAACGGAGCTCATCGCAGGACACACATCTCATCTGCAGAGCGACTGGGGCACCCCTATGCTTTGGCTGTTTTTGAGGTTTGTGTGCGACCCTACTGTATGTTTAATCCATGTTTCTCATGCTGCACCTACCCTCCCACAACTCATCAGAGCAACATCTCTCTCATTAGCTTTTCAGGTATATGAGTGGGACTTAAATGCTATTTGTTTTATATACATTTCTTTTCTTTTATGTTCATTTTCTATGTGTGTCCTTGCGATTAGGCTGTTTTCCCATTTTTGGAATTCAGCTGAACACACACTTGTACTCTTGGTCATCAGCCAGCTTTCCTGTATGTGACATGTCAGGGCCACTAGGGAACTTAAATCTGGTTTGGTGCCAAGTCATTGTGCAAATCTGCTGCTTCATGGTTTCTATGTTGAGTATGTTTGTGCCTGTAACAAATGAAAACAGTAGAAATTCCAGTGCATAAAACAAGTGTTCATGTACTAATAGTTCTCTGTGATCGCTGTATATCGATGTACCCATACCGTGTATTTTACCTCACTGCTTGACCAGGGAAAACATCACAGCCGGTGTAGTTGAGGTTCTCTGACCTGACCTGGAGAACATGGTTTCAAGTGCTACGTTTCATTGTGCAAGAGATTTGGGGAGTTTGTGACAAAGTAGTTTGCACAGTTTGTGGAAATGTGTGCAGCTAGGTCCTACAGTGCCTCTCTTTTCAGTAGCTGTCAGTGATAATGTCTCCTGCCCTCGGTTTAGTCAGGACTCCCAAACTAACACAAACTATAAAGTGGAATTTGAGCCATGTTTTTATCAATGTGGTGTCTGGCTACTGGATAATCTTTTTTTTTCCTGGAAGTAACATTATGTTCATTTAAGGTGAAGTTTGGTTTGCCAATTGGTCATAAATGTATACAATGTAGATAAGATAAGTCATGCATTTTTATGTTTGTGCTAAAAACACTGGTCTGGGAAGTCACTGCTGTTGTAACTGCAGCAGTTTGGGTGGTAATGACTTCGCTCTGGCAGCCTAATCCTCAGTGGGAGTCTTCTCCAGGGGAACCGGTCACAGTGGGAACAGCAACACATATTTTATTCAGCAGCAGACCAGATTTTCCAGCACAGATATAATTTTTTAAATTTCTACTTGGATTTACATTTATAATTCTGAGGGGTCATAAAACCAGTCCTGTGAAAGTTTTTAAAGTCAAAACACCAAGACTAGGTTCCCACATCCATTATGTGACAGTAATAGATGAACACATCATCATACATCAGCTTTTTAAACATCCAGCCTCTGATTCTTTGGAAATCAGAGGTAGCTGTGATGTTTTTCCTGACCAAGCAGCAGGGGACAAAACACCTGGCATGGTGGATCCATCCCTATCATTCATTGGGGTAGATGTCATCAAATGCAACCTCCATTTATACGTGCATCTTCTTTTATACTACTAACACACGACTGAAGTGTACTTCCAACTGGGTTTGCACAGGTGCACATGAGTGAGTTACACAGTGCTGCACGCAGCCACCACTGTAGTGCAATTCAGTAAATTGTGATAAATCCCCTCTGGTGTAGTACCTAATCGATCCAGATCTCGTCTGCACTCTGCCCTGCTGTGACTACAAGGTGACCTTCTCGTTTAGGATGTTTAACAGATACGAGTCCGTGTTATTGAGTGGAGCTTGTTGTAGCGTGCATCACATTACCATATCTTTTGGACTCAATTTAAGACGACTGATTTAACACAAGCACGCACCTACACGCAGACGTGGCAAGGCCTATTGTCTTGCCGCTCACTGGAGATTAGCCCTTGGTTTCTAAGGCAACAGCAAAAAAAATGTCAGCTCCTGTTAACAACTGCCTTTTGAAGCAGTTGAGGAAGTTAACTAGGAAAGCAAAGCAAACATATCAATTAATAAACAACAAGCCTGGTTAATAATAATTGCCTCTGTGCAACTATATTTTGATCTAAATAGGATGTTTGAATTATTTAAGATCTAATGCTGTAACAAACCACAAAGGATATACCAGAGAGTCTGAAAAGGAAAGCAATTCATAGAGTGAATCTTACAAAAAGATGTTACGGCCCTGTTTATTACATGTGGCTGATTACTGTTGCACTGCTGCCCCAGTTGAATCAAAGTCTTCCTTAGTTACCACGAAACAACTATAAACATTTTCTTTATTCATCCTCTCGTAGCTCAATTAGCATCGTCTCTCTTCTGCAGGATAAGGGATTTGACTGTGGCAATAAGTATTTAATATGTACACATTTTACTTTAATTTCCTCTGGATAATTTTTCTACTAATAATTCTTATATCTGCTATTGTTTCATTCTTCTACTTCACTCACCCATTTTATCTTTGCATAAAGGTGACATAGCCAGTGGTGCTTGGATCACCACTGCTACTATGTGTAGTCATTCATTAAGATTAATGAATTTATCTAAGACACTGCTCTTCCCTGTATTGTAGGATCGTATCTACTGGACAGACAGAGACAGGGCAGCAGTCTTTATGGCCAACAGGCTAACCGGTCAAGAGATCCACACCCTGGCTGAGAACCTCAACGACCCTCATGACATTGTGGTGTTCCACCAGCTCCGACAGCCACAAGGTGTGTGTGGGACACTGTGTGTGTGTGTTGTGTCGTGTGCATGTTTGTTCACGTGCCGTCGCCCTTCTTCCCTCTGCGATTGTGTGAGCCGAGTCGCATCTCTGTGACCAGGTTCCCTCCGTGGCTCCGTGTCGGCCCAGGCACGTGAATAAATGATGGCGAGGCTTGTGACTGTGGTGGAGTGATCAAAGCTGTGGGAGCAGCAGCACATTCACACATCTGTCAAAAACCCTGCCTCTAACCCGGTTTTCTCTAAGAGGACCATCCAGATTTGAGTTGAACTGAACGAAGTAGTTAATCATAAATGTGACGGCTGTGTATTCCCTTTCTTGTGTGTCAGTTTCAATATCTGTCTCTGCCTTCTTGTGTCTTTTTATTCTTACCTCCCAGTGTTTAGTCCATGCCCATTTAATCTTACACTGCATTTCATCACTATCTATCCAGTTCAATCTTCTACATTTTTGCCGTTTAATAGTTAAACAAGTTTTACGGCGTGTTTTTGTTGTAAGAATTTTCAGCAAGTAAAGTAAAGTACGTTTTTTTTATTCTTTCATTTTGATGTTTGATTAAACAAAGTAATGAGCTTTGTTTAAAGGGAAATCAACATAGTTCACAGTGGGGAACATATAAATTCTCTGCTATCTCTCTGTGTGTTGAATAAGTAATAATCTTATTTAAATAACCACAGCCATGTCTCTTGTGTTCCTCTCTGTCAACGTCTCCAGGCCCAGACAGCTGTAATCTGGGCAGCGTGGCCAATGGAGGCTGTGATTACTTGTGTCTCAAGGCTCCGCAGATCACCGAACACTCGCCCAAATATACCTGTGCGTGCCCTGACGGACAGGACCTGGGGCCCGATATGAGGGGTTGTGTACCAGGTGAGCATGTGAATCAGCAGTAATTGAATGTATTTAGAAATCAATACCACTTAAAGGGATTTGTTGGGCAGATTGCCACGATGTTTACTGTGCAGCGAATCCGATTCTGCTTCAGTTAAGGAAGCTTTCTTCTTTTCTTTTCTTTTTTTTTTTTTTGAATTGAGTCTTATCTAAGGTGAAACTTCAGGGATTGTGAGCAGTAACCTACTGGATTAAAAAGAGACTTTAAGGCTAAAGCTGACAAATGTTTGTCACATCAACACGCCGTCCAGTGTTGGAAAAAGTCTAAATTAGAGGAGAATATTAATGAAATCAACATTAAAAATTTATATTACCATATCAGTATAAATCAACATCTAAGTTTGTGTGCAGTCGTTTTTTGGATAAATGAAAATGAGAACAGTTGTTTGGAGCATAAACACTCGTACATACATAATATTTCTTCTGTATTCTTCCCATTCTCGTAGGAGCACCAAGAAACGACTTGACAACACCCTCCCATTCAGCTGGTTTGACACCGGGCACCAGAGTGACCGTTGCTGAAGACTTCTCTCTGCCCTCTGGTGGAGTATCCCAGGCTGACGCGACCCCTCACTTGACCACAGCTCCCTCTGGTGCCCCCGAGTCCCTTACACCTCTCAGCACCCTCAAGCCCGTGTCGTCACAGGAGTCGAAGGCGCTGGGCTCCCACTCCACAGCCACCGCCATGGTCATCTCCACCACAGCTGCAGGAGACAGCAGCGTCTCACAACACTGTAAGTGCTCCGCACCTAACGGGGACTTAATGGGGACCCAGCGTTCTGATAAAGCGCCACTTTCACCTGAGCGTCCTCATGTCCTGCCAAGTACCACATCCTGCAGTCCTACACACACTCGTAATGTAGCTAACAACCTCATCCTCACTGTAATGATGACATTAAAGTGAGATATCTACAAGACCCAACAACCGCACTCCACTGACTTTAATAGGACTGATGGATGGCACCTGGTCGCCTTGAAGATGTCGCCTTTATAAATTGCACTCAGTGTAGCCTGCGGGGTGTTGCATGTCCACAAGTGTATATAAATAAGTTTGTGTATATGTATATGTATATGATTGGGAGCTGGGTGGTGAATTTAGCGTCATTATGGAGCCTGAATGGAAAACATGCAGAAGGTCAGGTGTAGTGTCAAGGTCACACTAACTTTTTCATTTATATTCAAACCTTTTTTTCTCTATCTCTCCCTCTTTGTAAAACACTCGCAGCCCTGCACGCATGATCACACACTCCCCGTCTCTGTGTTTTATCTGCCCTCTCATCCACCCGCTCTCCCTTCCTTCTTATCTCTCCCTCTATTTCTCACTTTTTTTTTTGTTTTTTTAAGTCTCACGTACTTTCGCACTCTTATCCTCTCTCACTCTGCTGTCTTTTCGTCCTCTCGCTCTAACTCCTCTGTCTCATTTAATCTGTCTCTACAGCTGGAAGCGAGAATTTCCTTCTGGGCGAGAACCTGACAGTAGCTGTTCTGGGAGTGGTCATCCCAATCGGTAAGTCACCCGAAGCTTCATTGTCGGTGTTTGTCTGTCCACGCTAAAGGCTTGCAGGGCTGCGTAAAGCTGCTGTCTACCTGCTGCCTATAGCCTCTCTGCTTGTAATCCATTCTCACTGACCCTGCTGTGGCAGGATGAGAGAAGCCTGGCCCACAGGTCCTCTTTGCTGAGGTTTTTCAGAAGTCATTTTTTTTCTGCATCTGACATTGCTGCCACATTGCATTATTCACACTATGTTGTTGTGTTGGGTTCTGCTACAGGCAGAGGACTCCATGTCAGTAGACCTTTTGTCTCTGTGTTGTTAGCCTGCTGTAGTGCATAAAGAAAGCACTTAAAGGATTCACTCAGTTTTCCCAAGATACATTTCCTTCCTTGCCTCCAATGTAAGCTGCTGTTGCTCAATCTTTATGTGGCAAATGTTCCCCTAAAGGGGCTCCCGATGCCAGACAGAAGTGCAGTAGGCAAAATCGGTTTCTTCAAGCTAGTGTCCGTTGATTTTGTTGGCAAAGATGACAACTGTCACTGATTAGTAATATTAGTAATATCTCACTTGCTAAGTTAATATAATGTTAGCTCCTGTTAGTTGACTGTAGTTGTCCACTGTGTTGACAGTTTGCTTAATTTTAAATCAGTTGAAGTGTTAAAATCTGAATGATGACAAAGATGTCATATCTCATGCTGTTATTCGAAAGGCTTAGTTTCCATATTCTTCACAATTTGCATGGCTTTCCTCCAGATACTCCGGTTTCCTCCCACGATTCAAAGACAGACAGGTTAATTGGTGACTCTAAATTGCCCGTAGGTGTGAATGTTCAGTGTGAATGGTTGCATGTGTCTATGTGTCACCCCTGAGATAGACCAGCGGCCTATCCTCGATGAATCCCACCTCTCCGAAAATACAGTCTATTCTTAAACTTTTGCTCCTGTGTTTTTATTTGATAAAAGGCTAAAAAAAAAAAAATCCAGAGCGAGCGAAGTTTGAATCAAATAGTAATTTCTCCTGGGAATAATTTCTCTGGTGTAAAGCTGGTCCTACTTTGACACCACTTATTACATTATAAAAACGTATAAAGGCTGCAGGAAAATAAACATATTACGTGAAAGAGATTAATGAAGAGTCTTCTTCTCTGCAGTACAGGCTGAGGTATAATTAAGCAAAAGCAGTACAGCAGTAATAAGCAATACTGAAGGAAATGAACCTGAACAAATGAGTCCGTCAATTACTTCGGATGGACCGTCTCATTTTATTCTTCATAAACTGAGTACAGGAGATCCGAATAACGCTTTAGCAGAGCTTTACAGCTGTAATTTAATAAAGCATTATTAAATTGCATTGCTTATTTGCTGAGTTGCCCGTAGATACTGATGTAATGTGATAGCTGAAATTTTCTCTCCCCAGGGGGAGTTTATCTCTCATTTAATCCAAAGCAGGCCACTAATGGAGCTTTCAACTGATCTAGCGTCTGCATTAAAGATCTATCGGTTTTGTTGAGCCCAACTTTGACTCAGTGTTTAGCCGAACCATCCACACAAACAACCCCTGTATCGCTGCCCCCTGCCCTCTCTGTGCCCCCGCATGCCACTTCTGTTCCTCTCTGTGCCTTTCATTTCATGCCATGGACTCGTTATGCCTCATTAACGCTCCCCCCCTTCCCATGTTCCTGCCGCTGTGTGTTAAACGCATGCAGTTCCTGTCGTTGCCACAGTGGTGTTCGGCCTGGTCTGCACTGGAGTCTACCTGGTGTGGCGTAACTGGAGGCGCAACTCCACCAAGAGCATGAACTTCGACAATCCAGTCTACCGCAAGACCACCGGGGAGGGCGAAGAGGACGAGATCCACATTGGGCGGACTGACGGCATGGGACACCATGCGCACCACCACCCATACCCACAGGGCGTCAGCATGGGAGTTGTGGGTGCAGGAGGTGGCACATGCCCACAATTCATTGCCCTGCCACTTGGGGGCAGCATGCCCGACCCTGGTACTCACTGGTACACAGAGCAGCCAATGCTCTCCACTGCAAAGTGACCGACGAGGGCAACTTCTGGAGAAGGTGGCCGCTCGCGCACACGCACACACAGTGAGGTCAGAGGTGACTTGGACTGAGTTTGCTAAAGGGATGAACAACACTGTAACATGCAGCCATAACAGCCATGTCCTGTGCTTATTTCTACATGAAATACATCATATACCTTTTTTTTTGTGCTGGAGCTGAATCAATTCTTTCTCTGGAAAAATGCTGAGAATTAATTCCACGGTTATTTTTGTGTCATACTGTGTGTTCCTCACATTGATCTGAAGTGGAATTTGGAGTCAGATTGACAGCTGAGTGACGTGTGTGCTGTGCGTTATATTTTGTGACAAGACTAGTGAGAGGTTATGTTTTGTTCTTGATGTATTCATTCGGGCTCTGTGTTATTCCTGGCGGGCCATGGAGCTCTGGGAACACTGTGTAGGAAGCAGGGGGTGTTCTTAAACTGGGACAGCACCTGTGTTGACGGGACAATCTGTACAGATTCATGTTAGAATCGATCATAAATGTCATAAATGTCATTACTGGAGATGTCTTGTGTAGTTGAAACGTTTTTGGATCGGTTTTCCTGGAAGATTTTCCCATTGTCTCATTAATTTTAGAGAACCCACATTTTGTGCTTTTCGTCTGGTTTAAATCCATAGTTTATACGGGTGAGCTGTCTAACATTTCAGAGTGCGATTGAACACAGCTGACTGAGGGGGTTATGTTTTTATTTGACCTCCACCACTCCAGAGTTTTGGGAGAGTACACAAGGTTCGCAGACTGGAATAAAGTCAATGGACACATACAGTATTTAGAGCTTTGTGTTCTAGGAGCAGGATGTGAGGATTGAAGCGTTTTTCTCGTAGGAGTTACGTCTTCCTTATTGTGATATTTTTTTAGAAAAGCAATAGTCTGCAGCTTTTAGACAGGCTACAGCGTCATGTGGTCGACAGAAGTCCTCGAGTGTTAAAAGTTTTATCTCATCACCTGCTTTAGACTGTGACAAATGTGGACATAATTACACAACGGGTGCAGTGGTAATAAATTAACGGTGTTCTCCACGGGATGGAGACAATGTGCACTTGCCCTCCGAAAACACACGCAGCATGTATAATTGTTCACCGCCACAGCCATTCATTGTTCCCCACACACACACACACACACACACACACACACACACACACACACACACACACACATTCACAAATGCGAGCTAGATTCCGTGCCTGCTGTCGTCCTCCTGAAATGGTGAATATCTGAGCAGACAGTTTTGGATAGTGCCGTGTGGGAGGGCCCGGCTGGTGGCTGTATGATGACAACAGCCTGTCATGTGATGTAACCACAGAAGAAGAAGAAGAAAAAAAAAAAGAGAGAGTCCTGTCCTGTCAGTGAAAAGGTTTTGTGCTGGTTTTGTCCGATCATTAGCGGTTCCTCCATTCATCAACCTACTAGGTGTGCGTGCGCGTGTGTGCGGGCGCGCGGTTGTGTTCATTATTATGCATGTGAGTGCCAATGTTCATCTCTCAGCCATATTTGAAACTGTTTTGTATGCTATTTGTTGCACAACCCTCTTCGAATGCCTTCTGTGTTGTGTGCTGCATGGAGGAAAACGGCGTGTGAAGGCGTGTGAACACACAGGCATGTGTGCGTTTGTATGCGTGTGAGAGTGTGTGGCACTAGAGAGGCTTCGAGGGTGCTTTTTGATTCATTGATTTGTAAAAATGTTTTCATAAGGTTTTTGATAATGTATTATACAATAATGTAAAAGAACGGATGTACATAAGATTTTAGATAAAGTGTTGAGGTATATTAATTTATTTGTATAAAGGACAGCACTGCATTCCCGGATTGTAAGAAATCTGAATTATCCACCAAAGTGGTTTGTGTTGTTTCTTGCTGTGCATCATTTAGCATTCTTTTTTCTGTGGAACTACTCCGTCTTCGTTAACCCACGTAAAACATGGTATCCTCCCACATCTTTGCAGCACCGTCCCCAACTTGTTAATGAAAAATGTTTTGTTTTTGTGCCTTTTTGTTCGACTTTCTTCACTTCTCTTTTTTACGACAAGGCCATGGATCAGCTAACTACTGTACATGCAAAGACAAGGTGTATAAAAACCAAACCGGTTCCACTTTTTGATTTTCTGTAATGAATTACTTTTGAATATCTCTATATATTGATATATAAAATCTGATTGAAAATTTCTGCAGTGTGTGCTGTTTTTTTTTTTTTTTCTTCTACAAATGCTTAAACTTTCATTTTGTTTAAGGACATAATCATAAATCTGACTCAAAACTAATGGGCAAAACCAAAATGTTTTTAAAGAATTTTCTGTCTCTCTTTATTTATGTTGCTGTTTATAATGTGTGGAGAGATATTGCACATGACATGGAGCCATTATTTCATTTACCCTCTTCTGCCTCTTTTCTTCATTTGACGACGGAGATTTAGCAGAAGCAAAACAATAAACTCATCTTCTGTGGCCATTTTCATTCCTACTGGACAAGTTATCTAACAGGACTGAGACCATAGGACGCTGTCTTATACTGAACCCTGTGGGATTAACAGCATGTTGCATCTACTACGATGCAGGACACCTGTTCTCTGTGCACATAAAATGCTTTCTCATCCCTTGCGTTTATCACCATGTCCACATAGATTGAACATAGCAGAGTGCAACATAGCAGGGAGGATCACAGCTGGGTGGAACATAGTGGTGTAATCTCAAGTCTCATGCTGGCACTACCTTAAGTTGCACATTGTAGCCTTAACATTAGCTGCTTTGGGCTTATGATCATACCATACCTAGTAACGCTGCAGTGGCAAAATTCCTGCATGTTGTGAATTGAGAGGATCCAAAGCTGCTCTATTGTTAGGGACAAAGTGATTCAAACAGAAGATAGAAAAACTCTAGTAGATAAATCTGTTCCATTATCATTATTAAACCGAAGCAGGACAAACTCAGTCTCCCTTAGGGGATTATATAATGGGCATTTTTTATTAGTCCAGTGGTGCCTGCAGCAGAGGAAAGAGGTGTCACAGATGTTCACCGCCACACATAAGCATAACCTTTATTGCAGTGACACGAAGGTTTGTTTGCGTGAGCATGTTGTATTGACAGCTGTGCATTTAAGGAGTACCTAGATAGCCTGCAGACTTACGTAAATACATATTTACCTAAGTTATATTGTCAAAATGCTAATACAAAAGTTCATTAGACATGTATGTGTTATTCAATACAAAAGTATATCTTTTGTATTGATACAAAAACCTCTTATGTATCATATTATAGTGTTTGAGTGCTAATATTTTATCCCTTGGCTGAGCTGATTCCATCTCTCCCTCTCTATCTTTCCAAGGATGTGTGGTATATTTGCTCAGGGTCATTACAGCAGCAGGGCAGTCAGTCTTCCAGGATGGAGAAATACCTAAGGGGAAATGAGGTGGCTTTGCTCTGTCAGACAGAAATCCAGCATTGTTCTGGTCTCGGTGTTTTATGTCTTATCTTACAAATATGATCTTAAATCCTCGTAGTAAAACTAAGAATCTGCCCCTTGCTGTTTCCCAGGGGGTTTAGGAACAAAGGGCCACTCAAACACTTGTGCTTTCATGGCTGACTGGGCCATTCTAGCTGCTGCACAGTCGGACTGCAGGTGAATCTCATTGTGTCTCCTCTCACAGTGGAATTACTACAATTTGCTGGGTGTCATGTTTATAATTGTCTGTCACACTTGAAGAGGATTAGATCTAATCCCTTGGATATGCTCATTTTAGAATTCCAGATTTATGTACATTGGTGCTTCCTGCACGTGTGTTATTATATTTGACACACATATTTGCCTGATAATAGTGATACTGGAATGGAGGAGCTCCGCCACCTGCTGGTCACATTTATAGCAACAGTTTCTCATTACAACCTGAAACTCAACTACCATGTTTAGGGTTAGCGTTGTGTTTGCATGTTTACAATGACACAATATCACTTTTTTTCGGCCATTTTATTAAAAATAAAAAATGTGTACATCAGTATAGAAATTGCTAGTGAGTGAAATCAACAGGTTGATTTATTGACACCAAAGATTTGTGTTTCCTCCATGTGCTTTGCATGCTGCAAGGAAGTATTTCGCTTGTCCTCATATATTTTACACACATCTTTATTTGAAAAGTGTTGATGTACTGTAAGAATGCAAATAGCGATTTGGGCTTTTTCTCTATAAACAGAAAGGTACCTGTGTAGGGAACATTTAATTATGAGCAACATAATCATGCAACCACTAAATAATACACAATAAACATAGCATAATAAATATATATCTTTACATTGCATAGGTTGAAAGGTGAAGCTGCTGCTTGTGCAAATGAGACCTAACGATGAACGTTGGTAAAGACAAGCGAGAAAACCAAACATTTACTGTAGACTGCATCATTACAGTCATCTGAAGCTCCTGTTGCCCCCCCTTTCACTCTCAAGATAATGCTCATGCAGAAATCCAGGATTCAAAGGCAATATCATGAAAGAAAGGACTCAATCCAAGCATAAAGCGTTAAATCGTGTACCTCAAACAGAAAAGAGCACACATCAGAAGATCATACGTCTGTATATTTTCTTCCAGTTTTCCACAACTACAACGCTCGAGCTTTGGCGTGGGCCTGCAGCAAGGCGGCAGTATCAGTGTGGGACCCTTGCATGGCAATAGAGAGTGCAGTCTGACCATGCTGAAGGACAGAAAGAAAGAAAACTGTAGTTGTAAACATATTAAACATGTATGTAACTTCCTGTCATGCTGATGTTACAGTAGCTCCTGGTCGTGTTTTCATGTGAGTAGTTTCAAGGTGCAGAGCTGGAGTTCCCAGAGTACAGATTAAACAGCAAACTTATGAGCAAGGCTGAATTTTTACTTCCTGAGATAGATGGGCTAAGAATGAATTTCATCACAGTTTAATCAGTCTTATAAATCTTTCTTCCTCTTAAAGTCCTTAGTTTAAAGGCAGACTGTGTGAAAATTACAGTATAAGATACATATGCATGCTCTCTTCCCTGCCCTTTTTGCTTCAAACAGCCAGATGAGGTACTGAGAATGGATTAATTCATCTCAGCCTGGGGAGATTTATTTTACCGTAGTCCTGATTAATCCTGGAAAAAAAGCTCTGTTCCGGTGAATCTAGACTGTAAGTCCACCCACATCCACACAGTGTGAGTCACAATATTCCAACTTTCATACGTTTGAGCTCATTTCTTGTGTTGACTAATAAAATAGATATCAATCAATTTGTTAGCGGGATTTCAGAAGAGAAATGTGGGGTGAGTCCTCGGTTGAACAAACATTATGAACCAATTACATGTGATTTCCTTGATTTATCTTGCACTTGTGGCAGTTAAAAGCAGATGTGTTTGCAGCTGTATCACCTTGTCAGTCAAGGCGAGGTCACACTGGCTTCTCTCTAGCAGAAGCCTGGCAATGTGCGTGTGGCCCCTCTCACATGCGAACATGAGGGCCGTGGTTCCCTGGTTGTCCTGTATGTTAGCGTCTGCCCCATAGCTCAGCAGCAGGCGAACCATCACAACGCGACCGTGTCTCACTGCCAAGTGCAGAGCCGTCTGGCCCGTCTGAGATCAGAGGGAAAGACAGTGAGACACAGACAGAATGATCATTTACAGACCCATTCGAGGTTCGTTGTCTTGCTAAAGGACTCCTCAGAGAGACACCAGCATTAAGCATCCTACATAACCCTTATGGCATCATCAGGGTTATTTTATTCTAGACTTATAAGCCTTTTTATAGCTCAGTAGTATTATTATTGACAAGCAAACTAGTATGCATGTGTAAAATCAATAGAGTGGCACTTGAATATCGTGCTTGGTTGATGCAGTCTTCAACTTAGTACTCAAAAACAGTGTGTTTTAAACTCATCTTACATTTTAATAGTTGTCCACTGGTCAAGTTACCTTACTGGAGCGAATGTTAATATTGCTCAGCTCCATTAGCTTGCGGACCACCTCCATACCGCCAGGGACATCAGGGGCTGTCAGCGAGGCCAGCATCACTGCGGTGTAGCCAGCATTGTTCTGCAGGTTCACGTCACTCACACCTGTGGTGCAGCCAAGATGTGAACGTTTTTTAAAGCCAACGAGTCACGCGTACCAAAGCTCTTGCAACACCATTACCTGTGTCCAGTAGCAGACTGACAATGCTGTAGTTGCAGTGGGAAATGCTGTAATGCAGGACTGTGTTGCTGTTGTCGTCTTCCAGGTTGACGAGGAAGGCCAACAGCGAAGGCGTACATTTCTTCACCTCTCTCAGGTACAACGCCACTTTGCTGTCCTCTGCAGCCTCCTCTGCTGCTGCACTGAACCAGTGCTGAAAAAGCACGACCAGGGCCTTCCTCTGGAAAATAGGGGGAGGACTAACTTTTGGATAAATCTCAAATCGATTTGACCAACACAGTGTGTATTACATCCTGGAATAATGGTCTTTTACTTACAGATTTACACAAACACAACACAACAAAGCAGCTCAACAGAGAAGGTAAGGTGCGTACCATTTCCTCATTGGGATTTTCCATGTTGTCCATGTGGTCACTGAGGAATTGACAGGCAGCCAGAAAATCTGCACTCATTGTCTCCCTAAAAGACAGACCATGTATCTGTTTCCCATGAGATGCAATAAAAACATGTTTCGTTGGTGATATTCCCCTAAGAGTAAACATCACAGTCACATTTCCTAGACAAACACTGGTAAGGCATTTGTTCTGGTCGTCTAACCTGCTCCCAGTGGTTGTTTCAGCGCCAGGGTACACTTCCATCTGTTCTCCTGGGGGCTGCGGTTTCATTCTGCCTGCTTTCTGTGGGGCTTCAGCTTCCACGGATACTGCGCCTCCATCTGTCCGGCCCGATCCTGTTCCTACCAACAACGTCTGTTTCACTGGGCTCGTTTGCCTCTCGCCCTCCACCCGTCTCTTCTCTGGATCTGAATCCACCTGGGCAGCAGCCATCTCCCAAGGGCTGGTGCTGCTCTCCTTCTGCTCCCAGCCGATGGTGTGACTGTGGGTCCCACCATCTTGCCAATGTAGTTTTCCGCTTGAGGTTGTTTTAACTCTTTAAAAAAATGAAAGTAAGGAAAATGAGGTAGGAGCATTAATGTAAACAACAGTGTCAGTGCTGAAATCTAAGATGTACGAAACATTGACATTTAAGAATAAAAGACCTAAAAAAACAAATTTTTGCATTCTAGTCAAACTAAATTAATTTGATTATTTCAAGAAAATAGATTTTATGTATGTGTGTGTATTTTTGATATACTGAGTCAGAAAGTACATTATGTTTTGTCTTTTTTTGGCTGTTTAAGCTTTGTTTGCATGGTAACTCTTCAGCGTGACTCTGACATGGGAGTCAGCGCTGTAGAAGGAGTGTTATTCTTTCATTCTTAAATTATGATGTTTTTCTCGGGCAAAACCATACAACAGTAGCTTAAAGAACCAAGTAACCAGTAATCATAACTCTGAAGGTCGCTAAAGTCACTGAGAGTTATTTACTAACCCTTCATTAACACCCCCCGAATGTAGGTTTTCTGATGTCTGCGTACATCCGTCTCTCGTCATGACAGATTTAGAGGCTGCAGCGGAGACAAACACAAACGTGATGAAACATCCACATGCAGAACAACAGCTTGAAATGTTGCAGATGAAATACATCTCAACATGTTTTACAGCTTTTCCAGATTCTTTTGGGCGCCATCGTTTCTGCACAAAAGCTGTGGCAGAGTCACACACGTGTCAGTTACTGCTAACAAAAACTATAAAACTTTAAAGCAGCAAATATCAACATATTATCCTGAACATTGTAGTTAAACTGTCTGAATTTGCAAATTTCTGGGAACATGTGCAAGGTGCTTAAAATACATATAGAAACACTTTGAAGACATGCAGAGGTTCTTTGTTCTAATGAAAATGTACTTGTGGGTTTTCAACAATTGCTCTGCACATATCGGCTTGCTCTTATTCCCGTGTTGATACAGCTGTTAAACTGCTACAGCTGTTATCGCTGGATATGTGGAAATGGTTTCTATTTCGTGTAAGTCTAACACTGAAACTCTGATAACTCTCTTCCATTACTTCTCTCTGTGATCCAAATGTTCTCCTCTACCTTTCCACGCTAGATTTCCTGGCACTTTTAACATGGCAACTTTCCTGAACTGAAAAGAACAGCAGCCCCTACCACATCAAACCAGCCCAAGGTCAAACTATCATGTGCTCTAATTAAATCTAACCGAGAAACTCAGAGGTTTGTGAAAGCATTTCATCAGCCTGATGTAGTGTACATTAAAAAATAAAAAAAAAAAGGACAAGAGATGAAGTACAGCTTCAGTGGTTATTTTGCCTCGCAGCAAACAGACTGACTGCATCTTTCCCAAACCAAGTCCAAACCACAATATTACAAGTTAGTCTCCCGTCATATAATGTGGGAGCACTGCCTTTCAATATAAAGCCTCCCAAACATGAAGTCAGAGGGCTGTGCTGTAACAACAGTGGTTAAAAAAGTACAAATCTGCTCTACTCGTTAATTTCCAGTTACAGTAGGACTAGCTAACATTTGTTTATCACAGGAATGCAGCATATGCCAGATTTAGCCCTAACCCTGACATAAAGAACAGATCGGAGCGCTGTAGTACCTCCATGTTGGATCATTCCTCCGTCACTGGGTGCATGCTGTGCGTAATGGGAGGTGAGGATGTTGACAAGTCCCATCATCTCCTCCTGCAGGGCGTTGACTTTGGGGTCTGGGTGCCTTAGAGGTTTACCCTCTTCTCTTGACCCTCCACACAAACACTCCCACTGCTGATCCAAGTACCTCTTGATCTTCTTTATGTGGTGGATGACCATCGCTGTGTCCTCAGCTGAAGCCTCTCCAGGATCCGCAGACACAGGTGAACTCCGCTCAGTGAACATGGAACTGACTGCAAAGTCTTGAAGTTGGCTTGTTTGGCTCTTTGTGTTAACAGTTCTTGCACTACACAACGAATCTGGGCCTCTGGAGGAGGACACTTTTTTATTATTTGGTTGGGTGGATCTCATCAGCGTCTCGTCTCCGTCCTGGTCGACCACCACCCTCTCTGCACGGACCCACATGGCGGGATTCTTTCTAAGGTTCTCGATTTTTTCGTCTTTCCTTCTGCTCTCCTCCTGCTGCTCCCTAAGCAGCCCCAAAGCCCTCTGGAGGTCCAGGCCAGCCTCATGGAGCTTCTGCTCCAGCACAGCTACCTTAGCCTGCAGAGACGTCACCGTCAGCAGCTCATCCAGATCTGTACTAGTCCTCCACTCATGTGCTGGATCAAACTCATCGTGACTGGTGCTGTGATTTCTAGGAAGCTTAATATGATTTTCATGCTGAGGCCTTTTAATTTCCACAGCCCCGTGGTGGGACAAGTTGTGTGTGTCTGTGTTTCCATTCACTGCAAACGGGTAGCAGTGTGGATTCAGGCCCAGTCTGAGCCTTTCTCTTTCTTCCTGGAGGATGCAGATCTGAGCCCTGAGCTCTGGAATCACTCTCACCTCTAGCTCCAGCTCCCCCACGCGTTCGAGCGCTTCTGTCAGGCGTCTCAACAGCCCTGAACAGTCCTGGGGTCGAGGGCTGTCTAGCGAGTAGAAAACATCTTCACAGGAAGTGTTTCTCCCGCTGAGGTGATCCCTCGAGCTCTGCAGGCTGCCAGGGTCATCCACAGATTCTGATCCCTGTCTCAGCAGGACTGTGAGGGGCAGACTGGAGGCACGGAGGAGATTGGGTCTGATGTGTTCCCCTAGAGGTTGCTCATCAAACTCCTTGATTTTAGCCTCCATCTCTGCCAGGGATTTGAGCCCTGTGGGAGAAAGGGGCGACCTGTGATCACATGCCCAGGAAGTATAGCCATGATGATGGGTGTCTGAAAGTCTGGACTTGGGGCCAAGTGCGCCAGTAGATCCCCAGGGGCTCGGGCGGTAGCTGTACCCAGAGGGGTTTATGTGTCTGGGAAGAGTGCTTGCCCGGGGGCCCTTGCTCCGTCGCTGGATAGGGACTCTTTTGATGGTGTTGCCTTTCTCTATGTCATCCACATATTTCAGGAAGTCCAGGTCAAGTCGAAAGCCATAGGGGGTTTCTACTGAATAAGGGGGCTTCCCTTTAATTCCATTTTCTGTTGTTTTGTGAGGAGATATATTCCCTGCAAACATTAAAACACTCGTTCAGTATCCATCACACAGATTTCTTACGTAGTAGAATCTTCGATATGAAATACGTCTTTACCGTTTTGTCCTTCCATCATTTTGCTCTTTTCAGTTCTGAAACAACTTCTTGTCACATTATCTGTTTGTTTCTGAAAAAGCAAACAAAAAATGATAGAGGAGTAAATCACACATGTAAAAGCATTTTTACAGGGGGAAAGTGGTTATTGTGTGGTTTTAACAATAATAATTATCCAATAACAAGATCATGATTTCTGGGGACAAAGTGGATGCATTTTGGCATTAGCATTCACTTGAGGTTTACTGTGGTGTTATTTGTGGGAAATTCAATATTAATTTACGACCAAATGGAGCAGCAATGGTCCTTTAACCGTACTCCATTCACAGTCTCCTTCTTATTTATTCTCCCTAATGTTGCACAAAGCACAAAACACAAACATACAATCACGCTCAATTTGTTGTCTCCCTTCCCTGTCGTTCTTTCCTTTTTTCAACAATTTCTGTTTTTCTCACACTCTCACTACTTCATTTCTTCCATGCGTCCGGCAGTGATTAGTCAACAGTGGCAGGCCTGATGTTCACTTGATTACAGTCCTGCCGTCCAGGACGAGAGCAGAAAATAGCTCGAAACTGTTCAGCCCAGAAGCCATGACCAGAGGAGCAAAATGTACTCCTACAGACATAAATACAGACAGCCATTGTTCTGACTCACTAATTTCCTCCCTCCCTGCTCTCTCTGTGCCTCCTACTACTGTAAGTCCATAGTCGTCTTTCAGAAGCCACTCAACAACTCTTTCAGAAGAGATAGAACTGTCTCTGACTGGGATTTCCGTTTACTCTTTCATGTTCCACAAGTATTTGTGCTGTGCATGATTTTGACAGTACATGGCTCTGCTGCCCTTTGAATCTGCTGACTCAAACACCTGGTCTTTAAATAGCCCCGTCTGTAGAAGTCTACATTACATTTTCTCCCCCTTCCATCCACATCTCTTTCTCCTCCTGTGTTTCCCCTCCCATCTCCTGACCACCGGCCTCTGTGGCCGCTTGCTATGCTCTGGAGGCACCGCAGCCACCAAGCTGCAGCCCTGAACAATGTCAGCTATGCAGTAAACAGACAAACACCACTAAATGACCCTGCTGGGAATTTAGTTCTCCATCATTCACACACTTTCCTGATAAACAGCAACAACTCTGCAAATTGCACATTAAGTTATCTTTATTTTCATCAGCCAACATGTAAACAGACACTGTATGTATGTGTACACTCAAACACACATGCTGCAAAGTACTGCACAGGGTGCACATGTACAGCTTACATGCCATTTACATGAGTATTTTGAGTACTGATTATTTTTTGGGGTAAATATTGAGATAAATTATGATTTATCATTCTGGGGTAAATTTGTGGGTCTTCTAGCACAATAATGACCTAAAACTAAAAACACACAGAATTGTGAGAGACCCCCTGTTATCTCTGATCTGACTTCTATTGAGAATGTATGTAAAGAACTGGAACATACAGTCTATAGTCTTTATTTATACATTTATTAAAAAAATAAAACTGGCAAAAAATGATAACATTTTGATCAGGAGTACAAATGTAAGCCAGCATTCAATGTTAAAATACATTTGAAAAATATTGTTCATCGCGAATCCAGCAAAATGATTTATCACAGAACTGTCCCTCTTCATGGTATCGTTATTTTTTGGTAAAGAAAACAAATACATATGTTTTACACTGAAACTGATACAACATGTGTTATTATGCCAGTGGGGTTTTTATGCTGTTGAGAAGAATCTTTCATCACTGTATTTGAAAAGTCTAAGTTTAGCCCACACATGTGCTCTAAAGCTGAAGAACATGTCAGCACAGGAGGCCTAGACGTGGGCTCATAGTACTAACATGCATAATACAGAAGATTATTTAGTTAAATATACTTCACGTAAACAGACAAACCAGGAGCATTACAGAACATTTTCATGGTGCTAAAGTGGCATTTACATTAGGGCGAAAAGTCTAATGTCGAGCGCAAGCTGATGCTGTATTCAGCATAGGTCCTGTCAGTCAAACGCTGCACAGAGCACCTGTTTCTGCAGACATCTCAATCAGTCTAACTGCTGGGTCTCTTGTTCTTTTCATCTGCCTGCAGCTTTACTTCAGTGATTTGAAGTAAAGGGTTACATTTCAATTTTGAAAAAACACCACTATATGAACAATAAAAAAGTTTCCATTCTTGCCGAGAGTTAGATGAGGATAACACTTTCAGATCCGTCCACTAGCTGTCCATTAAATATAAAACTACAGCTGGAAACAGTTAGATTGTTTGTAACAGCTACAGTGCAGATCTCATCGAAATTTCAAAAGTTTTAAATGTGGCACGAAGAAAGCAATTTTAAATTTGCAAGTTATTTATTGCCTGTTTTCATAGTGGGATCCAAGCTGCAGTTTTACTGCACATAAATATAGATGTACTTGTCTATTTCTTCCTGACCAGGTTACCACAGAGGAAACAATATAGCAGAGTTAAGGTTAGGCAAATCCCAAGAGTCATTGCCTAACTCTCTCCGCATTTCCATGGCACAGGTTTTAATTGTGTATGCTTGGAGCAGAAGGCCCACCTCACAGGAAACCTAAGAAATGAAACACAAAATATTCGCCTTACCCCAAACAGGCCCCAGCTAAAGAGTACTGCACTGCAATTCAGTCCTGCTTCCTCTGCCCACATTACACTCAATCCAAAGTCAAGTATCTGAGTAGGTTTGATGTTTTTACTGAGGTTTCAAAATCAAGGCTTCCTTTGTGTTCGGCTAAAGCCCTCGTTGTGCTTTAGTCAGGAGGAAATGTCAGAGTTTTTTGAGCATCCATTTTGCTTTATTTGAGTTTCTTTTCATCTTCATTTTCCCACTACAGCTGCTCTCCTCCTCTGAGCAAATGTGTCCCTTCTCACATCGACCTTTCGGCTCTCCCATCAGCATAAACCTCATAATAACAACATTTCTGTCCACAGCATTCTTTACCACAAGCCACAAATTAAATATGAACTCATGACACAGCAAAAGACAACTTCACCCATGAAGCAACGATAAGTGCTCAGATAAGGACAAAGAGTTCGTTTTAGATTTTGAATTGAAGATTTTGTTGGAGATAGCTATAGGAGCCAAATCAAGAATTATTTTTATGTCGATCAGTCTGGCTTTGGTCCAGACTGAAATTTTTAATATTGTCCGACTATTTCATGCATTTCCACATTTTGTACTGGCGTTCTCGGTCCGCAGAGAATAATGACTTTGGTTATCCTCTGACGCCTGATGTGTCACCATGAGCTTGACATTTGTTATTCTGAGTGATGCTGTGACAATTAGCAGATGAACTGCCATAAATTTCGGTACTCTCTCAGGATGTTTTTCAATAATTATGGTAATCATACTGCCTTAATTTGTCCAATACTTTGGTTTATGACTAAATACCTGAAGAACTAATGCCATTTCCCAGCCACCATGCCTTATGTGTGCAGAACCTGTGAGAGTGCTATACTGCATGGATACCTGACTTCTAAAATTGGAGCCTCTGTGCCCTTTTCCCATGCTTCTGTTATTTGCACATTCTGCTTTTATTCTTTTTCTTTAGGCCCATATGGTATCTTGGAGCAGCAATGGTCCTTATGTTTCCCTGTCTATGTTCTGTTCCCGGAAAAATCATTCCTCTGCTCTACATGTTGGCTCTGCAGACTGTGGTTTTCCAGTGCATAACTCTAAACCTTGTCTTCTGTTCAGAGTTGATTTGGAAACCAGAGCCAAGTGTTTGAGCTCAAGCTCCTGCTCCCCCCTGCTCTATGTGTCTCTTCTTTTTCCTGTCAAAGTTGTATATTTCACTCACTGCCCCCTTAAATACTTCACCGAAATCCTTCAAGTTCTTTTTTTGTTTTTTCAGTTTTTTAAATCTTCATCTTGGGATTTTGGACCACTACAGTTGCTGTGCTCCTATTCCAGTAACAGAATATTCATAGTTGGCATCTGATCCTCAATGAGTGGCATGTGGAACCAAAGCTCATAGAATGAAACAGCTGCCAGGGGCTTCACGCAAGAGAGAAAGCTATGTTTTGTTAACATGACAAGGTTAAAATAGTACATGTGCTGTTTGGGTGTGTGTTCACACGGACGTAGGTCTTTGTGCTGGGTTAAGTGCCTGTCTGTACTCCATGTGTAAATATAGGGGTAATAAAATGTAGATATAATTCAGTTTAATTTTCCAAAGTTATTCTCCTCAAAGTCTGGTTAGAATTCAGTGTGAGCCCAAAAGTCCACCCCACATAATTTTTTAAATCACTTTAGAGTCAAAAGCTTTTCTGACCCTGAATGTAGATCAGCCAGCCCCAGATCGAAGACGTTCAAGGTCAACATTCAGCATCTCAGCTTAGATTAATCATCCAGTCCAACAGACCTCGCCTGACTCCAGAGATATGATGTGAATATTAGATGAGAGCTTACCTTGTGGCATGTGTTCAGCAGTTTCGTCCACTTTGTCTTGCTGATGGGTGTGCCAGACAGTCCAGTCCAGTCTTCTCTCGGCTCAGTTCAGCCTGTCTGTGTCCTGAGAAGGCAGGGAGGTGCTGTCAGGGAGAGTGGCATGCTGCGGCTGTTTGGGAAAGGCCAACGTGCAACCCCTGCCATAACAGAAGCTGGGATTGCTTGTGTGTAAAAGAGAGCATGGAGTAGGGAGGGGCTTGTGAATATGCCATTCTAACAGTCTTTTAGAAAGACACTGACAAGTGGGAAGCCAGACTGAAGTAAACACACCCACTCTTTCAGACCGTAGCCAATAGGCATTTAGAGGTGTAGCCTGGTAGGAAAGACAGCAGCTCTTCTGGGACCCTGGTGACAACATGTGAAAATATGGGGCATCTGGTTTGAAGAGAAAGCGCCAGCGTCACCTTACCATGTACCGTCCCTAATCACCTCAGATAACATAACAGTGCCTCTCAGACCTCCCTGTTACAGAATGTGTAATCCAATCTTGTGCTATGTGCTCTCTGTCTTCTCCAATCAAGTAAACAGTGGGGAATGCTGAGAGCTTGGTGCCATCCATGGGGGTTAATTCTCTCAGGGAATATTTCTCCTTCGCTGTGGATTCTCTTTCAAGCTATTGCCAAAATCTTCCTCTTGGCCAGAGCCGTCATGCCAGGAAAGCCTATCTGTTATTTATAAAGGCACTGGACAATAACAGTTCAGTCTGACTGCTGCTACATTGCAACCACACCGTGATATATTGATACAAATTGTACAGACATTCATGTTTCCCAGTGGATCAATGCTACTAACTCCAGTGATCTTTTCCTCTAGTGCCATTAATAGATTGTTATTTTATAGTTTATGACCAAATACCTACAAAATTAATGCCATTACCATAAGTATCCAGTTTGTTTAGTGCTAGGGTCAAATGCTATCATGTAAACACCTGAAATAAAACTGACATGGTGAAAAAAGTTAGCATTACCTTCTCAACATTTAATTATTGCACATTAGCATTAGAGAATGCACCACTGTGCCTATACAGCCTCACAGAGCTGCTGGCATATTTGCAAACCATCACTCTTTCTATCCAATTTGGTTTATTTTATCCTTTGAACATATAGGTTATTGTTTATTGTATACTTTTTTTCATGCCTATGTTTATGTTGGGGTACAAGTGCGTCAGTTTTTCTTTGTCAGGCCAAGACTAATGTTTTCCCACTGTGCTATGTGTGCTATAGTGAAATATGTGGATCAGTCTCCGACTGGCTGCATCCAACTAACCGTAAAGCAAACTGGGTGATGTTTATGAAATGCCTATGATACGAGGAGGCAGCAGATACACCAGGGCTGCAACCACCGCCTTGTGCCCCACCACAGATGGAAAAAGAATGAGCAAGAATTAGCAAGAAATACTCCTTTTCCATTACCCATGCAGACAACTGACTCCAGGAGATTGTGGTTTGACTTGATGGAGAGAGAGAGAGCGAGAAAAAAACAGTCTTTATTGCACCAAATGAATGCTGACGGACTGACCACAGACTGCAGAAAACTTGGCCATGAAGCAAAAATGTTCTCTAAGGCAGTTTCAAAGAAAGATATAGAGTTGCATCATATTTGAGGACAAATTTAGAGCATAATATAATATACTTAAAACATTAGTTGAAAAAATAGTTATTAATTATTAACTTATACAAATAGATGTTTTGCACCCACAAAATGAAATGCATGAGGCACTAGGCTTGTGTGCTGCAGGGTATTAATTTCCTCTTATTATTGGTTGAAGCTGCCTCCTGGTGGAAAGTATACTGCAGCTGGAGCTACGTATTATACAGCCAGAAGACTGAAGAACTCTTTTTAGTAAAAGGGTTTTGGAGGATGCAAAATGCTCATTGACCTGACCTAATGTTCCTTATCATGCAATTGAATTGAACAAAAAACTGATATTACACAAAACAGATGGAAAGGTTTAAAGCAGTTCAATCCCCATAGAGGTCTCTCACCGGTAATTTCATGTGGCTTGTGGTCAGGGGTGTTACAGATTTGTCTGGGTGCAGGTCATTTCTGTAAGTTTATATTGAAAATAAGATATGTTTTCCTCTTTTGCCTTAGTACTTGGACGAAGAGTTAAACCGTTGATGTGTAGATAAGAAGATAAAAAATATAAAATAACATGAGCTGCTATATGATTTAGTAGAGGCCAATAGGAAACTGTAACAGCGGAATCTGTTGTAAAGTTGTTTCATAAAGAAACATGCATGACAGTTATCATCGGTTCTAAAATATCAGTCATTATATTACGATGGATGGAAGAAACGGTGCAGCAAATACGTGACTCAAAAATGTACAATGTGCACAAATTAATATTGCAGAAGACTTGCTTCAGTATCCTCCACCAGGAACTGTTTGAGTGGGAAGACGTGTACTGTTTGATGACTGCTGGTATTACGTTTTGCCCTTGAGGTCGTCGAAGAGAACTTTGAAGATTGTCCTTGGCTAGACTGGCATACTGTGCATCACTGATGTGTGAATGCCATGATGTTTTTATAAAAATAGAAATGTAATGGGAGAATAATGGGATGGGAGAATTGTAGCGCTGAGAGTAAAAAAAACAGTGGACAGATTTTGGATTAAACTGGGCCAATCATATGACATGGTAAATAAAACAAATTTTTTTTTTTCTTTTTAGCTATTGTCTTTGTTTTTCTAGGCCTGTCCCTATAGACAGGTATAAAGGTCAGCAACAGGTTCTCAAGCATCATCTTCTCATACAGTAGCCCTTTCCGTGCCAGTACATGGAACAGTCAAATGTACAATATGAAATGATGTAAATGTAAACACATTTGTAAATAGTAGGTCAATGTTCAGTTCTCTAACCCTTATACAAATTTACTATAATAATCATTGGCTCGGTCCCCATTAATTATTTATCACATACACCCCATGGCACCCCACATGGCCCCTGTACGGTATGTCCTTTAGTCTTTGAAGCTGCATTTTACCTTCTAGTGAGTTGCCTGTGCTGAAGTCAGGGTTATGGACTGTGTTTGCTGTGTACACACTGTGGGCCTCATGTAACCATGCCCTCATATGGTCAGTTAACAATTAACAGAGAAAAACATGGGTCATCACCCTACAATATATGAATAGGTGGTTAGAACTAACTTCATACTCCCACGTACAATTGCAGAGTATAACCCACAAATGAGTCTTTTGTTTTCTTGCATTGTGTGTTTATCGTGAAAGTTCACATGCAAGAAAGTTCAAATGCTGGTCAACTTTTCTAATAGGCTTTTAAATAATAGCATATTATTATATTAATATTTTATAGTAGTGCAGTAAAGCGAGGATTTCCTGTTATCAATAACAGGCAACATGTTGATTCACCAAAGTTGGTCCCTGTGGATGAGCAGTCAATCCAACAATACATGTTGCTTGATTCCATTCGGAGCAGAAGCTTTTCGCTCCCTAGTGACATTAAAATACACGGAAAAAAAAAACTCACAAAACCATAAACTTGTCACTTATTGAGCCTTTATGTAAATTGGACCACCTCCCTGTTTAAAAATAAATAAATGAATAAATAAATAAAATGAAATGCCAAAAACTCCACAGTAAACATTTCACCTCACTAAAATTTGAACTTGGAACCTCTCACTCAATAGGGGGTAACTACGTACATCCTGACTGCCACCATTGACAAGATGAGATTAATCATTGACAGTGCACGTATAAAACCCACAATTCACCCAGTAGCTCTTCATTCAGTCTCAGAAGAGGGAGAGAGCTGCCAGTTGTTCCCCTGTCATCATAAACACACTGCAGGGGAAGCAGCACAACAGCAGCATGAAAAGAACAATATTTCCCATATTGTTTGTCCTGGCTGCTGCCTGTGTCCCTGTGTTCTATGGCAAGGAGGAGCCTCCTGTCCCCCAGCTTGATGCTCCAGCTGAAACCCGGTCCCGCTTTGCTGCCCTAGATGATGTGCGTCTCCTGGCAAATGGCCTTCTTCAGCTGGGCCAGAGCCTGCGGGAGTTTGTGCAGAAGACAAAGGGACAGATAAATGACATCCTCCAAAAGCTTAACATCTTTGATCAGTCGTTTTATCAGCTGTCAGTGCTCGCCAGTGAAATTAAAGAGGATGAGGAGGAGCTGAAGAAGACAACTGTGGTACTGAAGGCCAGCAATGAAGAGATCAAGTATCTGTCTGTTGAGATCAGCTCTAAGATGAACAGAATCCTGCAGGAGAAGATTCAGCTGCAGGGGAAAGTGGAAGGACTGGAGAAGAAGCTAAACAGTCTGTCACAGGGTCTGATGACAAGTGAACAAGTGGCAGAGATCACTAGTCTGAAGGTAAGTCACCTGTTCTTATGAAGCACACCTGCACAAAACATCAAGTTACAAAAGTAGCATCAAGTCTTATTCTTTACTATGTTTGCTCTTCATGTATATACATGAGTCTCATGATGCCAGTACAAATAATTACAACAACAATTACATAATGTTTAACCATACAACCAACCACCATTTATACCAGACTTTATTTTTCCTGATCAGGAAGTGATTCGCTCCCAGGAGCACAGTATTACTGAGCTGCTGAAGGCTGTGAGTGCACAAAACGACCAGATCGACCACCAGAGGACGAAAATCAAGATTTTGGAGGAAAAGGTAGATGTTAGGGACTGTACATACATTATTAGAGAGACAGAGAGGGTTATGTATGTGTTTTCGTCACTGAAGGGGGGGTAGCTTAATACCTTTTCACCTAGAGTCATTATTCCCTCATGATATTTATTTTTAAAAAGACAGAAAAACAGTTATACCACAAGTGTGACTTCGTTTAGTACTTAATAGATCTGAAATCATGTAATTAATAGGTTCGTAAGACATGGGATCATCTGATATAATGTTACCTTATTGGGTCTTTATATATTTTTATATCAGAGAATATTTTATTTTTTACTTTGTAAAAGGTGGCCTAGAAAATATGAATAATGCAGGGGGCAAATACAAGAGTAAACCCTCCTGCACTAGTTGTTTTTATACAACCTCTTATTTGGGTAGTGTGGAGTTCCACTTAAATGTGCTTTAAGTTTGTTCCTGAAAAACGAAGCTTTTCTCTGGAAAATATTTTGCCTGTTTTTTCGAGTTATCTATCATCATCCTGGCATTGCAGCAACAGTGCTGTTAGAAAGAAACATTAGTGGAGTCATGGTGCTGTACTATATAATTTAGACTTTAAGTGTTTGGAGGGCGAAGACATGATGAAGGAGCTGTTCATATTTTTAATATTCTCAGCCACTGTTGCAGTGATGAATACATTTGCTTTAGGCCGGAAATGTCATATAATTACCATAAAATATTTGAAAAACTTCGGAAAACTTCTACTTTTGCTGAATGATGACCTCAGTCCACAATATTTGCCTGGTAGAGTCTTTGGATTACAGTGGCAAGAAAGTATGTGACCCTTTCGGGATTTCGTAGTTTTCTGCATTCATTTGTCATCAAATGTGATCTGATCTACATCTAAGTCAAAAGTATTAACAAATATAATGTGCCTAAAGTAATAACACAAAAAACATTCTGATCCTTCATGTCTTTATTGAGAACAAATATAAAATCCTCATAGTGCGAGTGGAAAAGGTAAAATTGGAGTCAGGTGTTAGCATAAGTTAAGAAAATGAGTTTGGAGGTGTGGCCTAGAGCTACTGATGTTGATTTACATTAGCCTGGGTTTGGGTTAGGGTTACGGTTAGTGATGGCAAAGACTACAGAAACTCACCAGTCTACAGTAAGGCAAACAATCTACAAATGGAGACACTTTGGGACTGTGGCTACTCTACCAAGAAATGGCTGGCCAGTCAAAATGACCCCAACAGTTCAACAAACACTCATCAGTGAGGTAAAGAAACAACCCTGAGTGACAGCCAAAGATTTGAAGGCATCATTGGAACTGGGTAACATCTGTGTTCTTGAGTCAACAGTAGGTAAAACATTGAACAAGCAGGATATCTATGGCAGGACACCAAAGGAAGCCGCTGCTTAGTAAAAAGAACATTGCTGAATGCCTGAAGAGCACATTGACACTCCACAGCAGTATTGGCAAAATGTTTTGTGGACTGATTAAACAATATTGAACTATTTGGAAAGAACACACAGCAAAAAGGTACAGCATATCATCATGAAAACATCATCTCAACTGTAAAGTATGGTGGAGGAAGCATCATGATTTGGACCTGCTTGCAGTGATTGAGGGGAAGAGGAATTACCAAGAGTATCATTATATTATTATTATTATTATTATTATTATTATTATTATTATTATTATTATTATTATTATTATTATTATTATTATTATTATTATTATTATTATTATTATTATTATAATAGAATAAGAACAAAAAATATAACATGAGAATGTCTTTTCGTCAGCTAAACTCCGTAGAAGTTGGGTGATGCAACAGAACAATGACACAAACAAACACCAGAATGGCTCCAGAAAAACAAAATCCACCTTTTGCAGTGGCCAAGTCAGAGCCCAGACCTCAACCTAAAAGAGATGCTATGGAACCGCTTGAAGAAAGCCACACACATGAGACGTCCAAGAAATATGACAGCGTTGAAGCAGTTCTGCAGGAAGAATGAGCTAAAATTCCTCCTGAACAATGTGCAGGTCTGAACCACAGCTACAGGAAGTGCCTGGTTGATGTTATTGCTGCCAAGGGGGGCCAAGTATTAACTATATAATAACTAGTTATTAATTCCAAGGGTTCACATCCTTTTTTTACTATCACTATGAGTTTTTTCTTTAGTTTTTCTCAATGAAGATATAAAGGATCAGTATTTTCTTGTGTTATTATTTTAGGCACATCATATTTGTTAATACTCTTGACTTAGATGAAGATCTGATCACATTTCATGACAAATTAATGCAGAAAACCATGACATTCCAAAAGGTTCACATACCTTTTTTTGCCACTGTATCTCTGCAAGCCAAAGTGTTTTTTTTTTCCCACAGTTTACAGCCAAAACAGCGACCCAGGACACCATTGATAGGATGCCTGAAATCTTCAACAGTGAAGCACCGACACTCACCCCTTATCTGACCTCAAGTTCTACCAACACCACAGCAACGATGAGTAAGATGGATACTAGTATATGATGAAATGTTGAGTGACGTTAGGGTTTAGGTTTCATTTATCTGGCACACTGTATATAAGCATCCAGTTTTCTGTCTTACTGTATCAATGTTCATGACGCTAGAATGCGTCCCGCTTCACATTCATGAAGTTTGATTCAGTCACAGCAGGGAGCTGCCTGGTACATCAACAGTCTCAGTAGTTACTGAGCAATTAGTTACCCTAGACAAATTTTCCTGTTAATGCTCCTAATATGAATTTTGCAGGTAAACTTTATTCAGGAAGGTCTCAAGTTTGAAATTGTCCTTGTGGTCATTTTTCAACAGATCTGCCGTCAGACTGCAGCAAGCTGTTCAACAGAGGGGAGCGAGTCAGTGGTGTCTATGCTATAAGACCCAATGGATCAGAGCCATTCATGGCTTTTTGTAACATGCACAAAGGTACTCCAAGTCATTTCTACTTCGTATAAACAACAGTTCGGATTTGCAGTTATTTATTATAGTTCTGATACAGCTCTGACTCTGAATTACCCATAGCTGTGTATGAGTGCGTGAATCGCTTTCTGTCTCTGTATGTTAGTCCTGTGATAGACCTCCCCTGCCTATCGCCTAACGACAGCACCAGCCGATGGGTTCCACTATCCCCACAACCCTTAGGAGGAAAAGCGGTTAAGATAATGGATGAATGGGTGGTCGGAAACTCCAGAGATTCTAAATTTAAATGAACTTTTTCTATTTTTCCAATTTAGACCATGGAGCAACAGTTATTCAGCGAAGGAAAGATGGCACTGTGAATTTTGATCAAACCTGGGACAAGTATGAAAATGGGTTTGGAGATTTTCAAGGCAAGACATTATTCTCTTCTCCAGATACTCTAAGCACAATTGCTAATTAATCTAATGTTATATTCTCAACAGTTCTAAATAGTAGTAGTATTTCTGCATATCTTTGTGTGCATTACTTCTTTTCTTGTAGATGCGTGTGAAATCATGTCAACTGTAAGCTCTCCATAATGTCTCTCTTACAGGAGAGTTTTGGTTGGGGCTTAGGAAGATCCACTCTCTAGCTACTCAGGGCAACTCTGTCCTCCATATCCAGCTGGAGGATTGGAAACAGGCCAGGCACTTCAACAAATACAGATTTTACCTTGATGGTCCAGAAAGCAACTACACTATTCACCTCACACATCTGTCTGGAGATTTGGCTGACCCCATGAGCAACCACACAGGAATGATGTTCTCCACCAAGGACAGGGACAATGATAACCACCAGGACTCCAGCTGTGCCCACAACTACGCAGGTGCAGCAGATGTGCATGTAGTGCGCATGTATTATCTCCATGTGATGTACATATGGGTATAATGAATATGTGCTGTGCCATATGAGATGTTTAACATGTATTTCCTGTTTTCCTCCAGGTGGATGGTGGTTCAATGCCTGTGGAGACACCAACCTGAATGGGAGATACTTGCGTATGCGACCAAAGGGGCGTAGGAGAGGGATTCAATGGAAGCCAGGCCGAAAATCCTCCTACTCCCTCAGACTCACTGAGATCTCTGTCCACCATGTGGCTATTCCCAGTCTCTCCTCCTCCACTTCAGCTTCCTCTGAAGCTGGTGTGATTCACTGATGCATTACCAACAATCTCCAGTGAAAGTCATCAGAACCAACCAGCATTATACTGGGACTTCCTCAGCAGAACACTGGCAGCCATGGTTTCAGACGGCATGGCAGGAGGTAGATGTTTCCTCCCACAACAAAGTCGCCGTAGATTAAAGTCAGTCACATAGCTTTTCAGTTCTTTTGTGTCCTAAACACACAAAACCATTGGAAAGTATTAGTCCCCATGATTGGGATACTCTGAGTGTGATTTCTAATAGAACAACTTCAAACTGTATTGAGAAATCTCAGAGCAGTTCATAAAATGTATCTGCGCTCACGGTGTATCAGATATCAAAGGCTATAGAGAAGAAAGCCATATACAGTGGCTTCAGAAAATCCCTTTTTACTAATTTTACTATGTTGTAGATTTAATTAAATGGATACAACTGATGACTGTTATAATGATAAATTGAAATGTATTTTACATTTTTATTTTGCCACACAGCTGCAAATATCTTTGTAAACGTTTCAGTTTTTTCCTCTTAAAATTAAATCTACAACACAATAAAATGCACAAGAAGTGAAAGGGCCTGAGTAGTTTCTGAAACCACTGTATGAGCAGTGTTTATATTGGGTCACATTGACTCTCAGTATACAGCAGTTGTTCCTAACATGGGTCATGAGATACAGCTAAGTCATTGGGAGATAATTAAGAGGATACAAAAGCCTACAAACCATGGTTGATGTTTCTTTTTCTGTGATAAACTGTACATTTGTATCCCCTGTGTCTTGAAAACTGTATAGATGTAACAGTCTGGAATTTCACTAGTGCACCTGCTGACATCTTGACATCTACAATAAGTGACAAGGTCCCCAGTTGAAGTTGGGAACTACTGCTATAGATAAGACTCATCTGTACTTTACATTCTCTGTTTTTTATACATTTGCTGTATTTTATTTAACTTTAACTAAATAAAAGTATTATGGTGACTTTAAATAATGCTAATATTCATTTTAGTGTGGATACATATAGAACATCACCGACTCAGACTGAGTGCTGTTTGTTGTTATGAGCTGTAATTGTTTGACCTTTCCTTGCACAGGGTGGTCTTTCTATGTCAACAGAGGTTAAAACTGAAAGTCGTCATCCTTGGACTAAAAACATCAAATGTGATCTGATGCCAAAGTCTAGTAAATGACTGACTAATGTTTGTGGATCCTTTTACTACATACTAAAACTTTCTGAATGCTGTTGTTGAAGTCTGTGTTGTAAATTGTCCTGAATCCACTGTAGAGGGCAGCATTGTTCTGTCTCACTCAGATAACCTTCCACTCTCCACTTATTGTACTGCATGTTCAATTGAACATGCTTGTTTTTTTTACACAGACACTTCCTTAAGACTTCATATCGATATGACCAGCATTTACTACTAATTACCTTCTAATCTCGATAACTCTCTGTTCTCATATTCTGCTCTATGAAAGGGTATATATCTCACCAATGAGAGATGTAGTCTTTCTTTTTGAATATCATTACTCTGTGCACAGCTGCAGCCCCTCCCAGGAAGAAGATTGCTCCCATAACACTGCAGTAACTTCCACCCAAACACATACACACACACACACGCAAGTCTTTGGGACTGGGCCTGCAGCCTTGACAGTGATTTCCTTGCACACGTGTGAAGGAGCTTCTTCAGTTTCTCCCCCTGCTGCTGCTACACACATTAGTTTGAAAGGTTATTTTGGGTTGCAGAGGTACCACTGTAACCCTCGGCTTCCAGTGAATAATAGGAGGAGTCAAGATTTCACCCTCCCATTCTGTCCCTATGTGATCCATTCCCCTCATCAACTAGCTGGGGATTTCCCTTCAAACAGCAGGTTCCTTACTTTTTATGCCACAGCATTAGGTTGGATCCTCATTTTGAAACAATGGACAACAGTCCTCTGCAGGTGTTGACTGTCCCGACAGCCCCCTACCCTGACCAGAGACCCAGCACCAGCGGCCTAAGAAAAAAGGTCTTTGTATTTCAATCCAAGAGGAACTACCTGCACAACTTTATCCAGAGTATCTTCTCCTCTATTGACCTACGTGACCGCCAGGGTTCAACGGTGGTGGTGGGGGGAGATGGACGCTTCTTTAATCGGACAGCTATTGAGGTCATTGTGCAGATGGCAGCTGCCAACGGGGTCAGTGTCACCATGTGTATGTGTTTGTATGTGTGAGCGGGTGGGTGGGTACATGGCCATGTCACTGTGTGCGATCACTGGGTGTATGTCAGTGTCACCTGCCCCCATTGCCTGTATTTATCTTTTAGTTTAGTCCTTTTAGGAGGCTATTTGCTTGCAGTCTTTGTATTTCGATGCTTAAAGGTAAAATCCTGAGTCTCATTAACTAATTGTCAGATAATTCCTATTTAACATGTTGCTGTTTTTCAGTTTTTTTTTTTTACATTCAGTTACAATGGCAGTTTGGCTGCGGTTTGCAGATGCTTTTAACTTAAACTACAATTAGACAGATCTGTAATGAGCAGCAACACCGAGAGAAGACAGTAGGGTATGATGCAGCCCATCACAACGTAGTAACCCTGATAAATTAAATTATTAAATGAGTGATGCCATCCAGCCATCTCTGCCGTCTTCAAACAGAAACCTAGTTTGTTTTCTACCCTGTTGCCTAAAGCAGCAGTGAGCTATCTGTGCTGCTCGCGTTTAAATTAAGCTTGGAGATTCTGATGTGTCCTAGGACATATGTTATACTTAGAAGGATTTAAAATAAACAGATACGTGCTAGAACTTGCTTTTAAAGTGGTTTAGCTGCCGTTCATTCAATGACATTCAAGTCTTACTTAGTGCACATCAAACCTGATATTTAATGGCTACAAAAAATAGGCCCTCCCCCCTCAGATATTTCAAGACAGTCATGCTAGCCAGCTCACACACACACAAACACACCTGTGTGGCATTTCCTTAGGTGGGTCGGCTGATCATTGGACACCATGGGATAATGTCCACGCCAGCCATCTCCTGTGTGATCAGGAAATACAAAGCCATCGGTGGCATCATCCTCACTGCCAGCCATAACCCTGGTGGACCTGATGGGGATTTTGGTATTAAGTTCAATACTGCAAATGGAGGTATGGTAACTGGAGAGGAAGAGGCGTGAAGGGGCTTCTACAAGTGCGAAATAGTGTTACAAGAGAATTGCGACATTTAGCAGGGCTGTACAAGGTCTCACTCTGTCAATGGGCACACATTTACTGCTGAAATAAAGTTTGAGACTTTGTGTGAACATATAATCTGGGACAAAATTCAAGCAGAACAAAACAAATCCCAGATAACTATTATCACCAGTATGCTGTTTATGCTTAACTGTGATTCTCCAATACAATAAAGTGAATACCAATGAAATGCTAACTATTAACTTCTGCCTCTAGGACCAGCCAAGGAGGATCTCACAAATAACATTTTTCAGATCAGCAGAACCATTGAGGAGTTTACGATCTGCCCCGGACTGACAGTGGATCTGACAACCCTGGGAAGACAGACGTTTGATCTGGAGAACAAGTTCAAGCCCTTCACAGGTGAAGCATCAGTCTTTCACCCATCACAGACTCATACAAAGAGGCAGTGAGTAGAAAAGAACTGTTGTTAAACTTTAGACAATGTGAAAACTTTCCTTTCATTTTATTAACACAAAAATACTTGACAACTAAGTATCAGATATATAATCAGACTTATTTGAACATTTAGTGATGTAAGACCCAAATCTAATATATTTTTTCTCCCATGTGTGGCTGTGTACAGTGGAAATTGTGGACACTGTGGAATCCTATGCTAACTTGCTGAGGAATATCTTTGACTTTGCTGCTCTGAAAGAGCTTCTGTCTGGAGAAAACCACATCAAGATAAAACTAGATGCCATGCATGGAGGTGAGAGACCAGTGCGTCATCTCAAGGCATTCTTCATCACACTGTAAACAAAATACAGAAGGGCGGTCACATGCAAATACACAAATTGTGAATTAAAATATTTGTCTGACACTGGCTAATACCAGTCTTCGTCTTGCAATCCTGTCTCTGCTCACCAGTTGTTGGACCTTATGTGAGAAGAATACTGTGTGAGGAGCTGGGCTGTCCTGCCAATTCTGCCATTAACTGTATCCCAATGGAGGACTTCGGGGGCCAACACCCAGATCCTAACCTCACCTACGCGGCAGATCTTGTTGACAGCATGAGGGATGGACAGTATG
This sequence comes from Anabas testudineus, assembly GCF_900324465.2. Lineage (NCBI taxonomy): Eukaryota > Metazoa > Chordata > Actinopteri > Anabantiformes > Anabantidae > Anabas > Anabas testudineus. The sequence goes on along the minus strand of NC_046626.1, from coordinate 6,769,322 downwards.
ATTTTGGTGCAGCTTTTGATGCTGATGGGGTGTGTTCAGTAGTAAATTACTTGCTTACCTAGTTTTCATTTTAAAGACTATATACAATAAGATCAAGTTTTTAAAAAAAGGTTGAAGCAAAGGATACTTTACATTAAAGGCCTGAACCAAAGGCCCTGACCTCTAACCTCTGGCTGTCTGCTTTCTAGGACCGTTACATGATCCTTGGCAAACACAGCTTCTTCCTGACCCCCTCTGACTCTGTGGCTGTGATTGCTGACAACATTTTCTGCATCCCATACTTCCAGCATACAGGGGTGAGAGGCTTCGCCCGCAGCATGCCCACAAGTGCAGCTTTGGACAGGTAAAAACTATGGCCTGACTTTCAAAAATCACTGTCAAAGCCAATGGATGATGTGGCTAAAGATTGTGGCGTAGTGAAACCTAAAGTTCTTTGAGATAATAACATGTAATCACTGCATTTCTGTAGATCTACTGTGGAGATATCACTGAACAGGAATACATCAGATCATGTTGTTTCAATATTTACACATGCTCTTGTTTCAAAGGTTGACTGTGCTTTCTTAGAATATGCTTGTATTGTATTTCCTATCAGAGTAGCCAAGGCAACAAAAATAGAGCTATATGAAACTCCCGCTGGGTGGAAGTTCTTTGGGAACCTGATGGATGCAGGCAGGTTGTCGTTGTGTGGAGAGGAAAGCTCTGGTACAGGTGCTGTATCTCTTCAACAAGTAGTTGCATCCGAATATGCTCTATTTTGAATGAAGTGGTAGAAAAAAAAACTTTTATAAGTTGGTGCATGGTAAAAATTCCTCAGGTGGAGACCATATTCGAGAGAAGGATGGACTTTGGGCTGTGCTGGCATGGCTGTCTATCCTGGCCAACAGAAAACAGAGCGTGGAGGATATTCTAAATGACCACTGGCTTAAATATGGACGAAACTACTTCACCAGGTGAGCTGTGGACATGAGCAATCATACCAACATTGTTGTCGTCTCACAGCTTTTGTGTATTCAGGGATCATCAACCATCATAAACATAGTAAAAACTAAATTAAAAAAGATGATAAATTGTGGAGGAATTAGTTATTTCTGATTAGCAAATTTGTGGGTTATTTAGATTATATTGTGGAGCTAGGCTATTGAGAGTGCTGAGAAGATACATCTGGCATATGACTGACATCTAGTGGAACATATGTGGCATTACACATTTTTATTGTCAATAAAAACATCTAAAGGACATCAAGTGGAACCACATATTATCAGCTTGAGGCTGATTAGCTGATATTTGTTCAACACTGCATCAGCAAAGTCAGTTACATTTGGTCAACACTGCAGATCCTCTTATTAAATGTCTTATTAAAAATTATGACTTATACTGCACAATGTAGACAGTTTTCACCACATGCACCAAAGAAATATCATCTAGGAGTGGGACAAATAAGTCTCAAACATTAACATAATTCAAAATGAGAACATCTGTAAAACGGAAGTCACATTAAATCAAAAATAAATGTATTAGTTAAGTAAATTTCGCTGAAGCTTATTTTATTGTCAAATTCTGTTGGTTGTTGTTTGGTCCAGATATGACTATGAGAATGTAGACATAGATGCAGCTTGTGAGATGATGGAGGACTTGGAGATTATGATTGCCGACAAGTCATTTGTGAAGCAGAGATTTGCTGTGGAAGACAAAATCTACCAAGTGGAAAAAGCGGACAACTTTGAATACACTGACCCAGTGGATAGCACCATCTCCAGGAACCAGGTACACACTGGACTTTATCTATGCAATAATAAGACTGATATGACATGCACCCAGTGGTCCTTAGCTGCATGGATGCTTTCAGCTTCAGAGTCTAAAACCTTCCCATGTTCTGTGGTGGGCTGTTTTCACTGCAGGGTCTGAGGATAATCTTCACTGATGGTTCTCGGATCATCTACAGGCTCAGCGGGACAGGTAGTGATGGGGCGACAGTTCGAATCTACATCGACAGCTATGAGAAGGAACACATTTTTGAAGACACGCAGGTAGAATTATGAGGCGGTTATAAAAACTTGAAGCCTAATCTGTCCAAAACAGCAGCATTTCATGTAACATGTAAATATAAAAATTAATTAATCACCAATATTAATATAATATATATAATATTATTTTTTTCTTTCCTAAGTTACTTATTAAGTCGCAATTGTAATCAGCCTGCTTGTGCTTATGTCACCATATCATCCTTTTTTGGAACAGGTGATGCTGGCGCCCCTGGCAACCATTGCTTTAAAGATTTCCCAGCTCCATCACAGGACAGGTCGAAGTGGTCCCTCAGTCATCACATGATTCCTTCCTTTATACTTCTCCATCATTGCTACATTAATACCCTTTTTGTTTTTCTCTCTAGATGTTTTTTTTTATATATATTAACTGAGCACACATTCTTAAATTGTAGCCAAATAATATGCATTTAAATTTCAGACTGAACTATATTTAGTGCCTCTTTCTGTAACACATTTAAAATAAAGCTTTTTATTTTTTGTTTTTCTGTGCCTTGTTTTGTTTCTGCAGTGAACAGACTATTTTTTTTGGTCTTTGATGATTTTACTTTTAATAATCTGCAGTTTCACCAATGAGTCACTGGCAAAAAGCAGCAGGGTTTCAAAATCAACAGCACTCCTACTGATCATAACAACTAATCATGGCCTCATGTCCTATTAAATGCAGCATGTGGCTTGAACGCAGCGATTTCATTTCCTCTGTGAAATGTTAACACTGTGTATTCTCACTTTGATTTACAAAATGTGGCTGTGCACAATCAAGATTCTCAGTATGGTTGGTTTTGTATAAAGTAGAACTGAAGCGGTTGTTTTGCTCATGAATAATATTTTCTCAGCAGTTATTTTTAAAAAATAGGAACTGAGTGTTTCCTGCCATGAAGCTTCAGATTACTTTTATATCACACTGTACCTACTCCTTCATTAAGGGACATTAAAACTCATCAGCCAGATAATAACATGAAAATTTGATTAGAATGTGTGGGAGCTGGAAGATGCACACCCAAAAACACAGAAAGGATGCAACCATCTTAGCGTTAATTGTCCTGAAAATAAAGCTTGCTCATGTTTAACACCAAAGTGAAGCATGACACTGTAATACTGCACATTTTGAAAGACGCTTATTCAGCGTGGATATGGTGGATATGATTTCAATCTGGATAGCAGCAACAGCAGCGGCTGCAGCTGCTGCACCCTAGCACCTGGTCCAGCTTTGTGATCACTCATGCTCTTTGAAGTACTGTATCTCCACTTTACGCAGGATCCTAAAGACCAAAAAGAGGAACATGAAAAATGCAGCTAGAAATTGCACTACTTTGTAATACAACTTCTCATGTGCTGTCATAAATGCAAACCTATTTATTGTTATTTTGTTTGTTTGTTTCTGAATGCTTTTGTACAAAGTTTCAGCATGTTCACTGATGACTTTAGGCATAATTTGTCAGTATGATCAAATTTAGAGTTTGATGCCCGTAACACAGCGGGCCTGTCTCTTTAAGACGGTCACCTGACCACAAAGCAGGAAACCCCGATGGAGGAAGCAGGAAGTCTGTCTGCCAAGAAGAAGGAAAGCCTCAACACATAAACAGTAAACAGAGAGCAGGAGAAAAGTTTAAAAGAAACTTTTACACTGTTTTACCACAATGGCTGGCATTAAAGGTATTTTATTTCACGCACTAATTAGTTAGTGTAATTATTGCGGTCGTTGCGTTACGCAGACTTTTCTCGACGTTTTCGTGAAGGCTTCAAAACTTTAACCTAGTTTTCAACACTTGAAGCTCTTTACTGAGTCATTTCGAAAGTGCGGATTCAGTGTTGATCGACGGTATCAGCTCCATCCCTGAGCTATTAACCTCTCTACATTGTACAGTAGGCTGTTGCTGTTTGTTTTCCACAGTAATTTCATCTTAAATGTCGACACCAGTATTTAACAAAACTCATAGCGTTCAAACTGTTACAAATCTGTCGCAAATGTGTATTGGTTATATATGTAACGCTGGACAAAAGCATGTCTGCCAGTGTATGTAAGTTAATTTAATGTCTCTCTTCCTCCAGCACTGGTTGGTTTGTCCTTTAGTGGTGCTATTGGACTGACATTTCTCCTGCTGGGCTGTGCGCTGGAACAATATGGGTATGTTGTCATCGAGTATTTATTGTATGACAAAGACGTGACTTATATGTGTTTAAAGGGAAAATGGCCAGTTTATCAGAGAGAAATGATCAACACCAGTGAATAAAAGCCACATCAATTCAAAAAAGTTCTTAAACGTAAAAGTTTTGAACTTCCATAATGTTGAAGGACTTTTATTGGCCATAATTAATGCATCAAAGGTCATTCAGTCAATGTTGTGGGTAAGAAAGCCAAATCCTGTAATTTCAATAATGTAACATAATGAGATGTTTCATTAGATTCCCACTGCCCTCTTCTTTTAAACACCATGCTCCCATTTGCAAATGGAGTTTTCCAGACTGGACATACACACAGCATTTTCTACAGGGTTAATTGCACTTTTAATGACATGTAAACTGCACCGCAAATGTAAAATCTCCTGTTTATTTCTTGGCAAGCTTGTGTTTTATGTTTCACACCTGTCTGTTTAGGGTCTACTGGCCGCTGTTTGTCTTGATTTTCTACATACTGAGCCCCATCCCGACCTTCATATCCAGACGTGTCTGTGAAGATGACTCCTCCAGCAATGCATGTAGAGAGTTGGCCTACTTCTTAACAACTGGCATCGTTGTGTCATCTTTTGGCCTTCCCATTGTCCTAGCCCGCAATAGCACAGTGAGTTCTCTCTATCTATGTCAATATTTTGGAGGTTCATTTGAACATTTTTGTTTCTGTTTGTAGTAACATTTATTTAACATCAGTTGTTGTCCAGAAATGGGATTCAAAAAACGATAGATGACTATTAATATATTTTGGCTACTTCAATGAAGGTATTTTTCTTCTGCAGATCCAGTGGGGTGCCTGTGGTCTGGTGATGACTGGGAATGTTGTCATCTTCCTCACTATCCTTGGCTTTTTTGTTGTGTTTGGTGGTGGGGATGACTTCAGCTGGGAGCAGTGGTAGAGTGCCTTTGGACAGTGGGCCGACAGGATAGATAGATAGATGGATGGATAGATGGATGGATGGTCAGGTAGATGGCTGAATGGATAAACAGCAGAATGAGGGTCACATGTGTCCTGTACCCAATGGAGGATGATGCTCATGTAAAGTATAGGCTACAAAATGTAAACTTTACTGCTTTCAGGCTGTTTTTTTTCTATATTCAGGGGTATTATTGTTGGAAACAACACTATACACCTTATTAATGTGCCTTTTGCCTGGAACTAGGGAGACCTGGGGAAGTGCTCATGTCTATACCCCTCTTGGGCTATAAACCCATTACCATCCATCTTAACCAATGTATTTTAGCTTGTCTGCCCTTTGTTTCGCCCCAAAATCAGAATTTTTATTGCAGCTTCCTTCTCTCTATTGTGCTTCAGGTTTCAATATCATAAAGCGATCCTAGTAACTCTAGTTTAATGAACATCACATTTTTCACTGCACTATCTGTGTTCATTGTTCAGTGGGGAAGTGACTAAACCGAATTATGGCTTGCTTACTATAAGCATTCTTGTTTAAAATGCAAAAGCAGGACAGGATATCTAAGTCTATGCTATCAGACAACTAGTTATGGGACTCCTAATCAGGTAAAAAAATATATATATTTGTATGGAAATGTGTCTTTTTTTGTTTTCAGAACTTTAAAGCCTTACTTATTTCTGGTGCAATTGTTTACGTTCTCACCAAAGATCATTTTAGACTGCTAAAACTGAGCTTATTCACCACCGACCTGTGATCTGTTCTACACAGCAACACAATCCTCAGAAATCAACAGAAGCATTTGGGAAACAGCTGTTTAGTGTTTATCATATGTCTAAGTTTATATGTTCAGTTTTAGTGTACAGAAAGCACCAACATTCATTTTATATTCCTGCAGGTGACAAAGATCATAATATTGATAAAATCTAAAGTTGTCAATGTATGAATTATATTTTTACATGATAATTACTGTACATGTATGTGAAAGTGCACTTCATCCTTATAGACAGGATTTTACCTGCAAACACTTGTGTGTGTGCTCATTGCTAATGGAAAAAAAAATCACTTTGTTTGACATTCAAGTCTAATATTATATTTCGTCACCAGGAGTCGTTGAAATTTGTAGTTATAAATCGTTATTGCTTCCTCTTGTTTAGTTTTTTTTGTTTGTTTGTTTTTGTTCATTATTGTCATTAACTGACTATTAATACGTTTCTGAGGTTTGTGTGATCAGCCCACCTCAGAGTCAGAGAATAGATGTGAAATTCTTACTGTCTAAAATAATTTCTGGTTTCCATAATATCTCAAACACAATTACATGGTAAAATATTTAACTATTTCTCAAAACTGACATGTTTATTACTGTCTATAGCAGAAAGTTTGTTCTTTTGTGCCTCTTGTATCCACACTTTATAAACACTAATGAGAAAAACTCTCAAAAGTTATTTTTTTGAGCTCCTGACTGCGTTTTGTTTTCTAACATTGATTAAAACTGTGTATAGTGAAATAAAGGTATGGGCTCTATTTGCTGTTGATTGGTTATGTGATGAGGAAAGTAACTATTACAGTGGCGGGTAAAATGGGTGGATTTTAATTTTATTTTGGTAAATTTTTCAATTATTTTATTTTCAAATAAATTTGTCTATGTCCTATATCAATGGATGATGCATTAAAACAGATACAGTCAGATATTTGGCAACATTCAACAAGCGACATATAACGCCTGCCCTAATAACTGTATAATTTCTACTGAGAAACATCTCACCACCTCTCTGTCTGCTTTGCTTTTTCCAAGCACACAACATGCTGCATAACAAAAATAATATTAAACCAACAAAACGTATCTATTCAGGGTTAAATAGAATGTGATAGAAATCACTCATGCAGCTGCATACATCTTAAGCAGTTCAATTTCATTCTCTGTCCATGTGTGTCAGGAATGCACTGAAGCTGCTTCACTAATTTTTGTGTGAAGCCAAGTGAGTTACCTCCAAAAATAAAGGGAACCCACACGCTGCAAATATATAATTACTTCTATGAAAAACATCTGTGCCATCCGCCTCCAGTGATTGCATTTCATGAGGAGGTAGATACAGCATGGATGGACTAACAGCCCACAGAGAGGTTAGGGGCTGTATCTTTGCTACTATGTGAAACACAATATTGAAGGAGACTCGTGGAAGTACAGTATGTAGGTGGAGTATATTATGACTACAAGGCATGAAAATAACTGTTTTGTGATGTTTCACAATTTTTGAAATTTGACATATATACATATTAAAGATGAACACAAGAATGTTGTTGTATTCAGGGATGTGGCTCAAAATCCCAGCAGTGATGTCCCAGCATTATTGTGATGCTTAGACATCAACATGATAAACAGGGCCAAGTATAAACTCTCTGAAACAGTTCCAGAGGAATGGTACACATTTGCCCAGTGAGGTATACTGGGGATGGTCTCCAAGACAGCTTTCCACTTGTGGGACTTGCATGTACAAGATGATGTTCACCACAAATGGGCAGAACCCATACGGTGGCTGTGGATCAAGAGAAGCTTGGAGTAGTTAAGACATTAATAACATGTTTCACAAAGAAAACCTGATTCATTTACTTTGGTAAGAGACTGATGTTGAAAGAAACACCCACTGAGATCACAGGAATCAGAAGTTGTAGCCTACTATCCCCCAAAAGCACTTTGATGTTAGATGATGATGAAGTCAGAAGTCATTTCTACTTAACCTAATACGTGAGTGAGAGACATTGAGAGAAAAAAGGATGAATGTAAGGAAGGAGATGAAGAAATAGAAAGAGCCCAGAGACACCCATTCATCTCTGTTCCAGGACAGCTGTTGCTTGGCAACAGCTAAGGCATCACAATTATTCCACTAGACTGCTGAGCCTGTCCTTGAACGGTACACAGTGCAACACAGTTTCAGAGTACATGACAGTGAAAGACAGCATATCATGTTGTTACTGTGTGATACTTTAATATACAGTTCATTGATTGTATATAGATGGTGGTAGATTACAGTTTCAAATGCAACATGCTGTAAAGTGCAGCCACATAGCTCAGTGCAACACAGTATGTCCTACATGATGTAATAATGTAACAATGCAATATTGCAGTATCGTGTAATACTTAAGTTAACTTGCAGCAACAGAAGTCAGTGCAATGCAGTATAAATGGAAAAGAACAATGCAGTAGTGTCAAACTAGGTGATACAATGCAATGCCAAACACAAGGCAACACTCCTCAGATTTCTAGCTGAAGTGAAACACTTGTATGTACAATAAAATATGTTCACCATCTGCTAGCCTGCTACATTTACACCACCCATGACTGCTCCTAGTGATCTGACTAGCATGCCTTCGACACAAACCTACAGGCTTTGATTTAAAGACACACAATGTAGATAACTTTAATTACTGTTATTTAAAGAGACGATCAACTAAAACACGTCAGGAAGTCAATGGGAGACTGAGAGCCCACGGGCTGCAGCCTCATTAAGCTACAGATCCATACCCTTCCTCTGGATGGAGATCACACGGGCGCAGCGGGCCGGCACGGAGCGTGCTGACGTCAGAGATCTGCGTCGTCGGCGTCGCAGCCAATCGATGCGCCGTGCGGGGCGCGAGGGGAACGAGCGCGAACGGCACAAAAGGAACCTGATAAAAAAAAACAAAGGAGGCGCGCGCGTGTGCTTCGGTCGCGCGGCAGAGCAAGCGGAGACGGCGGCGTGTCGCGCGACGGTCAGTGCGCGCGGGGAAGCGGGCAGGGCAGCGGTAAGTGCGGAGCTCGTTTAAATGTCCTTTAACCCCCTAATTATGGTGTTTTAATGGTTTAGTTAACACAGCCGGCTCTATCTACTCCGTGGAGTGGCGTGGGCTCTGCAGCCTAACCGAGAAAGCTACGTTTTAAAGTTACAGTTAAATTGGCACAACGTCCGCCTGAAGTTGATAGTGATGAAGCAACAACAGTTCCGCCGGTTCAGTTTGTCAAACCCGATGTTGCACAAAGCTCGGGAGGCCGGCTGCAGTTATTGGAGCCGCACACAGCCTGTTTTCACAGAAACAGGGATCGCATATCTCGAGTTGCACCAACTCAAGTCTTCACATTGAGTCGCATCACGTACGTGCTCCTCGTCCGCGCTGTTGGATCGCGGGCATCTCTCGTCCCTTTGACAGTCGACCTGTTCGGTTCGGTCAGTAGCAGGCTGCCCGTGTAGTTTGAAACACATCTACTAAACGAAGTGCTGCTCTGGAAACAGTCTACACAAATGCACGCAAATATTCCATGTGGTTCACAAATGCATCCATTAGCCTGCGATGTGGTGGTGAAGTCAATCGAGTTAGGACACATTGCCAGTTAGTTAGTTTTTTTTAATTATGGTGGATGAAAGGTAAATAGAGAGAAACAAATTGTTTGGGACAGCTGTGGGTGAGTCACATGCATTATTTGTGTATATCTGTTTTTGCAATATTTGTGTGCAGAGTCTGGGGAACACACGTTAGTGGCAGAGCTGCTGCTTTAGTCGTTAAACCAGTAACTGTTTAATATGCATTTACACTATCAATCACTGTCCATTTAGTCAACTGAGGTCAGCAAAGCCTTCCAGGAGAGAAATGGCACTAGTTAGGCTGATTATTTTTCCCTGGTGGATAGGAATGTGTCTGACTAGTGTCAATACAGAGACTTTATTGTGATCTTAACAGTCTCTATAATAGGTGCGACCGGGATTGACTGTAACACATTCATCGTCTGCATTTTACCATTTGTTTGTGCTCAGCCTTTGATCAAATCACTGTTTGTCTGCTCGCCGTTTAACATGAATGACACCTGAGGTAATCTGCAGAAGAAACCTGTGTAAAAGTTCAAACATAACATTTATTTTTATTGAGCATAAATATGCAGGTCTCCCCTCGGAAAATAGGCTGCTAAGCTGGGTCTTCCTGGTTAAAAAAGGTTAAATAAGATATAAATTAAATGTGTTCAGTCGAATGTTTCCTCTTTTACAACTATTTCTTTTTTTTTTTTTTAGCTGTGCATCGGTTTGTCATCCCAAACAATTATAACAGAGCAGTGACATTTCACGGGCATGCCATACCATCCCCTTACACTTCTGAAATGTGCCAGTATTTCCCTTTAACCCCAAATCATAGCATTTTTGTATTGTGCCCAGTCATGTGCTGTGAGCTGCCGACTGTCCTTTTATTCTCAGTCAGTGTTGAAACAACAGGCCACATACATCCAGCTTCTTGTTAAAAGGGCCCCCGGGTGCCATACCGATGACTCACTTACTGGCTGCTCTGTGGCTTTACTGGTGATGTGGTTACCATCCAACCTTTTGTGAACATTGGCGTTGACTTCTAGTTGATGAACACATGCTGTGTCTGCAATAGGGATTTAGTTTTTGAGGACTGGGAGAGTGTTTGTGGAACTGGGAGCAGTGATGAAAAATCACTGCGATAGTGAATATAGCAAGTATTGCGTGTGTGTGAGCAGTTTGTGTGTTAGATAGGAAAATCGAAGAGGAACACTGCCGCCTTTACACTTCTCTTGCATTTCACAGTTTAAAATTAGTTTTCTTATAACTCTGACCTATTAAAAGTACTTTATACTCTCTACTATTTATTACATGGTTGGTGAATTCATGCAAACTCAGTGAATTCAAATATCTCTGTGTTCTCTATTAGAGAGGAGATACAGTATGGTGCCTGTAAGAGATTGTAATGTTTTGAAGGGGTCTTGTTGCTGATCTAAGATCAATCACATAGTTTCCACTGGGTAAAGTACTGTCAGTATTTTTTTTTCTTTCAAACATTTTGCTGTGCTATGTGAAATGTGAAATTGTAATCCATACATTCTTTGTCTTCCAGTCTAACAATCTGCTGACGTGAATTCTGGCTCCTCCTCTTACCACATTCTCAAGGAGAAGAGCTTCATTTGTGAGTACATTTCTTTGGCTCATGGGAGGGGATTTTGTGCTTTACTGCAAGCTTTAAAGTTGAGTAATAGAGTATAGTATTTCTTAATTGACTTTCAAGCAGAAGATATCATTTTTTCATTGTACTTTAAGTTATTGGCTCCTTGAGCTCTGCTAAGGAACAGTGCCTGATGATGCTCAAAATACACACCAAAAGATGTGGTGGAAGGAGTTACCTAGCTCTGCAGCCACAGCAGCCCAACTTCTAGTATTCAAAAAAACACTGAAGATATAACTCTTCTCCAAACAAAATCTATTCTTTCCTATCTGGCACTAATGTCTCACAAAACTGAAACATTTCTTCTCATGGCACTTTGCTTTCATGTCTCACTAAGTCAGGTATTGCCTTAGTCTGATAATCTAATTGTTAGGTCTATGTGTTTTAGTGATTTTTCAAGTAAAGATGCTTCTCAAATGTGATTGAATATAGTAAACTGAATGTTTCTGAATGAAGCAATTTCAATATGTCACTGGCAAATTCATTGACCTTTCCTTTTAATTTTGTGGCTCAATATTTAATTATTAATGTTGAAGAAATTATTGATTAATAAACACTTGTTAGCCAAAGTCCCAATACAGTCAATAAAATAATAAGTGTTTCACAGGCTAAACCTGTAGCCTCAGAGTAGGATATAATCAGCCACCCTATGTGTAAAGGAACTGGTGGATCATATTACCTTGTTCACTTGATTTATCGCCTTCTCATATGTCATCTGAAAGATTTGCAGCCACATTCACATGGAGTTTGCCCCTTGCTAAAGGCGCTCTCGGCAGCAGGCTTGCTGCTACCTTCTCACTCCCTATTTGTTATTTCTAACTGTTTAAACTTCCTGCAGCTGGCAATTGAAAGTTTTGTATACTGAATGAATAACTGATGAGTTGCTGTGACAGACAGTGCTTCAATCTCAATACCTCAGTGGATGTTGAATAGGGTGATTTAAATACAATGGGATAATTAGTTTGTGTAGGGCGGGGGGTTGAATTCAACAGACTCCTTCTTAATTATTGGACTTTTCAGCAACTGCAATCAAACAGTGACTCATCCAGTGTCACAGTTACTGTGTCCTGGCCACCAATTATCTCTCATTTCTTTCTTTTCCTTTCAAAAAGCCTGATAAGGCTCTATCTGAGGAGAGTTAATCAGCACTAAAACCTCAAAATGAACTAAGCATTTATTCTTCTCTTTCATTTAATTAAAACAAAGTATCTGAGATGAATGCTTAATTTTGCCCAAGGAGTACATTATGGTGTACAGTATAGCAGAGGATGCTGTTATGTATAATCTAACTCCACACAAAGGAGAGATCGATGGTCATATAGGTTTGCTAAATTTTAAATGAATTAAGACAGTTTTGTAACAAATTAGTCTGCCTTCCTACTTTTTGAGTCCAATTGAAAGATTAACTTTCTCATGGCATTACCGGTGATTATATTTACAATGTCAATATGACAAACACATGGTGTGATAGAAAAAACACAATAACAATAGCAATCCAAAAATGATTGTGATATGTGGTATCAAGCTCATACAGTCTAGCCAGTCTCTCTTTCTCTCTTTCTTTCTGTGCTCCGTACAGTAGGGCAATGGGCTCTATGCATGTGGCCTCCACAGTTGCGTCATCTTTCAGCTGCCATAAATTGGTGTGTTGTTTCACTCCCTCCTCAACAAACTCCTCTCAGTCTTCATTCATCTGGAAAGTTCATTTCTGTTGGAATCTGTTCCATTGTGCCGAATACAAATAAAAAAGAAAATGTTTCCACTCTGACTTTGTTTTTATGTTCAGAGACAAGTAACAGAAGCTGAGGGTTGTGGTGACAATTGGCAGCAATTTGGTTTTGGGATGAGATTATAAAAAACTGTCAAACAGTGCTGTTTGATAAGAATAATCAACATAATAAAAGAAAATATGATATTTTCCCAGGGGGCTATGTCTGTTTATCATTTAGACACACTATACATGTAAAAAAAATATTTATAACACACTATACTGCGGTTTAATAATATGTTTGGACAATTTGGAGTTACGCTGTTTTGTCTTACATTATCCACCTATAAACTATGTTGTAGACACAGTACCTCACCCCAACCTATTTTATCTATAAATAGATCATTTCTATACATTCCTCCCTAACAGTCATATTTGATACTGTTTGATATGCCGTGTATGTTTCTAGGTAAAGGTTTTAGGTATAATTTTGGCACAGTGTGCTGATTTTGTGCAATAAAACTAATATCCATAACTACTATTTATACTATAATCATAATAAAAAATCCTGTTGATCAGCTAATAAATAAATTATTCTGTGTTTTAGTTGTGCTTTCCAGTTGTCTGTTTCTCTAATACTTTCAATAAACTAAAATATATATAACATTCAGCATTTTTATATTATTCTTACTTAGTCTGTAAGTGGAAGAGCACCTGCACCAGTACAACAACTGCTTTGTGTGTACGACATGCCCACACAAACAGTGTGGGAAGGACAGATAAGATTAGAAGAGATAAGAGAATGTGTGCCTTAAAAGTTATTGCAACCTTGCATCAACCTATTTTTCTTAGGCATACAGTTCCTAACCATATGTTTTCTTACAAACCTAACCACTCCGCGACTAACTCTCCACTGCATACAGGGGTTAGCTGCACAGGGCACAAAATGTCAAGCAAAAAAACAAAACAAAACAAACCAGATGCTGTGTCTAGTATACTGTAGTGAATAGGTGGTGTATATAAGTAATGCTTGTTTAGCAATGGTCTATGTAACTGTATCAGAAATGAGAAAGTCTATATAATTTCCATTTAAATTTGATTTATGTAGTAATGTAATGCATGTACCGCACTGTATTGTTAGACATTGTCACAATGGGGTCTAGGCTCCTGGGCCCTGTCCTTTGATACATTTTGCGGATAATCTACAGGATGTTGTATTCATTGATATGTTTATCCAGTTGTTTTGGTTCCTCAACCTGACGTATTAAATGAATTCAAAATACTTGATTTTAATTACCTGAAGTAACTGCATGTTCTTGTGGTCATTAACTAGACCATATGTATGATCAGAAGGTTTCCCACTGTCTTCTACCTACCAACACCATGATTGCATGTTCAGTGATATGGCTGTGCTGTTAATATATAATTAGAATAAGTACAGAACAACCACAACAAGAACCTGGAAACAGATAAAAGTAAATTAAGTTAGAAGTAAACACTGCAAACAGGTGCCAATGTATTACTTATATCACTATTACTTGATAATAGGCATCAGATCAATTAAATCCTTTGTCTTTAGAGAAAAATAGCTTTCAGTTTGCTGTCAAGAAAAAGGCAAAACAAAAGGAAAATGGGGAAGACCAACGGGGACAGACTTGATTCCAAGCTGTCATAGAAAATGAATGCTCATCAGCCCGTTTTAAAAGGCATTGAATAGGGTCCTTCATCATCTGAGCAATAGACAGGAGGCAATTTTATTGTAGGTAAATTAATTTATCACACAGATACACGTGTATACTGTACATACACCTCTCAGTGTCTCAGTGGGTTCTTATGCTAAATTCAACATGTTACCTTGTTTGCACTGAAGCTGAAAAAAACTACTCAAATATGTTGCTCTGACAACAAGCTCAAGTTGACTTGGATCATGTTAAATCGCCAACAATACTATCCAGCTAACCTGGTTATCCACATTTGAAGAACAGGTCAGAACAGGTCACTGGCTATCCACCTGACATTCATCTAATGTTGTGTGCAGCTGCTAACTGAAATAACTGTGTTGTCATAGAGCTCATTAGAAGTCAAATGAAACAAAAGCTGCAGTATCACGAACTAATCGCAACAATACTAAAAGTGCTTTTTTTTATGCTACGTCTGCTGGGGCACTCTAAGTGACCTTGTACTTATGCAATTAAAAAAAGACTGAATTTGAGGCTGCTCCAGGAAGCTCATTCTGTAAGCCAAGGGTCAAAAGACGTATGACCTAACCTTTTCTTTCTCTTTGCTTCCGGCAGTTTGTCTATATTTGCTTGTGGGATTTGTCAACCGTCATTTTCTTAAATTTCAGCTGCACAATAGACATGACAAATAAAAAGTAACGTGCTTTCAACGTGCTTTCAAAATGTATCAGTAAAATCATTGCACAGTGTACGCACAATATGACAAAATATTGCCTTTGGACAAATTGAAAGTGTGATGGTAATTTTGTCCTTTATCCTTGTTCATCAGTGAGCTGTTTCCAGCAGTCATTTCAGCCAGAGCCAAGCTTATATAATTCAAGGTCGGTAGAAAAGAATATGTCTCAGATGCAATAAGATTGAAATGTCTTTTTTATTTGGCTATTAAATTTTAGTACACTGCCATTAAATAACCTCATGGCTGTTTTGGAAAATAAATATCAGTGAGACGCAGGGTTTAAATGGGTATAGATGGGTACAGAGTTATGTCATCAGTAGTGCTTTGTGTTCAAAACGCTGTTCCTGAGGTGTGAATAAAATGGGCGTGGTGTTGTTTTGATTGAATAAATGTGGGTGGACCCAACAGTTAAACAGGACCTGCTGCTTTTCTGGCAACTGCTGTCGTATCTTGTGACCAGTGCTGCTCACTTCTTCATTTAGTTCTCACAGTTTGATGAGTATTTGAAGCCTTGCATAGAATACAGATACATTTTTGTCCAAGTAGATCAAAGCTGGGTAAGTCAAGTAATTTAGTTTAAGTGCATTGCATGTTCTTCGAGTTTTGTTTTTGGTTGTTTCCTGTAAGAGTAACTTGAAAAAAGTAACATGTTAAAGTGAGTGTTTAAGAGTGACCACCGCAAAGATGGTCACTCTTTAAGTCTTAGAAAGCTTTCATTATTGCTCTACAGAGTAATTGAGCATAATATTACAGCAGTTACACATAATTTCTCTAGGCTCCTTTGTTTTGGTGCCACAAAAGCTGCCTTTATGTGGGTGTCTGGGACTTTAAATGTATGACAACTACTGACTCATCGTACATAGCTGTCCATTGTGCTACACACTATGTGACATAGATTGACTGGTGAAATGGGCAGCAATGTAGTCTTGCTTACTTCTTAGTAAATAAGTCAATTATTTACTCTACTATATATATATAGAGAGAGAGAGAGATAGATAGAGAGAGAGAGAGAGAGAGAGAGAGAGAGAGAGAGAATAATAAGTGTGTGTGTGTGTGTGTGTGTGTGTGTGTGTGTGTGTGTGTGTGTGTGTGTGTGTGTGTGTGTGTGTGTGTGTGTTTGTGTGTGTGTATTCTATACAGTCCAAAACCCAATATACATATACATATGAGAAAATATCTTTATTTATCTAAATTGTCATATTTTATAAAATGGAACCAGTATAAAGACAACAGTATAGAGACAACATGTAAATAAGAAATAAGAGCCTTAAAGCAAAGCCTGTCCATGCTCCTTGTATTGTTGTACTGTTGCAGCTTCTTTAGTTTTTCTTTTGTTCCCTGTTACAGCAATTATGTATGCCTAGTACAATAATCGGTGGCTTTCTTGTTTTTAAAAAACCTTGCTGAATCTTCACCATCAGCCTCTCAAGTGTTGCCTCATGACCATGCATTCCATTGCCTATTTCATCAACAATCAATTATAGAGGTACAGGCACCAACATGGAGATAACCTATTACTGGGGTTACAAGGATGAGAGGCCACTTAAAGCTTGTTTCTCTATATACTGCAGGCAGCAGTCTATTAAAGTGAGACTCCAGCGCACTTTGATTTCAGTCTGGTTAGAGATTTCTTTTGAATCGAGTGGTCTCTTGGTTTTAGGATTAAATGGACTACAGAGTCTCATAAGCTCCTTCATTCCTTGCATACACTGACAGAAATTAGAGCTCTGATACCAAGGAATTAGCATTAACAGAAAATAACAGTGGTAATATAATAGTATTAATATAATAGTAATAGTATTTTATCTGAGTCTGAAGAGGAAGATAGTGGTCACCAATGTGTTGTAAGTCACTCAACCATATAGTGTGAGTAAATCGTACCTAAAAAAGGAAGTTCCCACTTTAAAAATCTTTTGAAATGAGCAAAAGATCATGATGTAAAGTGTGCTACAGTATGTATAGTCAGACAGTATGCTGCAAATGTAGAGATTGTCAATGACTTGTCGACTAATTTGCAATTTGGCAATAAAATGTTAGACAGCGATAATTTATCAAGCAAAAATGCTACTAACTAGTTGCAGATACTCAAGGAATGCTTAGAATTTCATGTGTACATACAAAACATTCATACCATAATTTAATTTGAAATGTTATATTTATCATTTGAGATGTGAGTATTTCATATGGATGTATGTATAAAATTGTATATTTATTTCCTACATATATTACCTCATATATTATAATTACACAGTATATTATTAAATGTTGATCTAGCTAAAGAAGAAATTTGAAGATGTTGCCTTGGGCTCTGAGAGTTTGTGATGGTTTTCTTGCACTAGACAATTCCTTAGAGATACTGGGATCTTCGAAAATAAATGTTAAATACTGTATGCAATCTGAATTCACAATAAGTGCTTTCTGAGAAGCCAACAACTCAGATAACTGCTTGTTGCAAAATATACCACAGCTGCACAGTTACAGGTTATTGCGCTTTTTGAGTACAGTCTACACAGAACATGTGCTCCTCCATATTTGAAATGGCTTAAGGACAAACTGACTTTTTTTTACCTTGCCATTGATGATTTATACTTATATTCACAAAGCATAAAAATGGTATCACACCTAACATTGCTGGACTTCCAGTGAACATTTTCAATAGTTTGACTTTCAAAACACTGCTGTCGTAGAGTGGTATTTGAAAATGTTTACCTGAAGGGATTTTTGGTGTGGTGTGAGCAACCGTTAGAAATATTAATGCATTAATGATAAGCACACAAACAAAAACGTATTTCTTTAATATTTCTGAAATAGTTTAAGCACTTATTTGAAAGAGGAGTATTGCTTATTAGTGACTAAATGGTTTTACATTTTACTAAGTTTAACAAGCTGCCTGTTATGTTGTCTTTACCAGTTCAGTCAGTCATCGCTTTAGTCCACACTAAAATATCTACAGCTACTGGATGAATAGAATTTTGACTAGATATTTGCATTGGATGGTTGTGAAATTTGATGAATTATAGCAACTTAATTTCAGCTAACACAATAATCAGATTACAATTTTAGTAAATCCAGTATTGAATTGTTGTAAAACGCATAGTGTAGTTTCTTACTGCTGAGATTTGAATCAGCAGCCAAAGAGTTATCTCACAGCTGCTCAAAACAATACATCCCTCCCATTTCACCTATTTATTTATTTTCAACAGTAACTGAGGGAATCAGGAAGCTGCACATATAGATGTTTGTTTGGAAAGATGCAACCAAGTTGTTTTCTGTCTGTGCAACTACCAAATTCTCTTTTCATGACATTTGACTTGGCAGCAGTCTGAGAGCACCACCAGTAACCTTCATCACCAGCAGTCCAACCCTGACGTAGTACACTGACAAGGACATGGTGCCTGTCAGATATGGGGTAATTTGGGGGAGTCACAGGGGGAAATCAATAGCGGCATGGAAGATATCGATTCATTTCTGTCACATAGATTAGTCACCCATGCCTGCCTGTTGGTGGTTTTCCGTCAGCTGTCGTCAGTCTGTTATTGATGAGTGTACAGTCACTGCATTCACTGCAGGCTGACAGACTGTATTGGACTTAAAGACCTCAGTCCATATACACCTTGCACTGTATCATGTAACTTTCCTGCCACTGACTTTATGTTATGTCAAAATGCATACCAGGGTTAAAGGAGCATTCCTTTTTTTGGCACCTTTTCTACAAAAAAAACATATTTAATATCACTGTTACTAATGAGGGTCATCTTTATATACACTCACTGGCCACTTTAACAGGTACAGCTATACAATGCATTTCAATAGAGCAGCTGTGCCTGAATTTTATTTTTATATGGTTATAATTTCTCAGTTTTTTTTTAAACTGTCAGAAAGGGGATGATTCTTCTATGTGTTTAGTATTATGGTCAAATAAAGGCAACTTATATGTTTCTAATGTTTATTTTACTTATCCTGTGATGCTACATTGGGGATTACAGCTAAATGAATAAACATTGCTATCCATCCATCCGTCTGTTGCTAACTGCTTTTCCTGTTGAGGGTCACAGGGGTGCTAGAGTCAATTGCAGCTGTCATTGCATGAGAGGCAGGGTACACCCTGGTCTATCACAGAGTTGACATTGACACAGACAATCATTCACATCTATGGGCAATTTAGAGTCACAAATCATCTAAACTGCATATCTTTGGACTGGGACTGCGAACTCCACACAGAAACCAAGTTGTACTACAAAAGTATGGTTTTAGTAGTAATGCAAATTACAATTGTAATTATATAATTATATAATTATAATTATAATGCTATTATTAAAAATACACAGTACAAACAAACAGTTCTGACCTCAAGGTGTGTTTAAATACTGTATGAATGTATAATTCACAGATCCTGTACATTTAGGCATTTGGCAGATGCTTTTATCCAACAACTTACTGTGAGGTACAAGGCAAAGGCAGGGTAAGTGTAAGGAGGTCTTGCCTGAGGACCCCTGCTGGAGGTAGACCACAGCTGGGATTCAAACCCCAGTCTCCCGCATCGAAGGCAGCAATCTTACCACTTCATTATCTAGCCGCTGTAATGTTTGCTTTTTTGTCAGAGTTGTGTCATTCTGTGCCTAATGTGATGCAGACTTTTCTGTTTACTGCTGCCAAAACTGCATCACGAAATCAGAATAATACCCTGTCTGACAACAATTGAGAAGGCAGAATAACTTTTGGTTACTTTTCTTTGTCCCCCTCCCCCTCCTCTCCTTTCTGCTTCCCATGTGCAGGCGTACTGGTGAGGCTGCCCAGAGCAGAAGCGCGAATGAGCTGCGTTTTCTGAGAGCAGATCAGAGACACACAGAGAATCTCTCAAGATGAAGAAAAGCAGGAGTGCACATGGAGTTACACCAGGCGATGTAAGTATCGATTTTTCCGACCATCCATCTCTGCAACCATGAATCCAATCAATGCATTCATTACACAGCTAGTCATGATTTCTTTAATCTGAAATTTGGCGTTTTGCCTTCAAAGTTTAATTTTGCAATTTGCAGAACAGTTACTGTAAAATTTGCAACATTTGCCTTCCCTATATTTGCTACCAAGCAAAGATATAGTACAGTGAGCTCTAGTGGTAATACAATGAGGCAGTGAGGTGCAGTATGTCTATGTGGTGCTTGGTGACTCATAAACAGATGACGGTACTGTACACAACAGATCACTATCTGGCAGGACACACTGAAAAGAGTGAGGTGTGTGTGTTGGAACATAGGATGGGGGGGGGGCAAAGGACATTGTGCTTGTGGGACAGAATTATGATGATAGAGAACTGAGGGGTGATGTGAAGTTTACAAGAAGGAGGCAGAGCAGGAAGATGTGTTAAAAAGCAGTTTACACCAGGAGACATTTAGGGCATAGCCTGGATGGAAACATGGATAAGAGCAGGAAGGACAGAGATCTGACAGAGCGGCCCATCTGTTTCTCCTCAGTGCCACCAGTGTTTATGACTGGGCAGGAAAGCCAGATCATTTGCTTTGACATAGTCCAGCAGGAGCTCAGTAGCCAAGCTAAATCCTAGATGAGAAAGTTTCCTTCTGTGACAGGCCTCTATCATCCTTCAACCACTAAAAGAATACAATAATGCAAAATATTGTAAAACCTATTTAGTAGTGCTAATTTCTCACTCTTTATGAGGGAAATGCAGAGTATAATAGCCAGTAATGTCAGAGTGATTAATGATGTTTTTACTTATACTTTAGCAAACACATTTCATTTTTTATTAATAACCTCATAGCATCTATGTGCTTATTCTACTTTACTGGCAGGACTGTTCTAAAAGAAATGCTACATTACTTTTTTGCTTGCAGGACTTTGTAGCATTTGGCAATTTAATATTATATATATATAATTAGTTTTCTTTTTGCAAAATTGTGACAAATTGACAAAAGAAAATAAAACAAACAAAATAGCAAACTTGGTCAACAGTTAATTTCATCATTGTTCCCAGTGTTTATACATTTCATGGCATTTATCAACATGGAGAGATTAATTCTATGCCTGACATTAACAGAGGAAAAAATATTATGGTATTGTACACTTTAATTTATTGGTTGTGCAACATAGTACAAAATGCAAAAACTGCAGTGAACTACTAGTCAGATATTTGTTTATATTAAGTACTTTATCCCAGTTACAGAAGTTCATTTTTAAGCTAAAGTACAGTAATGTACCTTTATCTCAACCATCTGCTGTTCTACACTACTTAAGGCCCTTTAGTGTCAATCTTGCACCTTACATTCAAAGTCTATATCAAAGCAAACCCTATTTGTTAAAGAAGCTCTTCTAAATAAAGCAGACTCTGATGGGTCCCTGACTCACTAATTTGTGCACTACATCAAGCTGTACTATTTAGATTTTTACTCTTACAGCTGTCTCATTTAATACACCTTGTCTAAAAAGGTTTTTGGAAGGGTCCCAGAGAATGCTGGAGTTGTTTAGGCTCTGTAGCTAAGAAAGGCCTTTCATCTTCATCAGGAAAACTCCCACTCCACCTCTGTTGGACACTGGAGCTACGCTGCCTCCGTTTGCTACTCATTGTTTTATTTCATCAGATTTCCATGTCCTTTTATGACCATGTTTTGACACACATGATAAATCCCAGGTTTCTATATTTACTGAGGTTTTGAATTCTAAAATTACCTACATCTGCATCCTGTTTTAACCTCTTCGGACCTGGCGTACACATGCGTGTACATCACATTTTGGGTTCTTGTGCGTGTAAGCTGATCGCAACTGTCTTTCAAATTTCCTTTCACAAATAGGTTTGTAAAGAAAAGGGCATTGCTAGTTTTTAATACAAAATGTTTTGAATGTGTTATAATTTGTTGTTGTAGGCATATGATGTCTTCCTGAAACTGTTATTATTATGCTTAGTTTTTATACTTATCAGGTTCCAATAAGCCCAAATAGCAAAGAGAAATAAAAATGCATATCGAATTAGAGCTTGGGTCTTATGAGGTTAAATCAGGATTATTGCCTCTTCCTAATGCCATTTGGACAATGGACAAGAGATCAATAAAGAACTTCAATTGCATGTCCAGAGATGCAATCAATACACAATTGATAACTAATTTCACAGTGAAACACTGGTGCCACTGTGTCATATTAACAAGACACTCTTTAGATCTCTGGTTGTAACATTTGCTTGACAAGTCAAAGATCCAAGAGATCAGCGTTGTCTATACATAGCTGTATTTTGTCAGATTTAATTGTCTCCTGTTTCCTCAGGACAGGAAGAATGTGTCTGAAAAAGACAGACACAGGCACAATAAATCAGACGAATTACATTTCCCAGAAGGAAGAGGAGAGTCAGCAGAGCTGTGTTTACTAAGAAAGGGAGGCAGACTCTCATCTCTGTGGCTTCTCTGTCTTTTCCATTCACTGTCTTAATCTCTCTCATTCTGAAACTTTCCTGGTCTACTAATTGTCTTTTGTACCAATTTGTTTCCTAACTCGTGTGTTTCAGGCACCTTCTCTATCTTTCAGATAGAGAAGGTGCCTGAAGGTGTCTTTTAGATAGAGAAGGTGGGGTGACTTCTTCTTTGTGTCTTTATATTCATCTTTCTCCCTTGATTGGCTTGGTCCTAGTTGGCCTTTTTACTGATCATTTCATCTCACTTCATTCTGTTCCTCATTCATTTGCATTTGATAATTTTTTCTTTAAGGCTTTCATCTCCCTGCAACACTGACATTTCAGATTTTTAGCGAGGGTGTCTGGACTGGACTTTAATCATCTTTAAGGCAATAAAATAAATTTGATGAAAGTAGATGACAGTGTTGTCAGTGACCCTGGTAGATATAACTCATAGTTACAGTTTTTTGGACACATCACCGGGACAAAATAGATGGGCATGTGTTCACTCAGTGGTCCTTTTGACTTCTTACCAAGCTTAGGCTAACACTACTGGTCATGATTTGTATTTTTACTAGAGACTTTTTTTTTATGCCATTATACAGATTTGTTATTAAGTCCTATAGTGGGACACACTTTCTGTGATACTATTTCATTTGTACATACTAAAGCTCAAACTGATTTGTTGTTGTTTGTCTTCTATGATAATTAATTGGATAATGTCAATTTTTAGACTGTTGGTTGAACAAAATATTTGACATTTGAAGACATTTGTAGAAAAATTGACTGATCAGTATCTGGGGAAATGCATCAGAAGGTAAATCTGTAATGAAAATAATTACAAATTGCAGCTCTACCACCCATTAGAGTCAGACTAATATGATGATATAATTATAATGAGCCAGGCTCATTAGGCTATTGCACATATAAATGTAAATGTTGACCGATAAGTAAGAAGAAAACTGCAGAACATAAATGTCAAACTGCATTAGAAACAGTGTCACCATTACGTACTGTAGTTTGTACTTAGAGAACACTGACAAGTTGATGTTATCCTGACTTTAAAATGTTTGAAAAATCTGTTTGAAAATAGTTGCTTACTGTATGTTTAAAAAATTACTGATGGCCAGAATAAGAGATGTTATATAAATCTTTATATATCAATATAAGTATGGGTCTGGCTATAGTACCTACAAATCAAATTGTAGCTTCACTCTTTTTCCTTCTCACACTTATACTCGCTTTTTTAACCACTTTCTTTTGCACGCAAAATCTCCATCTAGTTTCCTGCGCCACACACACACATAAAAGAAACAAATGAGCTCTTGTTTGCTATAGCCACGTACTAGAAATTCCTCGATCCTCAATTTCCCCTACGGCATCGTCGTTCCTTCTTTTCTTTCCTGTTCATTAGAAACCTGTCGGGGTGTTTCATTTACACTCGCATGCAGTGAACATAAAGTGGAGGGTGATGTATGCAGAATGAGCTCTGGCAGCCTGCCTCTGTTTCCTCAGTGCCCTGGCTTGTTTATAACCTGTCATTAGAGTGGAGCACCCAGGGCTCCTTAGCAGAACCCTCTCGCTCAGACAGACACATTAAACACCACAATTTATGATCAGCACACCTTCAATTGGCAAAGTGTGTGTCTAGGGGCCTGAAATATGCTTTGATCAGACAGTTAATTTTTGTCTGTGTAATGAAGAGCATAAAAGCATAAATGTAGCCAATATACTGTACAGCACTTCATCATCTGGGATATGTGCAGGGCATAGCGATCCATCATTTAGTGTCTAAACAACTCCACTTCTTTGAGTCTCACTGGAATGATCAAGGTTATATTTGCTAAATTTGTCTTTCTAGAACTTTCTCTATGTTTTTATTCTTTTTGAATCGCCTTTCTGTGCCTCTGTCATTAAATTTTTTAGACTTTGATGTTTAATTACCCGTTTGTATTGCAAGAAGACACTGACCTGATATTAAACATTTCACCCACATTTTCTTTTATGTTGGAAATATGTTATAGGCGGGGGGTATTAGTCAGTTGCACAGAAGTGTATTCCGATTGATGATTATTTATTGTAATTTTTTTTTAGGACAATAAGGAGCTTTCTGTGGGACAGTTTCTTACGGGCAGCACCCTTGGGGTGGAGGTGTGCAAAGTCCACAGGCGGTTTTCTGGCAACCTGCAGCTGCCTCCATTGTCATGGCGACAGGCAGAAAAGGAGAGAGATAGGGGCAGGCCACTCTCCCCTGAAGAAAATCCAGCAACTCCAACGAGACCCACAAGCTTGCCAATCACCTCTCTGCCTCGCATCAACATCACACAAGCTGATTCTGACGGGTGAGGCTTTGATTGACTACTGTTACAGTTTTCCTATAGAAGTAATGCCTACATCTTATAAGAAAGTACTGCTCCCATCTAGCTTTAACTTTAGCTTTGCACATATGCCGCAAAATTGGCAGTATTAGTTTGTTTTAGTTGTTTCTTTCAGTAATAAAATATGAGCCTACTCTTTGGGGAAAAACACTGTTTTTGTTCATTTTTAAGGCATCAGATGGTACAAAATAATTTGGCACTCATTCAATATTGTTGTGTCTTGTTTTGAGGCAGACTACAGTAGACTACTGTTCCCTGGTAGCAGTAATTTAGAGAATATATGGAGTATCAAATGGCTCTTTAATGATGGCTATGACTACATAATTAAATGACAATTTACAGCGTACATCTTTTTCCTTTGAACATCTGTGACTCACCCTCTAAACTACATATTATTAGGGGCCATTGTTTGACTCTTGTATTGCTTTCATGTCTATGACACTCTCATACTCTGCTCTACTGCTTCTAAAAGCCTGGGTTGCAGTTATTTGGAATAAAGGTCAGGAGCTGGAAAACTTTTACCCCTTTTGTTGCATGACACTGTGGGCACTTCATAACTTTCAGTAGGCAGTGTGAGTTTGTGCTCAGAGAAGGAGACGTCATCTCTTCAGTGTCGTGGCTTCACTGGCTTGATAGCAAAACAGTAACTTCTTACTTTAAAAGAAGTAACAAAAGGCCCCATGCAGTGTAATTTTAGTTGTTTCTGGGGAGGCTGTGGATTTTAAACATCAGGAAGGTGCTGTAATACTCAGTTGTAATGGAAGACAGTCAAGAGAACAGGGAACTTTGGCTGGATCAGGCAGACTCGAACCAGAAACTTGCACCCTACAGCTCACCAAGACATTTTCAAAAGCAGGTCATAAACAAGCATCTCCGTCGATACAGGCGCTTCACTGTAGCGAATACCTGGTAAGGATGTGGTTAACGTATTTGTGTGTCCAGAAAAAGAAATGTAACTGAATTGGCTGTTCTTTGTTGGTTGACTTTATTTGTCAACTCTGTTTATTTATTATGTTGTTGGAGAGCAAGTGATTTATTTACTTGCACATACCCTTATTTAGCAGTAGTTTATTTTCAAGTTGCCAAAAATGTTCCAACTCCAGGGTGAGTTAGAGTTCATAAGAGTGATTTATCAAAAAGGTTCACTAGTATTTAAAAGTGGAAATAGATCCTGATAACATATGACAAGTCTTACGATTGTAAATGATCTCTGTTTTCAGCATGTCTTAAGTCCAGATAGGGTATTTAAAAATCGTTTAATCATGTTGTCTCAGAAGGCTGTACAGTGTATGACATGATGTTTACATTTTTTATAAACTCAAACTAGAACTAAAGAGACACGTACTAAAGGTATAATACCAGTAGTTTTGACAAAAAAGATATTTTGTTGTATACATTTTATCCCAATACAGTGTTGCTTTCCAGCAAAGTGCTGTTACTTTTTTAATGTGTTGAAAGATGTTGGCTTTATTTAATCATAAATAGCTTCTGTTTTGAAAACAGAAAAATACAAGCCGAGCAGAAGACATTGTCAAATATTTTTCCCTCTTGAAGTTGAATATCTTCCAATCTCTGTTTTAACTCAGGTCACAGTGGCTCTGGTGCTCTTCAGTCACATTTAGAGACACAGTTTGAGCACCTTGTCCCTCACTCATCTTCTCTACTAAACCCCCCATCTAAACGTCTCACCCCTGCTAACTTTTTTTTATAGCAAAAGTTAACTGCAGTCCTCACCTGGGACCATTGTCACTTTTTAGAAACCTTAATAGAGGAAATGTGAAGGAGACTAGCAAAGGTGAAGAGATCAAATTGTGTCTACACTACTGTCTAATATTGCAGTGATAGTGATAGTGATTCTGAAACTGATTTACCCTGAAAAGGACTCCCTATTATGATACTCAGATGACCTTATTCTCTCTTACCACCTTACCACCTCTCTTACCACATGTACATCAAGTTTACAAATAAGTGAAAATCTGGTTTTCCACTTATTACCTATATTTTGCTATAAACTCTAGTGCATATGCTTTTACAGGACATTATAGGTGGCCAAGTGAAGGGCTGGCAGGATGACGAGCACCCTGACTAATCTGCAGTGGTTTAATATAGAGGGAAAAAGAACAGGCGGTCAGATAAACAGGGAGTCTGTTCCCTTGTAGCGTCTGCCAAGCCTACAGCACAGTTACTCCAGAACGTGGATTGTTACTAGACAGAAAGGGGTCTTTCAGTGCATGTGCGCATGTGCATGAGTGAGCAGCTTCAGTGTTTTTTGTTGCCCGATGACAAGAAAGGAGGTGAAAGGGAGAGAAGAATGTTACGGAGGTCCCCTAGGCGCAGAGTTGGGCACTTTGACTTCAGTGAAGAAGTGGTCAGTAGAGCACACCTCTCGGCTCCCAGGTGACATTTAAGTGATGTTTGTAATATTTATATTCAGTTTAACGACATCTGTGTAAACTATTTAAGTATTTTGAGCTTTTCTATTTCTCTGTGTTTTAAAACTATTGCATCATTGGCAGATTACAGCATACATTTATGACTTGAATTGTTCATCAAACCCAGCTGTTTATATAGTTTATCTAGATCTAGAAAAATAATGCGTCATTCACATATTATGGTTCCATGCCCATTTCAGAGTACGAGATTTTAATTGCTGTAGTTACAGCTTTTTGTTGATGTTGTGTGAACTTGTGTTTTGGATAATGCAAAGGAGTTTACACATTTCCCATTAATCTAATCTTGTCTGGCAGAGGTGTGGGGTTGAGTGTGTCTCCATAGAATGTGTGCCTAGTTAATCCGACATGTAGCAGAAATTACACAGGCAATGGGGTAAAAGCGGGGCAAATAGTGAAGCAACCTTTGAGAAAGTCAGTTCATTACAAGAGAGATGAGAGTGAGTACTGGTACTTGTTATTTCTTAACAAACACACCCACCCCTTATTTCTTAACTTCTGCAACTGGACTAAGTTAAATGCTATTGGGTTTTAAACAGCTAGTCTAAACAAAGTCAATTCTGGATATAGTGAGAGTTATTCATTTTTTAAATGATTTGCAACAGCTGTTGTTCGTGCGGAGCATTGTTACTTTGGTCTTTCACCTTTAAACTCCCGTCCATCTGACCTGATCATCTGGTTACACAATAGGTTGTCCTCACCTCCTGCACCCACTCAATGGAGACAAACAGATTTTAGCGTTCTGTGCATGGTGGTGGTTTCTTTGGGGCCTCAGCAAGCATTCTGAGTGAAAGGATTATAGATGTTTATGTTACGTTTACATATGAAATATGCACAACAGTTTGTTGGTTTGGTCAGAGTAGGGCTCTATAAACTGCCTATGTTTTTACTGTTTTGTATGTTTTTTTATTTAAGCCTGCAGACAAGCATGGACAGTTAGTTTAAATTCTGTTTCACTTAGATTGTTAATTTTTCTAATTCAGTCTTATTAGATTTATATGTCAAGGACCAAGTACAAACATATTAATCTCCTGTAATGGGAGGAGATGCTTGTTCCAGATTTACTGTATCTATTAGTTACTGTACTTTCCATCTGCAGTCCCTGGGCATGAAATGCAATAGAT
Organism: Anabas testudineus; assembly: GCF_900324465.2. NCBI lineage: Eukaryota > Metazoa > Chordata > Actinopteri > Anabantiformes > Anabantidae > Anabas > Anabas testudineus. The sequence continues at coordinate 6,740,738 of NC_046626.1, read as the reverse complement.
CATGTATACAAGTTTTAAATAGCATTGGGTATTGTTGAGTTTAGAAATAAATAAACACTAAAATATGCTTGACATTATCATAAGAAGCTCAGAACACACCACCAGCTTATAACAACACAACCCCTCGTCTCAATGACCAACAAAGCATACTTATTTAATGAGCAAAATATTTTTGTTTTGTAGGCCATAGATGGATGAGTGAGTAATCTCTTTCCTGGATGGGATTTGTGGACATGTTGTGCAAGTCAGTACTTAGTGGGAGCTTATTGGAAGTGCTTAGTTCATAATGATGATGTTCATTTGAAAGTTAGTATAAATAATTTGATTGATTGCTTCCTAGAGACACATTTAGGGTAAGTTGATTTAGAAATAACTGAAAACCTTTCACTGATTTCACCTTTCTCTGTATTGAATATTGTTGTTTATCTGTCTTCCTTTAGCTTCGAAGTGGAAAATGGCCCATCATTGTGCTGCAGTCCTTCAGACCCACAGGCATCACCTGGTTCGGGTCTGGTTCTACACCCCAATCTGGCAGGCCATGGCCAGCGGAGAGAGTCCTTCCTGTATCGTTCTGACAGCGACTACGAGCTATCACCAAAGTCCTTGTCTCGAAACTCTTCTATTGTTGGAGAACTGTGAGTTGTTTACAAAGCCCTCTGAAATATCAAAGATTTTCTGATGAACTGTGTATTTGTTAATGTGTGACTGTCTCTTTCTTTGCTTTCATCACATCCCATTTCAGACATGGAGAGGATTTGATTGTGACTCCATTTGCCCAGGTAAGGGCTGGGACGTTCTTTCTATTTGTGGCAAAATGATTTTAAGTTTCAGCTCCTCAAACAAAGAAGGTACACTGACATCTGGTGGTTTGAAACATTTACAGCAGCTCTACAGGACTAGTAATAGCTTAAGGGTCATGCATATGTGCAATAAAAAAGGAAATTAAAGTAGCTGGTAATACATTTTAAAGAAGTTTATTGATCTCAGCAGGAAAGTGTTCCTGCAATTGTACCTGCAAAATCCACAGTAGGAGTGGACAAGCACTGATTATCATTGAGAGACATCTGCAAAAGCTGCACTGAAATCATTGTTAATTAAAAGTTGTAAATGACTCCTGATACAACAATAAGTAAGTCGCACTGCTTAGGCAGATGCACTCCCAGGTAAAAAATAAAAATACAGAAATTATTTTTGTATTTTCAAAATACCTCACATTCTCACAGTATTATTATGTATTATATGTGAAGTGAAATCATTGTATTATAATTATGTGTTTAAACTTTCTGCTGGAGTCAAATTGCTAACTTCTTTTAATCTTTTTATTTTGTTTTCTTAGGTTCTGGCAAGCCTTCGGACTGTAAGGAACAACTTCACCACCTTGACAAATGTACAGTGTGTATCCAATAAGTAAGTCATCTTACAGTTGCATTATAATATGAATCAAAATTTTGTAAGTGCTGTAGGATGTCTTTAGCTACACAATGCAATGTCAGTTTAGATGCGCCTATTTAAGATGCCAACATTCCTCACTTGGGGGCGCCAGTGCATCAAAAACCATGCTGTGGCGTCATGAAAAAGTATTAGATTTAAATACACAGAAAGTCTTTTCAGCAGCAACATTAAAATTGGAAACTTTTTTTATTTGTTTAATTATAATTATTAATATTTTGTGGAGATTAAGTTGCCATATCTCAGTTAAGTGCATAAATGCTCCCTCTGGTTACTGAACTGGGTCAGTACTGCAGCTGCTGTTGCCTTGAGTTTGCAGGAGAGAAGGTGGACACAGTCAATACAACCTCTGAGAGAGGGGTCACTGTGAACTGAAACTGGATTAGATATGACACTCTCACGCAGAATATTTGACCTGTGGCAAGTTCAGAGAACTGAGGGACCATCTGTTTAGTGTCTGCACTGTGGCAACAATGACATCTGCTGCTTAGGAAAATAATGCAACCATTTGGTGCATATAAGAGCTCCTTCTTCTTTAATAGTTTGTGTGTGTTTGTTTTTTTTTTTTCTGGTTGCAGGAGGTCTCCTGCTGCAAATCAGCCTTCTGTCACCAAGGTCTGCCTGTCTGGTGAGTAAGGTCATACGCCTTTTAGTACATGACGAGTGAAATTTAAATACACCCTTATCAGATGTAATGGTTCTAGGAAATGTGTAACACTGTAACATGCATGCAGTGAAATGCCTTTCTGCCTGCATTTCATTGTCGTTGTGGTGAAGGTTCTCAGAAACCAAATGTCAAGATTGACTACTGGTGGAGGACAACACTTTGCTACAGATCTAAAAGATTATGAAAGATAATAATGCAAAAATAGAAGAATCCAAGATACTCTTGTTTGAATGAAGTTTAAGAAATGTGGAATTAGCTCGGCATATTAGGAGTTGCTTGCCTCCTGAGGGTAAAGTAAATACAATAGAGAACAGTTTTTTGCAAACATGCATGAAAAGTAAGCTTCTGCATTCTGGTTTCTGCTTCAAAAACTTTAATTATTGTAGATAGACTAAGTAAAGCTAAAGTAGTGATCATTTCCAGATAACACTATAAGGAGTTTACACAGCCAGCTGAAAACCTTTCCTTTTCACTCGAACAGAAATTGAAATCTTTTGATTCATTGATTCAGGAACATGACTTGATGTCAACACAAAAAGTCCCATGCATTGATGTTATAACAGGACAGAGGGAAAGAAAAAGGATGAAAGAGATTTAATGTTCAGAGTCAGATCAGGTAAATGTGAAGGAGGGAGAGGACAAGAGAGAGGAGGGGAGGAGGGAGGTGGGGACTTTGGTTCCTGCTGCACTGGTTCTTCAAGCTCGATTGACGTCAGCACGGCCTGCACACGGGTATTCTCCTCTTCCTATCAGCACAGATGGCCTGCTAGGAGCGTCCCGCAGCAGGAAAAAATACAAGACAAGTGTGAATCTCTTGTCCTTCTCCTCCACACTTCTCAGAAACCTTGACCTTAACAAAGTAATTGCTGACAACTGAAACCATCCTATTGTTGGTTTCTATCGCAACACATGGGAAATAGAATGAAAAAAACTACTTCTAAAACTTATTTTTCTGATACAGCAAATAACTAGTCCCACTGTAAAATATCACTGTCATCAGCTTTTGCCAACCATACAAAGAGCCTCTAGTACAACTGCCACTAAATAATAGTGATTGTTCGTAGAGACTACAACAATTAACAATATTACAAGTAAAGATGCCTTCATGCCTCCCTTGTGCTGCTCTTTGTGTAACTTTCGTCAACCCTTTTGCCGGAAAAGGTGAACAGATTTTTCCTGTTTTGCGCCTGGATTTTTACTGAGGTAATATCCCCAGTAGTGGAAAACATACACTACCTGCGTCTTTCTGGTAGTGTATGTTTCTTTATGAGCTTAAGAATCTTTGAATACCTCTAAAGGGACTTGAAAAGTGAAATATGTCAGAAATCAAGAGAGAGCAGCGTCAATTCCTGTAGGAAGACCAAAGGTCTAGGCAAAGAGAGTGAGCAAGATCAAGAACAAGTGAGGGATTTGCCAGATTGTTGTAGGGAGTGAGATAGAAAAGAAACAAAACACATCAAAGGTCAGAGAAACACGTCACAGTTTTTGAACCTTTTTAATCAGATGCGAATTGGAGGAAGCAGAAAAGTCAAATTGGATGAAGTAAACAGAAAGCAGGAACGTGACCACAGTGACTGGGTGAAAGTGCACAAGAAACAGAAATGTGGGGGGTATGCTAAAAACCAGCTCAGCTGCGAATGCGTCACTGCAGCTTATTCACACTATTAAACATCTTACTCCAGTAACTCGAGGGGATTGTAGTTTTCGTCATGTGAGTTTGCAGTTTACGCTTCACAAACCGTCCTGACCTCATCGTACATAGTCCTGCGAGCCCAGCAGCCAACAAAGGGTTCACTCTTCCCCAACTGATTCCGATTATAGACTTTGCTTTATATTATGCCTGATGAATAGTACTTTGGAGGAAAATACTTGATTATGACGTCTGTAGGGGTCAAGGACCGGCAATTAATGTGTGACGGTTATCACTAGCATTAGCTGATTGTTGTCACAGATTGTAGGGACTCTGAGGTACATGGTTAGTCATTTAGCCAGTGAGGGGTTTGTGGCATGTTTGTACATTGATCCATAAATTATTGTTTAATGCTGTACAGCTGAAATTGAGGAGCCTTACCTTACAGTTGACCCAGAAGAAGATACCTCTTACAAGCCTGTGTAAGTAGGTCTTCCACAGTTGTACATAGTTTATCATATTATAATATACCGTGGTTTAATGATGATGTCAGACATGTATATACATCCATACAAACACTTATCAAAAAACTACCAGCTCCATTGAAGATCAATTAATACCATTCTGTGTTTTGTTTTAATTTATCCAAAAGGAGAATAGTACAAATGACAGGATCCAGTATTATGGGATTATGTACCAATATATAATTCAAAAAATATTCCAGTACTCAAATTTGTGCATTAGGAAGTCTACCACTAGTGAACTGGTAGGCTGATGTTGTTACACTAATACAGAGCAAAGCTGTTTTCTCTGTTCTTTATGCTAAGCAAGGCTGCAGGGTTACATTTAATGTACAAAAATAAGAATGGTATCAATAACCCTTTCTCAAAGAAAGTTAATAAGGGCATTCATTAAAATGATGAATAAACATTATCGAGATCTGTTGCAGCACTTAAACATAGAGTGTTTTTAATAATATCGTAGGTATCATTGTGCATCATAAAACCAAAACCTTTGAAATAATATTGCATTTTGTTGCAAAGATTTCCATTGCACTTTCATTTTAAGGCCTTCCAAGGAAAATAGCTTTGAGCATTATTGTGCAAGACATCCCTGACACAATCATTGGGGCCAGGGGTTAAATCGTCATACACATGCTGTATTTGTATTTATTAGTTTGTATACGTTTAAAGTGGTTCTGCCTTTTCCCCATATTTGTTGTTGCCCTTCTTGACAATAGCTTTTTTTCTGACTTTTTGGGACAAATGCATCACCTGCTCAGTGAGCCAGTTTCCAAGAAAGTGGTGCCTCTCAAACTGTGCAAAATGAATTTCTTGCAGGCAGATGGCTGCATTCAAGCAAACACATTCTTTGCCTTGAAATTAAATGCACAGATGGCTTTGTACTGCCTAGGATGCAGGGCATTGCACAATAAGCATTTATTAATTTTTCTTGTCTCTACTTGTAAACATGACTTGAAATACAAGTAATGAAAGACTAACCTAAAACAGGTTATTGGTACAACATAAGAAAAAGGGAAAGCATAATAATCTGCACTTTGATGCTAAATAACAAGGAGTAGTCACTTTTAATTGCAGCACAGGCATAGAAGTGCAAGGGCAAAATAAAGCCTTAGTGTCTAATTACCAGCCTGTATTGCGGGTTCATGGTACGATTAATTGCAGTGTACTTAATGCTAGTAGTATTACCTAGTTTTACACTCAATATTCTATACTGACTCCAACATTTTATACTTTCTGATCAAAATGGTTAACGATCACAGGGATTTCTAATAAAATATATCATCATAAATGGTATTAGAGCTGGTCTTTCACAGTTGAAATATGTCCTCCACATTGAAAATAATGAATAAACAGATGGGTGGAATGACACACAGACATCTGGCCACAAACTGACGGCCAGAACAAATTTGAGTCCACAGTCTGGGCAGTCCACTCCACTACTTTCTGCAGAAGTGTCTCTGCTCCACAGCAGCAATCCATGTCGGGTTTTCCGGGCTTGCAGCCAGAAGAGAGGATCCAAAGGGCTGGAAGTGTGCAGCCTGGTTAAGTATTTGAATTATGCCATTGACGTCAGCACAGTCATAAACCTTGCTGCGGCCCATCCCTCAAGCTAGACCGTGCCAACACAGCTCCATGGTGCATTGTGAAGGAGCTGTCAAACAGGCCCTGATGAGGTGTGTGTTTGAATAACTGTTGAAGCCTTTTGTTTTGATAGGTGAGGAGATTATACCGCAGTTGTAAACTATGGCGAGACATAATCAAGAGTGAAGGTTGTTTGTGAGAAAAGACAAAAGGTGATGTGGTTTCGGGGTTGGGCCTACTGTAAATGTCCACCACTTCCTCAGAGACTACTACCTTAAAAGTCACACAACATCACTAGAATTATATCAAAATATGTCTCATACCGCACTCGCTTATTTTACTGAGGTATGAAAATAAAACCTTGCATTTACCATTACTCTTTATTTATTGTCCTAACAATCTGTAACAAAAAATCAACAAAAACAACAAAAAAGAGGCATCTGTTTCTGTGACAAGGATGTTTTTTTTTTTCCGTTTTCTTTATAATCTCTTCAAGATTAGATTAGATATACTTGTGATGATACACTGGATCCTAAAAAAGTAAACAACTTCTACAAACAGAATTACTATATAAAATAAGTTTAATTAAAACAATATATATATAATATATAAATTTCTCAAATGTAAAAATGAGAAAGGAGGTATTGTATAATGCCTATGTATAAATGTTTATTTACAGAAAAGATAATCAAATTAAAGATATTTCCACCATTAGTGTATTTTGCCACCAGTTTCACACTGACTTGACTATTTACCTCTGTACGTAACTTATTTGTCATGTCTCTTGATTAGACAAACAGTGATTCTTTCTCTCTCTTTCTTATTGTCAAACTCCTTCTTGCTTGTCTGCACTTGTAAATAAATTGACGTACATGGGGGGGGGGGACAAAGGTGATCCATTCAACCGATCCCCCCCACCCTGTCTGTTTCAGCTCCACATGTAGTGTGAAGTCAAACAAAAGCAACAGTGAGTACGTGCAGATATCGGTGTCAAAGTGTGTGCTTTCTGCTTTACAATGCACTGAAGTAAAGATGGATTTCAAGATGTGTCTGTTTGCCTAAATGCAGAGATGTTTGCTTTTTGGCTGATGTTAGTGACTCAAGCCTTTCTGACTGACCCTCTGTTGTGTTCTCACTTGAGTCATTATTCCCTGACTAGTCAAATTAGTATTCAAAACATAACTTTAAGCCACATTATTCACCATTTTAGCATCAACTTCTCAATGAAAAATCTAATATCAATCAAATATATGAAAGCATTTAATGTACATCAATCCTGTAAAGCTGCATACACATAGAAACACATGGTGTAAAATGACCAGTTACGTTTGCTCTGTACTTGTACCATACTTAACTTAAGTAAATTACATTTTATCCTCTTCATGCCTTCACTCCTTTACTATTGTGCTTTTTAATCCACTGCAATTATTTGACAACTAAAGATTCTGTAATTTTGCAAGTCTCAATTGTATAAACAAAATATATACTAGATTACTTTAGATTTAGTTTGCAATAGTATATAAAGTAGTTAAAATTAGTTCATCCTTAGCAATGGACTGATAACATACTGTGGGTGTGAATGTCCTAGCAATACAAAATCCACACTGCACTCTGAGTATGTTTACTTTTAATACAAAAGTATAAATACATTTTCACTGTGGAGTTACAACTTTTTTATTTAAAGTACTGAATACATCCACCACTGGCTATCAGTAGATGGCATAATAAGAAAGTCTGACCTTGAGGGAAATAGGTTTTGGGGATTGAGAGCACAGAGAGGGGTAGTGTGAGTTGGATGTGAGTGGAAGGTGTCTCAGGGGGGTATGGAGGTAGAGGGGGAGGTGTTTGAGCCCAGGCCTGGTCGTTAGTGCAGTTGATGGCTCTCACAGAGGTCAGTCTGTGGCCCTGTAGGGGAGAGAGTTGGTGGGAAAAGGGGGAGAGAGGAGAGGCAGACAGGGTCTGTCTGCACACTGAGGTCTGTTGTCCTCTGGGCAGCCTCCAGCATATGGCCAATGCATTAGGACTCACTGAATAAAAAAATAGACTTCCACTGAAAAAACAAGCTGGAAAAGTACCTCGTACTCTGTCTGGGAGCAGGTTTTTCAGACTGAAGTGCGTCACACCACCTTTGACTGGTAACATTGTGAAATGTCTGTCAGCCTATTTAGCACTTTATTTATGATTGACAAGGTGATTGATGGCTTCAACACCTACTGTGTGCGTGTGCATGACTGTAATTACTGACTTCAGTGCACAAATGTTATTACATCCTGATTCATGTTAGTGAAGCATGGCTCCTGATTTAAATGTTTTCATTCTAATGAAAAAATATAGGAAAATATAGGAAGTTTTAGTGATCCTGCTTGAAGTGAAAACAAAACTTTTGTTCTGGAGTCTAGATTTGAGTGGTCTACTCCCATCAAATTCTGAAACCGTATGTATGAGTCAATCACTAGTTTCGAAATGACCTGAATCCCATTCATACAGGCGGTCTGGAAGAGCCAGCCTTTTGATGTTCCCAGACGTCTCTATATAACCTCATTGGAGGGAATGGGCCAAGATGTGGTTATGTCTTCTTGACATCATCTACTGTCCCTATGGCTTGAGATGGCCACATGTCAGTATATACTCAGTGACTCTCCACCCTGTACATAAGCGGATTTGATGTCTTACTTTCAGCTTTGTGTCACTGACTTTTACGTGGCTCAGATGCCAGTGGTTCCTCTGAATAGTTTATACCACAAAGCTTGACGTTTGAATTCTCCAACCTGGAGCCCACATAAAGGAAACTAGGTCTGATCTGTGGAACCTAAAACACTTAAGAAAGTTGACTCTCCTTTGTGATTAAGAAGCATCAGTCTCATTGTGTTGTTTTGATACCTTTCTGCAGTTAGGTTTCCCTTCTGAGATTTCATTGAAGTTCCTTGTTTAACACTAGTGGTTGAGAGTTCGTACGCCATCACTTTGCTTTGAAGTGCTTTGATCCACTATATTGACGTAAATTTGGGAGCAGCATGCTGGCTGTCCTGTTGTGCTAAGCATATGGGGTAAATTTCTTCCATGTGTGAAGCCCTATGAAGTAGAGATCAGTCTTTTCCATAGAAAAAGGAAGGTGGGGAGATCCAGATGCGCTGAGCGCTTGCTCCCTGCAGGCAGAAATTTGTTGACTCAACAGTCTCCCTGGTACGTCGGAATATGATTCTTTTTAATTTGTTTCCTCATGTTTTATTGTTTGACTGCATTTCTTATAAACCCTGTTTTTCCTTCTAAAATCCATCCGCCTACCACATTTGAGTCATAGTTGCTAACGACAGAGCTATTTTATTGAATGACAGCTATGATTGCCCTCAGCAGTCACTCCGCCATTCAGTAATTCCGCTCCATGTTTTGTGTAAGTTCAAGGCCAAAGAGGAAGTGCTTTGGTTTCTTTGGCTCACAGCGAGACCCTGGCCTGGCCTCTTCCCAATTCAGGGAGTCAAAGTTTGCCTCTCGTGTTGCTTGTGCAAACACAGTGATTGGTGTTTGATGTAATTTTTTTCTCTCTTGGTGAGGTTCAGAGAGGAGAGAGCCAGTTTGTGGGGCATCATGGTATGGTGTGAGTAGCTGTTGCACTTCAACAGACTACAGCCTTGAAGTGGTCTGCATGTTTCAAAAAGGAAGTCATCGGGAGTGGAGGGAGTTGGAGCTTTTTTCTTGGCAGCATTGACAGAGTGCGTTAAATAAGTTAAAGCTGTCTTTTTCTTAGGCCTTGCCTTTTCTCTTCTTTTTAATGTAGTTTCTCTATGTATTAGATTTTAGCCATGCACATCTTTAAGGTAAAAAAAATCATTAAAGGAGTATAAATATGCTAAGCCAGGTGTGTCTCTATCCAGAAAATCCTCTACAGGCAGTGGGGCTGTGTACTGAGCCTGTTTGTATGCACAATTTGTATGTGTTAAATTGGTGTGGGTGTGTTTGGGGTGGGGTGGGGGGTCGCAGACACATCAACAGCAGGAGGCAGCAGACCGCCTAGTTTGGAAGCCATTCGTTCAGGAGAGTGGTACTCTCTGATTTGGGGATAAGCAAACCAGAAAGAGGCTGAGAGGGTGGGGGAACAGACAGAGTAGGAGGGGGCTTGAAGAACACACAAGAGTGAAGGAGTTAGGGGGTACACAAAGCAAGAGGCTACAGAGCATGAGAGTCAGCAAACAATAACTTTATCCTCAGTTAATCTGGGAGTACAACTTCCCTGAACTTTTTGAGGTGGAGGGTGTAACAAGATGAAGGAGCTCTGTGTGCACACCTCCCCCTCTTCCTCTGCGTCTTCCGGATGTCCTGCGGGCCAGTCCTCCGTACGATCAAGCCATCCTGGGAACCTCGGACCTCCACACATGGTGTCGGGGGGCTCTGCTATGGTCATGGATCCACTTGGGCCTAATTACGTGTCCATGTGTCTGTTGGCAGATGAGTCCTACCAAAAGTTGGCTATGGAGACTATAGAAGAGTTGGACTGGTGTCTGGACCAGTTGGAGACAATCCAGACCTACCGCTCTGTCAGCGACATGGCCTCCAACAAGGTAGGACAATTTAGTCTTTATATTTTATGTTTACATGTCAAAACAGACCAATTGCTAGGTTGATGTTTCTGTATCCATATGTTCGAAAATGGGATTTTAAAGAGTTGAAAAGTCCAACCTTTTTGTGTAAAACAAATTACAATTGCTAATGTGGATTCTCATTTGATCTGTTGTATTAAGATACATTTCTAATTCAGCACATTTTACCTTCATACTTCATGTTTTTTTTGTTTGTTTGTTTGTTTGTTTTGTAAAAAGAAAAATAGTCAAAAGTTGTACTGTACCCTGCTCTTAAAAATCCATATGCATAACATAACATATGTTTCATTGTATTAATATTAATGATGTTCTACCCAGTGAGATAATGATCACACTAAGAACGCAGCACACTGCCACTATACAATGTCATGCGATCAACAGCCTACACAGATCTACTGTGGTTTAAGACTTCACTTGTGATGATGACTTGACCGACTTTTTCACAGCTGTACAATTTATCTTTGTGCACTGTGTTTGCCCTTTTGCACAGGTCATGCAAAATGTAAATTGCTTTTTGCCATGCTGACGCACTTGCAAAGTAACAGCCATTCTGTGGTAGCGTGTCAGCTGGCATTATCATTTTTTTGATCTCTTGTTAAATGTTCTGTAGAAACGGTGTTTGTTTTGCATACATGACTACTGAGGTCCTGTTATTTTTATATAGCATAATTGCCTGTATTCCATGAAAGTCTGTTTTGCTTCAGTTTTCTTACCTTCAAGATACCTGCCATACAGTCGTGCTGGGCTGTAGTACTTACAGTGTGAAAACTCATTTTGCATAAAGATGCATTTGTCATTCATTTTAGTGTTTTGTAGATATTGGTTCTGTTGCAGTGTTGAGTGTAGTTGGACATTAGTCCACTTTCTCATGTGACACCAGTCTATAGTTTCATGTTAGGAGATAAATGTACTTCTTTCTATAAATAATAATAAGTACATTCTTATTATAAATAATAAGAAGTACATTTTACTCGAGTATTGTTCTCTGTGATCTTAAGGCTACCAGTTGAAAACACTGTGTATTCTTCTATTAATATTCTTTCACTAGCTATGGAGCAAGGAAGGTCACATTTACTGTGCAGGATATCTGCTTGCTAAATAAACAAGTGCTTCAACAATAGCTGATGTTTTTAATTTTAGTTTAAACATTTCGTTTAAACGTTCTAGCTAATGTGCAAACATATACAGTGGCAAGAAAAAGTATGTGGACCTTTTGGAATTTCATGGTTTTCTGCATTCATTTGTCATAAATTTGATCTGATTTTCATCTCAAGTCAAGTGTATTAAGACATATAACGTCCCTACGTAATAACACAAAAAAAGTCTTCTGATCTTCTTTATCTTTATTGTGAACAACCATAAAACCCTCATAGTGATAGTGGAAAAAGTATGTCAACCCTAACCTCAACCAGGCACTTCCTGCAGCTGTGCATCAGACCTACACATCGTTGAGGAGGAATTTAAGCCCATTCTTCCAGGCAGAACTGCTTTAATTCTTTGGACGTCTCATATGTGTGGCTATCTTCAAGTCGTTCCATAACATCTCTGTTAGGTTGAGGTCTGGGTTCGGAATTGGCCACTTCAAAAGCATATTTAGTTTTTCTGAAGCCATTCTGTTGTGTTGTATGGGTCATTGTCCTGTAGCATCACACAGCTTCTACAGAGTTTCAGCTCACGTAGAGCATGTCATATTATTCTGAAGACTTTTTCGATAAACTTGGACACCCTGCTTGTTTAATGTTGTATGTACTGTAGACTCATGAATACAGATGCCAGTTCCAATGATGCCTTCAAATCTTTGGCTGTCTTTTGCTTCTTTACCTCATTGAAAAGTGTTTGTTTTGCTCTTAGGGTTATTGGTAGAGTAGCCACAGTTCCAAAGTGTCTCCATTTGTAGATTGTTTGTCTAACTGTAGACTGGGGAAGAATTTCTAAAGTCTTTGATATCACTTTGTAACTCTTTCCAGCTACATGTAAATCATCAATTCTTGATCGCAGATCCTGTGAAAGCTCCTTTTGGAGAGACATGGCTCACATAAGCGTATTGTTCTTGTGCAGAGCAAACTCAAAGCTTTGAGTGGTTTCCATAGGTCGAAGTAGCTCTAGTCCATACCTCCAAATTAATTTTTTTACCTTATGCTAACACCTGACTCCAGTTAGGTTTTTCCACTCACACTGTGAGTTTTTTTTTGCTTGTTCTCAATGATTTGTTTTGTAATCATTTTTGGCACATCATATTTGTTAATACTTGACTTAGATCAGATCATATTTTATGACAAATGAATGCAGAAAACCACAAAATTCCAAAATGTTCACATATTTTTTCTTGCCACAAAGTTGGCAAAATTTAACTCTCATCCTTTCACTTGCTGGAATATTCAGCAACATCAACTGCATTGTTATACTGTACATTCTGCACAATAATGGAATGAAATGCTAATGACATGAACTTAATCAATATTTAGTTTACCTGAAAGTTTTTTTTTTCTCTTAAAATAAGAGAAAACAATTCAAGCTTTTTTTTTTTTAAATGACACGTTACACCATCATGTACATCTTTTACAAATTGGAGTACATTACTGTAATCGTTGTAATTGTAATTAAACATGATGACATGCTAAAATTTGTTCATTATCCCTGAACAAGAGGTACAGCCAAAGCTGATGGAAATATTAGTTTTGCAGTTATGCTATATTAGATCAGAAACTAAATAAAATAAATAAAGTTAAGGGACCATTTGTAGTCATTTGATTCATAACCTGGGAACCACAGATATCTGTACTAAATTGCTTAGAAATATTTCCATTACTATGTCAACCTCATTGACATTTTAAATAATAAAAGTCAGCTTTCTGATTTGGTTTTAAAAAGTCTAAGTAAACACATTGTGCATTGTTTCAAAACTACTACAAGACAGCTACTTAATTACTTCCCTCTGATTCACATAAACATTTCTTGATGCATACTTTATTTGTGCATAGCTTAACCATGTTACTGTACACTGCACAGCATTACTCAACCCCCATGAGACAGTATGGCGGCGTCAGATTATAAACACCCAGGCTGGTGTTGTCCATTTCCATTTGTCATCTATACTGTGGTCTGAGGGCAGATTGGGATTGGGAGTTGTGTTGTCATACCATGACGGGTGACCGTGACACCACTTTCCTGTCTCTTAATTTCCTGTGCTCCCCCTCTGCTCCCTGGTTACTAGATGACAATAGCAGTGCTTTGACCATACAGCCAGGTTGAATCTTTAGAGATAAGTACGTCATTGGGAATGTCAAGACAATGGGCATAAGGCCCTCCAGTCGCACAGTAATACTACCGTCTGGTCAGGCTGGCTCACATTTTTCACCGTGAGCCAGCGTCGTCCCGGAATGACCCAGTACCACCACAAAGCATTGTTGACTAATGCTGCTGTTGAAAGAAGGAAGGTCAGCATTTTATGATGTTACAGTTTTGATTCATCATTAGGCTAGCTTCTTGTGCAACTGTACAGCGATAGGAATAGTTTATTGGTCCATTTTGCATTTTTATTGCAAAATGGTGTCAAATTTTTTATGTGATCACACTATTAATTTTGCAATTGCAGTCTTTTGCTCTTTCCCAGCATTTATATGGAGATGGTTGACAAAGAGCCTGTTTCTTTTTTGTAACCAGAGAGGATGTAATTGAACCCACAATCAAACGCAGGGTGTCTCCGTTTTCACCGTCCAAGGGCACAGGTGTATCCGGGGCTATGGGACCACACACCCTGCTGACCAACAGTCTGGTCGCTGTGACCTCAGAGCAGGGAGCTCCTTCCCTGCCCCTCACTATCATTACCCTTGCCACACTTCCATGCTCATGCTGGTGACGGCCTTGGACAAACAACGCCATCTGAATCCAGTTAGTGGAGTTTAGCGCGGTGTGGGTTAGCGTGCGAGCAAGCCCCTGAGCAGAGCACAAGCGAGTCGGAAAGTTTAACTCACGTGTGGTCACTTCAACTTTGAAACACCGCCGTCTTTGGAGGGGGAAAAAAATGACAAAATTATTGAAACAGATGTAGTGGTGGGTCTCTAGCTTTAACGGGGACATTTAATGGACATTAAATTATAGTGCTGTGATTCCTTTTGACTGAAAGGGTAGTGGGGAGATCAGACTAGCTGCAGTAGTGATTATGGGGCATCATTGTATTTAAAAGTTTTACCTCAGTAATCTGCTATTTTCATGAAAAATATGTCCAACTAAGAAAGGTAAATATGAAACTTGTTTTTACTGTAACCACGTTCTTACCTACTTTTGATCAACACCTTCTAGGAAATGTGTCTTTCTAATGTTACTAAACTGTGAAAACTCTCTGGGCATAATCCACTGTGTGTTTACAATAGAAACAAGCCTACATAGGACAGAGGCAGCATTGGCTCACTCTGGGCTTTTGTAAGTTTACACACCCATGGTTTTGCACAATGATTTCAAGCTGTTCCAGTGCAATCGTATTTTATCTCTGCAATGTTTCAGTCAAGGTCAAAATTAACCATATGAACTGAGCCAACTTTTAAAGATTCGTCCCAAAGGAAAACATTTGTCATTTGTGATTTTCCTCCACTGCACGTCAGTGTGACAGTCTGCTTAACTTGTTGTGTGGGACTTTTCAGTGATGAGCAGGTATGTTAGTTGTTGGAGCCTCAGGCCATGTTAGGAAGCAGGATGTCTACCAGTAAATGACCTCACTGAATTACTCTATCAAGTAAAAGGGAAGTAGGTGGGAACACATGTTCAGGCCTGTGTTGGGGGGAGGAGCCATTAATCTCTCAGACTTAAACTTTGTAAGTCAGTCAAGTCAACTTTATCACTATATGTTTCCTGCCTGACGCCACTTCAACAAAGAGAGTAGAGAGAGGAAGCAGGCTCAGTATCAGAAGCAGTGAACAAAGCCTTGGCTTGTGAAACTTTATAGGATTTATTTAGTGTTGTGTTTGGGTTTTGTAAAGTGACAATGGGACTATGTTGTTCTGAAAAGCAGAAGAAAAACTTTGGGATGTTCACGAGTTGGAAAAAGGTGAGTTTGTTTTGAAGCTGTTTGCATTGTGCTGCGGGAGTGTGATTTTTGTTGAGCAGTCAGACAGATTCATTTGATTTAGTTTTAAGGGTTTTTTCTTTGCTCATTACATTGAGATTTCTGTCTTCTTTTACCTTTAAGATGAAGCTTGCAGTGTGGTTGCATATGTAGCCTACAAAACCTTTATGGTAATTTGTGTGTGGGTGGTTTGACTTATACCCTAACATATCATTTACATTTTATTGTTAAGTACTGGTTTCACTATGCACCTATTTTTAATATTCAAACTTTATGAGGCATCAGCTCATTATCTTCTGAGAACTAAGTTTTTTTTAAGTTTATGCAACTTCTCTTGATTACCTAAGAGAAGAATTTGTTCTGAATGTAAGCACTCTCTGCTAACGTAAAAGGATGTATGTGTTAACACCATGCACTGAGTAATCAGTTCTCCTGAACACACTCATAGACGTGTCACCATGCTGTGAGCATGAATTACATGAACCTCTGTTACTGGCGTGTGGCTTTGTACCTGCTTCATTTCCTAGAGTTCACACAAATCGTTCAGCTGCTTTAAAAAATCAATTGCTAGTTCCCTTTGAATGGAAAAAGGCAGTTTGATTTTTGTCCTTATGAACTTTCTTTGATTATGGCTGCCTCTGACAGTCTGTATTTTGAGTGCAGCCTATGCTTTGAAAGTGGTATTCAGGTGTCATGTGTTAGCTGTCTGCTTGACAGCTATTAAACAGCTGTTCAGAACAGAGTGAGTCTGGTTCAGTATAAAGAGAAAAAAAACCCATTGTAAGAAATAATTAAAACCATATCATGTCATATCATTCTAATCTCATAGTGTCTGAACACATTACTCTTTTCAGGACAGAATTGATTGCACCATTTTTTCAAGTAACATGTTTTGCATTAGTGTATGTCTTTATTGTCAACATTTTACAAAATCACAGCAACACAACACAGATTTTCTTTTTGCATCTTTTCACCTAGTTACATCTATCTTGAGCTTTCTACTGTTCTTGTATATAAATGTGTGCGTGTGTGTGCGTGTTGTTCATGCCTGCGTGTACATGTATATGGTGTGATGCAATGTGTTAAGAGTGGGGACCACCATGAGAACGACAGAGTGGGCCACGTGACTCTGTTGCCATGGCGTTCAGATTGTCATGCAATTGGTGCTACATTGGGGGGCTGCAGACTGAAAAGCCTCTCATATGTTTGTCTGCCTTTATTTTTAATTGTGTCTTAGATACACTGCTGATATAACTGCTGCATTGAGCAAGCAAAAATGCTGTTTTTGGAAAATATAGTAGAAAATACCTGAAAAGGGCAGAATAATCTAATGATTATGGACATGCATTATGGCAGTTTATGGACCCAACTCAGACCGAATCTGGTAAATGAATATCCATCATCTCTGAACCTATGTGATAAACGCTCTGCTTTGAAGTCTCACATTGCGCAGTATGCGTTGGATGTGGTCTGCATTACTGAGCAGGGGGAGCGAATCAAGAGAGGAGGGAGACAGAAGTGGAGGGAGTGGAGTGGGGTGGGGGGTGAAAGCGAAAGGGAGGGGGGTTGCAGAAAGCACAAGCACGCAAGAGAAGGAGATAAATCGCTAGGAATACAGAGGAACATGTGGGGGGATTTTCCAAATTCACATTTTCTGCAGTGCTGTGCATGGCTCAGTGTTTAGCAGGGGTGGGAGGCAGAGAGAGAGAGAGACTCCACCAGCCTGTCTGCCACAGGGGACAGTGACCTTCTCCTCCTCCTTTCTGCTTTTCTCCGTCCCTCCTTTCCTTTTCTCCCTCTGTCTCCGAGCTTGCCCTTCCTCCCTGCCTAGCTCAATCTGGGCTCAGGAAGACTGGATTTTTCTCCTACTTATTACTGGATAACGTTTCAATGGTGACAGCAGGAGATAGACATTTATAGAGACGGGCGGAGGCATCGAGAACAAGAGAATAGGAAAGAAAATATTGATTGCATTCAGGGGGATTCCATCACTCTCACCAGGGGCTGGCAGTCCGGGAAAACAGTGGCCGACGATATGTGGATGACTACTTGGCCAGGGATGTAGGGGTCCGCCACAGCCCCTCTCTAGTTCAGCTGGGGCATTTTAACTGTAGTTGACCGTTGGAAGCCGTCGATTTGGTGGCGTTCTGAGCTTCAGGCTGTAGGCTGAGCTCAGCCTTGGGGGTCCACTCAGAGAGGAGCACACAGGGCTTCTGCTGGGGAGCACCAGGGGCTCAGCACAGCTCAGCACCATGCCTGAGGCCAACTACCTGTTCTCTGTGTCCTGGGGATACATCAAGGTCTGTCCCAGAGCATAATTCGATGGTTGGGACTCTGTGTGTGTGTGTGTGTGTGTGTGTGTGTGGGACATGCACATACTGGATGTTCATGTCTCCTCACTGCAGCTGGAAAAATGTCTCAGATTACACACATTGATTTTGTTATGTTTCGATTCCTTGCTTGGAAATGTTTGATCAGATGATGCTGATTCTGTCATGATTCTGTAGCTCAATGAATGTGTGTGTTAAAAGAAATTTAGCACATCTTACTTCCCTGGAAAAATTGTGTATACATTTTTGTATATTATGTATTAATGTACTTGTTTGTTGAAATACAATTTCTTTGTGCCTCACTCAAACTAGGATATATAACACATAAACACAGACATTATATGGCGCATAAATAAAACTGAGGCAATGTTCTCATGGGACATATTCCTGTAGAAAATAACAGGAAATGTCTTCTCTATTCAGGGGCAGCAGTGAAATGATTTTATAAATATGATTTTTTTGTTTAGACTGCATGATCATTTAATCAAGTTTTTCTTTTTTCACTCCAGTTCAAGAGGATGCTGAACAGAGAGCTAAGCCACCTGTCTGAGATGAGTCGCTCAGGCAACCAAGTGTCTGAGTACATCTCCAGCACCTTCCTAGGTGAGCACTGCAGCACACATTCACAGACATGTAACCCCACTGACCACCACACAAGCCAGCATTCTTTAAATATCATAGTCTGAATGTGGCAGAAGTTGTAAGACCACCCAAAGCATACGCTGACAAATGAAGAAACTCATCGGTCTGCTTTACTGCTATAAAACCAGTCTGATCTGGTATGGAGGACAGAGACAGATTCCCCTTGCTCTGACTGCAGAGTGATGTGGAGGAAGTGGGGGCCGTTGCACTCAGGGAAGACTTCCCTCTGGAGAGATTGAGGCAGTGAGAAAGAGAGAGGGAGAACGCTTGTGTGCATACAGTGCCATCAGGTCCAGATAGACGCTGTATTATTCATCAGGAGTACTGCAGTGTTTTTCTCTAAAGCTGAGCTGTGTTTCACGACTCACAGCCAGTTGTTAACATGCCCTGCAAAACACACCTCCATCTTCTCTCCTTTGATGAGCACAACCCTAAAAGGGATAGGATTAAAACAATAGGAGAGAAAAACAAGACGATGTATGCATGGCGAACAAACCAAGCCTTTTCCAGCATTAGAAGAGCATAGTGGGGCTGATTTGGGAGTAGAGACAAATACAAGATTACAGAGAGAACCTCATCTTATCTTTGAAGCTTAGTGGTTTTGTTGTCATCTGCATTGCAGCTAACACCTGTCAGGTTTGGAGAGATCATATTCTTCCTGTGCTTTGTGGAGGATGCAACTGAGATATTTTTTTCTTACTGCGGTGTATGTGGTGCACATACACAGACCAAGGGAGCCACACTCGCACTCACAGCGTCAGCTGTGTGCAGTGTGTGCAAATCTCACTCAGCCAGCAGACTCATTGTAATCACGCTCTGCACACAAGCCCACATACTAACAAGTCCCTCCTTTAAACATTTCAACTTAATATGAACCAGTTTTTCATGATTCTGCGGATTGTTATTACAACATGGCTCACTTTCTCAGAATGAACTGGCAACTTGAACGTCATCAGATTTCCAAATATCTCGTGAGCACTACTTGACCCATCACATTCTCGTTAACTTTGTATTTTTGTATGTAACTAAAGTTTTTTTTTGTCTTCACTGCTATTTTAAGTGGAGTAGACTGCAACTGAAGACTTTCTTTAAGTGCAGCTTTAATGTGTAGTCACATTGATGTGAGAGGTCTACCCGTGCTAACTCAGTTTACTCACGACAGTGGCAACACATGTCAGGATGTTTATCCAACAATCTTTAGCCTAGTTTGTTTTTGTATCTGGAGTAACTTAAAAAGCATTGTCTCCAATTTTTAACCCTTTCCCTTTTGTTCGTGTCTTCTTTTTCTATTTTCAGACAAACAGAATGAATTGGAGCTTCCATGTCCAGTTCCCAAGTCCAGGGAAAGAAAGCGGAGACAGGGCCAACAGCAGCAGCAGGGTGGGATGATGAGTCAGATCAGCGGGGTGAGGAAGGTCAGCCACACACCCAGCATTTCTGGGTGCGCTGCCAATCGCTTTGGGGTTAAAACAGACCAGGAAGAACTGCTGTCAAAGGTAAGTGATGGACAGACTGCAGCCAAGAAGTAACATGACAATCATTTGTCTTTCTGACTGCAACACTTAAATCCTGACCTTTGCAACAGGACCTGGAAAATATCAACAAATGGGGCCTGAATATCTTCAAGGTGGCTGAGCACTCCCACAACCGACCACTCACATGCATCATGTACACCATCTTTCAGGTCAGTGCAATGTCTCTTCACTTTCTAATCTTTCAGCCTTTTGTTAAGTCATGAAAAAGTGGGAAAATTACATATGCAAACAGCTACTTCCCACATCTGTCTTCAGTATCTTCTGTTACATTCAGTTGTCAGTAGCACTACAGCAACATCTGCTACAGCACCAATACCAGTTGAAATTGATTAATCTTTTCTGTAGTGTATGAGAAATATGTTTAACATTTTCGCTGTAAGACTGCACCATTCTGGAGGATGCTCAGTAAGGGAACTCCTATCACTGTTAAGGTCTTGTTTATTTAAATTTTTCCCCCTCTGTGTCACATGCAGGAGCGAGACCTGATGAGGACGTTCAAGATTCCAACAGACACCTTTGTGACATTTATGCTGACCTTGGAGGACCACTATCACTCTGACGTGGCCTACCACAACAGCCTGCACGCTGCAGACGTAGCGCAGTCCACACACATCCTTCTGTCTACTCCTGCACTGGATGTAAGCCACTTCAAAATTTGTATGAATTGACATTCAGTTTCTTTATTATTAGTATTCTTCGCACACAACTGTTTTGTTGTTACACTGTTAATTAATTGACCTTTGTCCGAATATTCCCATGCAGTATTTCATTAATTGTAATTAAAAGGTTTAGTTGGTATTAAAATGTAACTTAATTATGTCTTGAATAAAGTTTCTGGTTACTGTTCTGATTAACATGTGACACCATTAGATGTGACATCATTGCCTACGCCTTTTTCTAAGGCTGTTTATTATGATTTGATGAGGTGACTGGCATTACTGTCACTAATACTGGCATTACCCTGAAACTGCATGCCTGAAAAGGTGACACATGAAAGGATCGGCTGCAAACAATTGTCTAATACTTTACCTGGTTTGGCCAGTTTGACTGTGACAGCTCATCTCTTTATTATTCTTCTTTCTTTTTCAACACAGGCCGTCTTCACAGATCTGGAGATCTTGGCAGCAATCTTTGCTGCAGCTATTCACGATGTGGACCACCCAGGAGTATCCAACCAGTTCCTGATCAACACCAGTGAGTTTCATTTGGTACTCATCTGTCTCAAAAGTCAGTAGCACTTATTAGTTTAGTCTACATTTACAATGTAGCCTGAATGTTTTCCGTGGTTTAATGGGATTTGACTCAAAGTGCAGCTAAAGAGACTGCATGGTTGCCATGGTTACCTGACCTGAGTTTAAAAACCGTAGAGCTCAGTTTAACTTCTGTCTTCCTGTCGTTTCTTCCTCCCTCTCCTGCCTTTAGACTCCGAGCTGGCTCTGATGTACAACGATGAGTCAGTGTTGGAGAACCACCACCTGGCCGTGGGCTTTAAACTGCTACAGGAAGACAACTGCGACATCTTCCAAAACCTCACCAAGAAGCAGAGGCAGACGCTCCGGAGGATGGTCATAGACATGGTGAGGAAACGTCTACATATGTGTCTGAGGCTACAGGCCACTTTCAGCTTAGCTCAGAGTGACGTCTACCCTAGTTTCTCCTTTCCTGCATTATTTCTTACATTCATTTATTCTTTGTGTCTTTCTTTTCCAGGTTTTGGCAACTGACATGTCTAAACACATGAGTCTGCTGGCTGATCTGAAGACAATGGTGGAAACCAAGAAAGTGACCAGCTCTGGAGTTCTGATGCTGGACAACTACACAGACAGGATGCAGGTAAGACAAATGCTTTTAACATCACACAATTCAGACACACACACACATACTAGACAAATGCAAAATGCTATAATTAATTATTTTGAATCTGCAGGTTTTACGTAACATGGTTCACTGTGCTGACCTGAGCAACCCTACCAAGCCTCTGGATCTGTACCGGCAGTGGACAGACAGGATCATGGAAGAGTTCTTTCACCAGGGAGACAGAGAGAGGGAGAGGGGGATGGAGATCAGCCCGATGTGTGACAAACACACAGCTTCAGTGGAGAGAACACAGGTAGAGATCACACAGATCCACCTCCAGAAAAAGAAAGTTCATATTTTAGGTTGTTGTTCATTTTAACTGACATCACTCCCCTTTCTTCCTTTGCCAGGTTAGCTTCATTGATTACATCGTCCACCCTCTGTGGGAAACGTGGGCTGACCTGGTCCACCCAGATGCCCAGGACATCCTGGACACACTGGAGGACAACAGGAACTGGTACCAGAGCATGATCCCCCAGAGCCCCTCCCCTCCCTTCTATGCCAGTGACGGAGAAGGAAGCCAGCATGGAGAGCTGGAGGGGGGGCCAGTGGCAAGTAAATTTCAGTTTGAACTGACGCTGGATGAGCAGGGTGGAGACAGTGAGAACTCGGTGATGGAGACAACTGTCGCATGTGACGGTGTGACGCTCCAAGACCATCCATCTGATGAGGATGAAGTAGAAATACTGACGCATGATGTCTCCCCAGCGGAAACATAGCTGAACTGATGGAGCTGTTAGAGAGCAACAAGTTTCGCTGTTTTGGCTGAATTCATTTTATTGCAGTGGAGAAATCCTGCAATTTGGCTCTTTGGAGCTACCTGGCTAATAGGGCCTGACTGAATGTGGGGCAGCTCTGCAAATGAGGCTTGGAAACCCTGCGGCAGTTTGTTTTTGAGCCCCCTAGAAGGGAGCTGGAAGAGTGTGGCCTCTGTTCTTTGAAGAAGGGACTACTGTCTGAACTCAGAGGCAGGGCTGGATCTTGGTTCTCACAGACAAAGACGGTGAAGTGAACTAAGTGGGACAAATACAAATCTTGCACTTCAGGACATTTTTATGTTCATTTAGATTCTTTGTGTCAGGATCGGATGCCACCTGGTATGTGTCCAAACTAAACTACTGGTCAGCAAGTTATTTGTAACCAAGTAGTTTGATTTAACACTTTAGTGTTAATAACAAAAAAGTTGTGTGCCTTTTTTTACAATCTTGTCTTTTTTCAAGCGTTTTTATAATTTATTGAACACATTTATGTAGCTGTAAAATGTGTCAGATTTTCTACAGAAAGGACATTTATGTCTAACACAGTCTTCCTGATCTTCTGGCAATAGTATAAGCTTGTTCTCACAAAAGCGTTCCATGGATGTATTTCTAAAATCAGTGGACTTCCCAGCACAATTTGCACTTTGTGGCATACATTATGAAGGAGGGAGTGTGGAAAGCATCAGTAATATACAGGAGACATTATAGTAATTATAGTAAATGTTATTTTTCCCAACAATTTATTACATTAACAATTAAATAACTCCCATCAGATTCCATGAAAGTGGAAACCATTTAGCATTTGAGTCCAAATGCCAGATTCCCTGTAAAAACAACCCTATGATTACTTCACTGCCACCTCTAACAAACAGCTTGTTTGAAACAGAAGTCAAATTGATCTCTGATATTTCCCTGTAGATACACAAAGAGTTCAGACACGTCAGAGCTAATAATTAAATTTGTATTTCCCCTTTTCATCAGCTCACTCACACACACACCTGTTGTGTTTACCAGCATTCCATTGAGGTGAATTCATTTTTACCGGGACTTGTTTTGAACTCTTAATGACTGACTGTAAAACAGCGTGCACATTAAAACAAAAGAAAAAAAAAACACCTGGCAGTTATATGATAATTACATCTTGTAATTTTTTTTATAGCACTTTGATTTATTTCGACAGATCCGCAGCTGGTTGCTGGTTTGTCCAACACTACCTTATTGGTACCACATTGTAAGGTGCAACCTTCAGAATGTTTTATATGTTCAAGGGAGGTCAATATTGTGTCATGACATGATATCTCCTGTGTGTGAGTGTGTGTGTGTGTGTGTGTTTGTACAAGTGTGTATAATTGGTCATGCAGTTGCACATCTTGTTGCACCCAGCTGTGTTGTACTGACCCTTCAGCTGTTTGTAACAGTGTATTTATTATCTTCTCCTTGTACATGATAATATTGGTATTGATTAATAATATTCACTGTATATTTGGTATTATTTATATGCACTACCACATGTCAAATCACAGTTTGACTGAACTGTTCTGGTGGTTCTGATTTGTTGTATTCACCGAGCTATTTCACTGTACTATACCAGGATGTTACGCGGTTCAGTTGTGACTAATTTGAAATGTATGTTTAGTTTGAAATCCCAGTCAGAAATGTTTGTACAGTCCGAACCAGCAACACTTCATGTGAGGTGCAGCTTTTGTTGTTGTCCTTTGTTCCTACCGGATTATGAAGGCTGGACATTTACAGCAGTATACTGTGTACGGTGACGGGTCATTGTACAGCTGTAGGAATATTTTGCTGAAATATAAAACATTGTTTCAAATGTATTTTTTCAGTGTTTTCCTCACAATGTATGGTAAACCAATGTATGTTGTGCTCAACAAATGTTTTCTATCAGATTATTAAAATGGGCATGTATTACAGAATGATCTGGTCTGAGTGTTAGTGGGTCATCAACAAATGGATATAAGTCATGAGTATTTTTATCATCCTCTGATCATCCTTTCATTAATCAGTGACTAATGAAGTGTCACATTTATTGGCCTACATTTTGTGACTGAAAAACAGTGACTTGTGCTTCCTTCAGGTGCATGTGAGACAATGAAACACAACGCGGTTCAAAGTGACCTGCAGAGCCAGTCCCACAAACACAGCGCTGCAGTTACAATATACTGACTTGTGGTTTTGCTCACGTCATAATTCCAGTTTTGCAGCTCTGAGGGGAAAACCAGGTGGAAATAACAAGGGGTAAAACAACTTGATTCGTGTTATCTCATCCCTCTGATTTGATTTCAGTGGGGCTGGACACCAGGCGAGCGATGAAACAGGAAGGGTGATGCGCTCTGAGTAAAATAAGAGTGAAGACATAGATGACTAGTTCGGATTTCAGTTTCTGAGTAAGAGCAAACAAACAGAGGAGGGAGACTTGAAACATTCACTGATATAATCTCAAACACACTGCTACCTAAAGTAGTCCACTGTGTGTGTTACCTCAGTCACCCTCCTGCCACTGGGTTATAATTTTTCACTGCTTGAGGTGGTAGAGTGCTTTGAAATTGGCCACCAAGGTTTAACAAGACACTTATTACTTAGCTATTAAAACTAAAACTAAACTTAACAAAACTAATGAATCAGTGCCAAAGGAGACTGCTGGAAAAATTTGTGACACAACTCAAATGCCTTTGACCTGAAATGCACTGGAAGTAATTAATCACAGGTTCAAGTTTGAGAAATGTGTTTGAGACATTGTACAATTCTAAAAAGACGAAGAAGTTGAGACTCAGTGTAAAATCTACATAAAAACACAATGCAATGGTTTGCAAATCTCATAAACCCACATTTTATTCGCAATAGAACATAGAAAACATATCAAATGTTCAAAGTGAAGAATGTGTCATTTGAGGAAAACCATAGGGGAGTTTTGGCAGCAACACTTCTTTGCATTGCGTTTTACACAGCATCCCCACTTTTCTTTTTGGATTTGAGCTCGTAATGTGTTTATTTTGGACTTGTGTAGCTGTCTAGATGACAACAGGAACCCTCAACCAGCTTCCTCTTCCTTTAGATTCAGCAGAAATGAGCTAAGTGTTTATGGTAAACACTAGTGCAGACAGGGACTAGTGTTTTCCATGGTGGTGGTCCATACTGTCATAGCAATGGGCAGCGAGTTTGTTTGGACCTCTGTCTGTGGCTGACGTCAGCGGGGTAAAGGCAGACTTCCCCAACCCCCAGCGTCTGTGAAATGCTCGGGTTCAGGTTGGGCCGGAGGCTCTCGCTGCTAGTTGATCCAGTTGACAGGCTGTCAGCCCTCTTTCTGTGCTCTACCAGCCAGGTTCTGAAGTAACCCACAGCCCGGGGCCAAGGCAAGAGAGGAAGAGAACCACTTCCAGCAAAACAAACCTGCTCTCTCCATATCCACTTTATAAAAACAAAAGTCTTCCTGGAGTTTCTCCTGGCCAGCTGCTGTTTGTTTTGAGTCGGGTTGACAGTGAGGACTGAAGTCAACTGTGCAGGCAGCGGTAGGAATACATGCTAATATGGGGCATTCCAGGATAATTCAATAGAGGTTCAGCCATGTGTGGAGATGGCAGAGATCAGCTCTGAGCGGCCGAGACAGACGGCTGAGGAAGCGAGCTGAAAAAGACAGTTCAGCCACGCTTTAAAGAAAATGATGAATCTGGAAAAGATCAGACGAGGCTTCCTCCAGGGCCTCTTTCATGTGTGTGCATGTGAGGCTTGTGTTTCGTGGACTCTAAAATGCAGGATTAGGACAATAACAGGATGCGTCCTTCCCAGAAAATGTCACAAATCATTGAGTTATCAAATGGGGGGTGGGGGTGTGTGTGTGTGTGTGTGTGTAGGGGGGTCATCATAGATATGGCATTGTTTCTGTGAGTGTGCGTCTGCCTTTGCATGCAACTGTCTCAAATATCTTCACATACATTGAATGTCTGTGGCAGCAGTTATATAATACACAGAATGAGCAAATGCACGAGAAAGGTCACAACTAAAAACAAAATGTAACATGTTCATTTGACCTTTCCAAGGTAAAGGAGCGCATGGTTGATACCAAGTTCGAGTAACATCATTTAACTTTTGCTTTAAGGAGAAACTACACGGTCCAGCTCACAGAAACATGTCGCACCAACAGATGTTGTGTGGTAAAGTAATCGTGCTGATTTATTCAACTGATGAACAGATGCTTGCATTGGTTGTATTTGATTATACAAAATGAGCGGCTTCTTGGACATTAGCCCGAGTGCAAAACACTTGTCTGTGTCAAATCCCATTTAATCACGGTGCATTTAAGGACACGGTACTAGCCTGACATTTGTGCTGATTCCTCTGGGTTCTTTATCCAGCGTGCAGCCAGCATGGGAATTGTTTAGACATTGAAGGGAACATCCCTGTGGGGGCTCGGTGGCACGGAGACTACACTGTCATCCTTGTTTGTCAAAAAAGAGAAGAAAATATCATCCTTGCAAGGATCACACACGCATAATCGGCGATGACACATTCAGGCGCATGCATGCTTGCACACAGACACGCACCCAAAATGTTCCGACATTGCAGATGGGCAGACGGTGAAGATGGAGGGAGCCCACTACACCAGAGGGGAAAAGATGGCACAGCGACTACTGTTTATGGATGAACTCATCCACACATCAGGCGTGTGAATAAAAACTCAGTGGGTAAGCAGACAGTGGTGGAGATGTGTTTTTTTCCCCAATTCTCTGCCATCACAGTCACACACAGCCCACAGTACTGTAAACGAACCAGATCAATAAATCACTTTATTTGACTGAAATATAAAAGAGAAACAAATGGAGAAAGGGGAGAGCAAGCAGTGGCTCTGTGGTGCGTTAAAGTAAGCAGGAGAGTGCGTGGGAGGAGATGTTCGGCATGCGCTAGAGTGGCATCATCTGTGCTGGAGGGAAAGAAACTGACAAAAAAGAGAGGAGGCCTACACAGCATGAACATATCTAATACGGTGTGTCTAGAAACGCTTTCACTGCAGCACAGTGTAAACTCCTGAGATGCTATCAAAGGTCTTGTTGAACTATAGGCCCAGGGCTCAGACATGAATCTGGCCTGGGAGCTTCATTGCTGCATGTTCATCACCGTCTACACAAAAACGACTTTGATTGAAATAAAAATACAAATAAAAAGGTGTTTAATCTACAGCTTGTGTCATGATTTCTTGCCGGCACTAAAATCCTAAGTAAATAATACATCAAACAACATGTGGCACTGCTGACACGATTCAAAGATAAGGTTGTTGTTTTACTGTAATACCCTGCTGGTGTATTTTCCACACGTCAGTTTATTATGCGCCAGCTCTAACCTTTTCCATAACATCTTACTCAGAGAGGATGTGAACAACAAAGCTACATGTTTGTCTGGAAAAACGCTGAGCGTGCATTCGACACCCACAGTACCGTGTTATAATGTCAACTTTTCTTTTTTTTTTTTTTAATCACACTGAAACTATTATTGTTCTTGTCATCACACCAGAGATGAGATTAGTCAGAGTCCTGTTGCTTTCTTGTTGTGAATTCCTGCAAGGATCTGAGAGCGTCACAGTCTGCAAGCACTGACCCAGCTTCCTCTGTGTCCACTGAACTGCCCCTGTATTACAGCAGCGATAAGGCCGACGCGTTTCCCCCTCCACCCTGACCAGGGCAGACAGCTGCTCTACACTCCCAGACGCTGCCCTCTGCGTTGGCATCGGGTTTTGTGAAACGTGGGTCTGGCTGCACGTTGCTCCGTGTGGAGCTGATGGAGGATGCAGATAAGCCAGCGTGTTGTGACTGGGCTGTTTAAAAGCAGAATGAGATGATGGTGAGATAAGTCTGTCTAAGTAACCCGGCTGTTTGTCTCTGTGTTGGTCTGCATGTATGCACGTGTGTGGAATTCGAATATGGAGTAAACATGCCCATAATGTATCTAACAGTATCAGTTAAATGCACTTAAAGTACAAATGATGTGACACATATATGTATATATATGTACATGTATTACAATATTATATGTTTACTGATGCAGCGTTTGTTTTGAGGCCTCAGAACAGGAGAAACAAAACTGAATTCTGTTGTATATGTATAATAATAACATAAATAAATATTATAAATGACGGTGTTAACTAAACGTAATGGATAAATGGAGTGTAGAGCTAAAAGTAATGATAAATAGTTACAATTGTTATGAGCTATGAGTAATGGAACAAAAACACAGCCAGAAATAACATTTTGGCTGCCAACATTGGTTGACTTGTTGGTTTTAAGTAATAGGTGAATGGTTGAAATAGATACAGTAGCCAAAGAGAGTGGCTTAATAAAAACAGCTAAGTGACGAGTCCGTGACTTAAACTGTTGTGAGTAACTGCAATAGCTGTGAAGTAATGGAAAAAGAGTTCAAACAGAGCCTAATGGATATATGGTTGAAATGCAGATGAAGATTGAGTTCATTTGATAAGGCTGTGGGTGGGGGGGGGGAGTATGATTAAAAACCACTGCTCTAATCATTTCTGCTTTGTGAAATGGCTATTTAAACGAAACCATGTGGGACGTTTAAAGGGAAAAAAACTCTGTTTGGTGAAGCTGCTAACAATTCACAGACATTTAAGACGTAACAAGGGGTGCGAGCGAGGGGGTCATCGGACAAAAAGGTTACATCTTTAACCATTTAACTTGGATTTTATAGGCTCATGTGTTTCCATGTAAAATCTTGATGTAAAACGTAAACACTAATTATAGCTGCCAGATAAATGTGAAGTGGGGGAGACGTTTAAAGTGGCGTAAAGAAAAGTGGATTTCGGTGCAGTATATGAGTAAATGTGGCACTTTGTTAGTGCAGAAAACGAAGACACCAAAGCAAAGAAAGCAAATCAGAGACGATCCACAAACAGCATGTGTGTAGCTTGCTTCAGGTCTGCCGACATGTGAGCGAAGGATGACGTCTCGCACTGTATCAAAGGGCAGCAGACGGGCCTACGTGCAGATCAGAGTGCCACCAGAGATGCCATGTCTCCACCCTACCATGTCAGTCAGTCGCATTAAGACTCACGTACTGTGGCAGCGGGACAGTTTTCCTGTCTTCCTTTTCCAGTGGCGCGGAACAAAAGCCACTGATGACAGAGTTAAATCTTTATCTTCAAATCTTTGTCGTTTGTGGGCTCTGAAGTGCCGTTCGCAGGAGGGGGGACATTTTTGCATCAGTGGGAGCAAATACAGGATCTTTATTGACTCTGAAGCCCTTGTGCACACACACATGCTATCAATACTCTGACTCTGTATTGACCACTGCACAGATGTTACTCAAATTATCAGAGAGGTTTGTTTGAAAAGTTCATTAAAATGTATTCACAGGAGAATCCAGGTTTGTGGAGTCTTTGATGGTCTGGAGATGTTTTTGTTTTCTTACTACTAGGAAACTATTTAACCTTTGTGTTTACTTGACATTAGTTCCTCATTGTTCACTAAGCTCTCCTAGTATTGTATATGTTAAAAGAAAGAAAGAAAGGATAACATATTTCTATTTAACTTTTTTAATATATTATTTCTAGATTTTTTTTCTGACCTCAATAAAGCACAAAAATGTGTTTACAGTCACGTTTCAAAAATATTCAACTCCATGGAAAAGAATCCCTCGTAAAAGCACACATTTGCAAACCAGGTGTTTGCAAATAGAATAGAAGACATCAAATAGCTGAACTGTCCAGGGGGTTTGTTGAGAGTCATGTTTGACTGCATGTTAGAAACACGGCCAAGTCAAAAGAACTGTCAAAAAAGAGAAATGATGATTGCCTTTCACAAACAAGGACAAGGATAGAAAAACATAGCAAAGGCACTGAACGTTCCTGGAGACACCGAAACATAGTTCAAAAGTTTGAAGTTAAAAGAACAGTGGTTACACTACGTGGACAGTGCAGAGAAAGGAAGCTATCAAGGGCTGAGGAGGCAGGTAGAGAGTGGGGCATGGTGGTGGTTCGGTGATGCTCTGGGGTTGCATTGCTTGATTTGGCACTAGACACTTTTGTGTAAAAGGCAAGATGTGGTCATAAAATTATCATCACAACATTGTTGGAGAATATATCATGCTGTCTGCAAAGAGGCTTAAGCTTGGACATCATTGAATTCATCACTAAAAGGACAATAATCCCAAGCAAAACTCAAAGTCCCCCGAGGCCCTGTTCGCAGAGGCCCTGGAAGATCTCAGAGTGGCTGTCACAGTAACCTGAATTAAACTCAAGGAAAATCTCTGGTGGGATTTAAAGAAGACAGTTGCAACATGCGAACCCAAGAATATAAATGAACTGGAGGACATTGCCCATGAGGAATGAACTAAGATTTCTCTGGAATGCTGAGAACCACAGTAGTTATTAAGTTGCATTTTGTGTTGAACTTTAGTTGTGTGGAGCTTTTTAAAACGTTCTTTTTCAAGGAGTTCATTGCAAACATTTGCATTGGAAGTTAAGTAATTTTGCATTACTGAAAGTGATTTGATTTAAAAAAAAATATATATATATAAACATGACCATTCAGCATTCATGCATGCTCAACTATATTCTGTGAATTTGGAATATATGTTGTAAAATATGTTATTAGTTCAGAATAAATCTGTGTATCCATGTAATACCCCTGACGTGCATGTCTTCAACTGTTTGACATTGCAGAGGTTTTGGAAGCTAATAGATCTACCAGTCTATAAAAGAACCTTAAAGGTGTGAAATGCAGAATCATAACTTCCAGCACACGTGCAATGAAACCAGGTGGGTTGAAAATTAACTAGATTTACATGTACATATTTAAGGGAGAACATATGACAGTTAATAACGCACAGAAGAAAAACCTTTTAAGTGGAGGGCGACTTAAAAGAAAACTTTATGCACTTTAGGTAAAGATGTGCAGTGCAGCGGCGCCGCCCAGTGGCCACGGATGGGACAGCGGCTGTGCGGCTGTGCAGTGAGCGTGCGTCGCCGGCTGAGGTCGCTGTCGAGCGCCGCACAGACGGCAGAAGTCAACCAAAGAATTTCTGGCCCAGCTGATTGCTGGTCGCCATCTTTTGTCGTGAAAATAAACAACACCAGCGACTCGCGTTTGCCTTTTGGATGTCCGTGCTGCTACGTGAAAGAAAGCGACGACACTCTCACCCGTGGCATCGCCGCCGTGTTCCGCCGGAGATGGCCGCCGATCTGGTCACTTAGCCGCCGCGTCGCTCGGTAAGAAAGCGTCGGTGCGGAGCGGTCGTCAGCTGATGGGACATCTCTTGGAAATAGGTTGTAGTGTGTGCGAGTGTGGTACCATGACAACGGCGGGGCTGTCGTTAGCACACTGTGAAGAGATTGTAGCTTGAATACTGTCCGTGTTTGTGTGAATATTAAACGCGGACCTGGTCTTTTAACCTTGTAACGTCAACAGTAACACGACACGACACATTGACCAGGTGTTTCAAATGCACTAGTGTCCGCGTTCACTGGTGACCGTCTTCCCGATGCGTCGGTGGTTGCTCGTAGTTACGACAGCTGATGGAAACAGGAAGCGAGCACGTTACCCGCACTGTTTGGATTTATAAACGTATATAAATAGACTTTAGAGTCACATGCAAGAAATATTGAGGTTTGAATACTGCAGTTTCGGGTGCGTCCATGAATTTACAATGAGACAGGCGAACTAAGACAGTGCAGTGACCATGGTGCATGGACACAGTGGTCACAAATGGATGGAGAGACGGCTGGATAAATGCTGTATTAATGCAGTGTGTAGCTGACTAGCTAACATTAGCCCGGCTGGTGCACCGCGTAGCTGACTAGCTAACATTAGCCTGGTGCACCGCGCAGCTGACTAGCTAACATTAGCCTGGTGCACCGCGCAGCTGACTAGCTAACATTAGCCTGGTGCACCGCGCAGCTGACTAGCTAACATTAGCCTGGTGCACCGCCTAGCTGACTAGCTAACATTAGCCTGGTGCACCGCCTAGCTGACTAGCTAACATTAGCCTGGTGCACCGCGCAGCTGACTAGCTAACATTAGCCCCACAATGTCACACGGTATCAAATGCCTTACTGTTTCCACTTTTTCATATGATGAAGTGCGATGGAAGATGTTTGTAGGTTTACTCAAATAAGGCTCAAAAGACAAAATGCATAGGTTTGGCATTTTCTATGAAGCAGAGGAGAGAAGCTCACTAGTAGAGTTACTCAGCCGTAAGTACAGTAAGTTAACATACTGAGGATTTGATGTATGTGACAGGTTTTACTCAAACGCGACTCGACGGAATATTAACATACGTTTTGACGATATAACATAAATCAGACAGATCGCTGCTAGCATAGCAGCTAACGTGCTGTCAGCTGTTGCGACTACGACCGACGCACTGGGAAGACGGTCACCAGTTAACGTGGGCGCTAGTGCATTTGAAACACAGGTCGTTGAGTATGTGTCCACTTCGCTTAAAGAGCTCAGAGCACATGTGTGTTTGCAAAGTCCACACTGGCGCCTGCTCTGAGCTAAGCGAAGTCGCTTTTCACAGAGATGGGGATCCTGGGCGGATTTCCTCACCGGGAGCGAGCGGAGGCTTAAAGGGGGCGGGGAGGGCAGCGGAGGGGCCTTGCTGCTCGTCAGCCCTGAAGAGATGGACCAAGAGTACGAGAGACGACTGCTGAGGCAAATCAACCACCAGAACCTGCCGACAGAGGCCCGCCTGGCAAAGGTGAGGTACAGTGGAAACAAGCTTGCAGATGGGGAAATGTGGGTGCATGCAGGGCTCAGTGACATAAACTGACATAATGTGAATATGTAGGAGCTGTATGAATGCAGCTTATTCAAATAATATGGCATGAGCAGACGCTAAACTAAAAATCTTTTTTGTCTTACTGTTCTTCACCCTCTGACCACCCTAGTGTGTAAGTGCAACCTGCAGTCCTGTCAGCATCAAGTCGGGGGACCGCTTCATTCCCACCCGAGCCGGGAGCAACTGGAGCATCAACTTCCATTATGCCAATGTGAGCTGTTTCTTAGTTTGTCAGTGAGCTATTCTCTTCGCGCTGTAATCTATCATAATGTAAATGCCTTTTCTTCTCTGTGCAGGAGAACTGTCGCTCACCCAGTCAGAACCAAAAGTCTAAGGATGCCAGTTCAGATTCAAGCAAAGGTCAAAAACCCTTCCCCTCTGCGCTAATTCAAAGTTTACTAACAACTGTGTACGTTCAAATCTTTTTACTTGTGGGTTCTCGCCGTGTCCCCTCCAGATGCTGTGGCGTACGCTGCCCTGTTGAGGAATGAGCTTCTAGGAGCAGGGATAGAGACTGTGCCAGACCCTCACACAGATGACCGACGCCATGCAGTCCTTTCTCAAGACTCTCACGGCCTTTTTAGGGTTAGAGTCTGTTCATTTCCAAAGCCTGAAATGTTATTAATTTCTAATAACTGAGACTAGAAGTAATGAATAAAAATCTTTACTTTGTGTGTCCACAGTACACTGTTCACACTAAGAGAGTGCCTTTTGATAGTGATAACGAAGTCTCACCATACTCCCTTTCTCCGCTTAGTAACAAGAGGTATGGTACATCTTATTTACTGCCGACTGAACACACCGTTTGCTCTCAGATTGTGGTCGGTTAACTGTCCCCATTCCTTTTTGATTTTTTGGTAGTCACAAGCTGCTCCGCTCCCCTCGGAAACCAGCCCGAAAGATCTCCAAGATCCCCTTCAAAGTGCTGGATGCTCCAGAGCTGCAGGATGACTTCTACCTCAACCTGGTAGACTGGTCGGCGGGTAACCTGCTCAGTGTCGGCCTGGGAGCCTGTGTTTATTTGTGGAGTGCCTGCACCAGCCAGGTCAGAGGAGATTGAATTATGGTTTGATTTTTTTATTGACTGAATGTATCCAGTTACCAAAGCCTTGCAGGGGACGAATATCACTTTCATTTTCATGAGCTATTTGCCTTTATTAAAAAGACCATACATAGTAGAAAAGTGGAAATGGTAGATTTGTTAAATGGTAAATATCTTGTGTATTAACAGGTGACCAGGTTATGTGACCTTTCAGTGGATGGAGACTCTGTTACATCTGTGTGTTGGAATGAGCGGGTAAAGTACCAGAGCTGAATTGATTATAAGCCTGAGTAGCAGGAGAGAATGCAACTGTTTCAAGTATAACTGTGTGATTTCCCCTGTAGTTGGATTGACTGTCTTTATTTTTGATCTGGTTATGTCAGGGAAGTCTGGTTGCTGTTGGAACCCACAAAGGTTATGTTCAGATCTGGGACGCAGCAGGAGGGAGGAAGCTAACCAGTCTGGAGGGTCACTCAGCCCGTGTAGGTCAGTTCTAACTGGAGTGAAGTAGAATCTCACACTGCTGGCTAAAGTGTGTTTTAGTCTGCAAAAGCAACCTAGGAAGGCTGAACTCCACTATGCACTGTCTATATAGGACCAGTGAGCACGTGTTAAATAAAGACACATGAGTCATGTTAGATAGCTGCGGTGAAAAATTAGCCCCTCCTCCACTACCCTTTGTGTCCAAGGTGCCCTGGCATGGAACGGGGAGCAGCTGTCGTCAGGAAGTCGAGACAGAGTGATCCTCCAGCGGGATGTCAGAACCCCCCCTTCATCTGAGAGGAGGCTGCAGGGTCACAGGCAAGAAGTGTGTGGTCTCAAATGGTCTCCTGACCACCAGCATCTCGCGTCTGGGGGAAATGACAACAAGGTGCGAGAATCTAAAACTCAAACAAAATAATTCAGTTAAGATCTAATATATGAGAGTAAACGTGAACAGACTCTGCATCCTGTTTCCTGTTGTCTCCTGGTCAGCTGTTGGTGTGGAACAGCTCCAGTCTGCTCCCAGTGCAGCAGTACAGCGATCACCTGGCAGCAGTTAAGGCCATTGCCTGGTCCCCCCACCAGCACGGGCTGTTGGCTTCAGGAGGCGGCACCGCCGACCGCTGCCTGCGCTTCTGGAACACGCTGACGGGCCAGGCCCTGCAGAGCACAGACACGGGCTCCCAGGTCTGCAACCTGGCCTGGTCCAAACACGCCAATGAACTGGTGAGGAAACACACACACACACACACACACTCATTGAAGTACATACTGGAGGCAGTATCTGTATGAAGATACCTGAACAAGTCTGTCTGTGTTATTAAGTGTATTTCTGTAGCAAGCGTTCCACAATCCTACAGAATGTTTTACATTTTTAGCTAATTGTACTTCCTTTGTTTGAAGGTGAGCACTCACGGCTACTCACAGAACCAGATCCTTGTGTGGAAGTATCCGTCATTAACACAGGTGGCCAAGCTGACAGGACACTCCTACAGAGTGTTGTATTTGGTGAGACTGCAGGTTTAAATAATACCATTACACACATGCCCTAAAATACCTCCATCCTTTGACCAGTTTGTGTTTCTCTTTCCTGTCCAGGCTGTGTCTCCAGATGGGGAAGCCATCGTTACAGGAGCTGGGGACGAGACACTACGTTTCTGGAATGTCTTCAGTAAGACACGCTGCACAAAGGTCTGATCCATTTTGTGTTGGCACTAATGAACGAATGAATATATGAATGATGACTTCCCATTCACCTTACACATATTACATCATTGTTTTCCTCAGGAATCGAAGTCAGTGCTGAACCTCTTCACAAGAATACGATAGTGTCTATCGTCTGGGGTCAGGACTGGATGAAGAGAAGACTAATGAGCTGTGGTTGAACTGCACAGTCACCCAGTAACACCCGAAGCACTTACACCCCTCTCATCTCAGAACCATCCGCACCAACTACCACTAAGACAGGACTTCAGGAGTCAACTTTTTGTACTGTGGTTGCAGCCTGGATGACAACTGCCATCCCCACTGATTTAAAAATAATAATAATAAGGAAGCAGTCTATTGTCAGGACATGTTGTCTGCTTAAAAAGTTGGTCTTGTTTTCTGTTGTGAAAGTGATTTCTTTTATTATATATTAGCAGATGTATACATGTACAAGAGTTCTAAGCTATGTAATGTAATGACGTCACATTTTTAAAAGACAAACAAGCCTGGCTCTGGTGGCGAGGGTTTCTATATTTTGATAAAGTGTGATGATTTCCAGCAGCACACAACGGAAGACAATTAATCACACACACACACAGAGTTGTTCATGCAGCTGCAAAGAATCATGTGTTTATTGGTATTTTTTTGTCAGTTGTCAAAAAGATTCCTGGAGACAAGAAAAGTGCACTATGACTCTTTTTAAAAATGTTATCATGCTTTGAAACTGACAGAGATGTTTTTATTAAAAACATGTTCCACAGAGGTTCACACATAACAGTCCTGTTAATCTGTCTCATTTTTACTTTGCTTCGGTTAAATGTCGTGGTTTTCGAGAGTCCACTCATAGTCCACTGTTACTTGTGTTTTGTGAGTTACTTTATGTCGTCTTTCCCATAGACTTAAGGAGGAAGGGAAAGTCATCAGCTCAGATTAGAAATCTGAGTATCCAGAACCCTGCAGACCTCGACAAAGCAGAGAGAACTCCTTCACAATGTCCTTAACACGCCGCTTGTTGGTTTGTTCCCTAGAACAAAGAAACACAAAACTATATAACGTATGTGGCTGAGATAGGTTGACTACTGTTTAAAGACTTGGGGTCACTCAGAAATGTATTTGTTTTCCATGAAAACATGCATGTTTCCAGCTGTGCCAATGTAATTGAACAATTTTCTAATGATCAAGTTGTCTTTTAAATGGATAAACTTGTGTTAGCAAACACAGGAACACTAATGTTTGCTGATATTGGGTCTTTGTAGATAATTACTACAATAGTAATTTACAACATTAATATCTGCATTGTATTCTGCTGTAGTATGGAAGTGCTTCAAATGGTATAACATTATTATTAACATTAATTATTATTCTCTGGTCCCATCGCTCAGAGTAAGCCATTTCCACCACATGGAGGAAGTGGAAACAAGCTGTGAACACTGACATTTCACTGTGTAGGTAAACATTTGCCTGTTTACACATCCAGCAGTTGTGGAGCACATCAGCTTTCATTTGACACGTTACTCCCAAAGAGTTGAGAGACATTGTTACCTTACGAGCTGCTGAATGAAGGTGTGTTTCTGCTCTGTGGACACCTGGGTCGAGGGGAATCCTGGGGTCTGAAGTGTTTCTTTCATCCACTGGGACAATAAGGCCGGACAGTGTCTGTTGAGACTCAGCAGCACGTCAGAAAAATGCTCAGTTAGATTGCGAGGAGACCCACCTCCAACTGCCTAGGACAGGAGTAAACGCATACAGTGTGCTTCAGTCACAATGTTGTCACTGGATCTACAAGCTACAGGGTAATATCTGAAAGGAAGGGGTGCATATTTTCCACAATAATAAAATATGACCTGTATTATTTTACATTATGTGCTCTGAAGAAAGTCTGACTCACCTGGAGGATGGTCTCTGTCAGGAGCTTTCCATCCCTCTGCAGCACTTCGCCTAGTGAGGGCATGTCTTTACAACGAGGCAGCAGCTCTGTCTGCCAAGGACAAAGACAAAGAACAAGAATGGATTAAGCTGATTAGTTAGTCAAAAAAGAGGTGTAAAGTGAAACCCTGCACATTCCTGCATCAGCTTACAAAAAACAGACTGGCAGCTTTTACTGTGGGTGTCTCTGGAAACTTGAGTGACAGGACGCCTGGAGAAAACAGAGGATAGAACAATAGCTGAGAGGTTGTTTGACACATCACAAGTCACACATGCATCCTGTTTGGGATTTAGTGATCTACTGGCACACAATGATACTGACCACAGTAAAACAGTGCTTTCATATCGAGCTGGTCAGACAGGTACAAATCAGGCTTCCTTTTAAGAATCTAAAAATAAAGAGCACACTGCGGTCAGGGAGAGATTGTTATATACAACATATAATGATAATATAGAGATATACATACAGTGCGTTCGACCAACCTGAGCATGAAGGTACATAAATGATTCTGCAATATCAGGGTGATCCCGTGGACCTGTAAAACAGGTGTGATGAGCAAGCCGAGTCCATGTACAAACACAAACAGAAATGTCTTTCCAGCCGTTTCTCACCCTGTTGAAATATGGTGAGCGTGGTGGATGTTAACACTTCAATAAGGGTTTTGATCTTGGCGATGTGGTGTTCCTCTCCGGCAAATATGTGCACGAGCTACAAAAAGAAAAAGAAAAGAGCAAGAATGGCCTCTGATGCCGAAAGCAAAAAAACAATCTTCATTAATGCTTTTAATCAGGGCCCTGATCTGTGGAGGCAAACCTGCCGGGCCAGGTCCAGGGCAGAGGCTTGTGGGAAGGCGCTGTAGATCTGCCCGAGCATCTCAGTCAGCTGAGCCACCATGGGCCCGAAATCATGTAGGAGGGTTCGAACGGATTTATCAAATACCCCACATACTGCCTGAAGGGGGTGACGGGGTGGGGGGGGGGGCACAGTGAGCGAGCGTGAGTCAGTAACCACACACAGAGAAATCACAAACACACACAGCATCGTACACGGGCACATTTATGCAGCAGTGAAAAACCCTCCTACCTCTACGACTTCTGAGTCATCGAGCCATTTGCTGAGGACGCTCTGTATCAGCGTGAACACTTGCTGAAGCACAACTACAACCTAAAAACAAAAACATACATATACATAGAGAACAGACTGCAATTGGTGA
Source organism: Anabas testudineus (assembly GCF_900324465.2). Taxonomy (NCBI): domain Eukaryota; kingdom Metazoa; phylum Chordata; class Actinopteri; order Anabantiformes; family Anabantidae; genus Anabas; species Anabas testudineus. Next base: position 6,701,440 of record NC_046626.1, on the reverse strand, counting down.
ATTGCAGCACACAGAAACATATTGCATATTCAGAAATTAGGAAACAGATGAATGAGGTCATTTAATGCATGTTTCACTACAAAAAATCTGTAGCATGATATACGATAGCTGAGCTGGCAGTACAGTCCAAAGGAACACAGTTGTACAGTAAGTACTCATTTTGTCCTCAACTTACTGGGTTGTGTGTCGTCTGTGAGGGTGTGCGTCTAGGACTGGCTGCTCCTTCTAAACCATCTGCTTGCGTGTTGATATCCAGAGTAGTAAAGAGACTGGACAGCATGCCCAGGACGTGGATGATAGACTGTTTGTTAGTGGGATTAGGCTGTAAAGATAGACAGAGAAGATATATGTCAGATATAGTGATGACATCAGCATTTGAGGAGAAGACAGTGCCAAATGTGAGAGCGAGGAGAAAAATCAATAGTTACTGTATATGTGGTGTTAACGTCCGAGGCAAAAATGAGGGTAATAAAGAAAGCCACTCGTATCTAGTGATTGTATGTTTTTTGTGTTTTTAGCTGAAGTAAATGCAATATATTGATACTTATCACGATAAAAGCAATATTGTTTTATACTACTGTATATGGGAATTATTTGTAGTGTACACTGAGATCCTAGGCAGTATCACGTCTTACTTTATATGCCATCAGTGTTAATTGAAATGTCAGTGTTAAACTTGCATGAGATTCGGTACCTCTTGCTGGGCCAGCGTATCGAGCTGCTGGACATGAGGGGCGATGAGAGAGTGCAGTCTGCCCAGAATCTCGTCCACGGGCAGGGCGGACAGGAGGAAACCCAGAGCCTGCATCAGCCACATGCACTGGCTGCTCTGCACACAGACACACAACGACACACACGGTGCACATCATACATGATGTCCTCAGAGAGAGATGGTTGGTTCACTTATTCTGGTTTTATTAAGTGCAATGAACTGTTGAGGGCTGTTTACTCACCTTGTGAATTTCCTTTACCAGTACATCCTAAAGATAAGTGTAAGTGTCAGTATCACATGTGTATGTAAAAGTACATTTAGCTTCTTTAATCGTTTGATCATTTATGTCTGACCTGTGACGCAGTGAGGATGTCCTGAGCGTAGGGGCGCGAGGTCATGTCGGCACTCCCTGCAGATCCTCTTCAGAGTAGATACACTGGACACAGATAGCTCCGCCTTCTCAAGACCCTGGAGCACCATGGGTAATATGCCACCCAGCATCACTGGGTGGTCAGCCAGCCACTCGGCCAGGGATCCTAGCCAAAAAGGGAGCATGTCGTGACACCAAATAAAAATGATGTCAAATTAACGTGTCTGGATATGTACCTATGGTGTACATGACCGTGTCGGCCAACATCACGTTGCTGATGTTCACTCTGGGGATGAGAGCAATAAGGCCCGGAATAACATCAGAGTAGTTCACATCTATGGTCTCCGCTATGGACTGGAAGCCAAATAACAGAGCCTCTGTGTCCTTGAGAAGGAGAAGATTTGGAGTTGGGAGGAAAGAGAACAAACATTATGTATGATACTGCAGGTTTATAGATTGCAGCTCAATTCCAATCACAAATCAATCAGCATAATTGATTGATAAAAGCACTGTCAGCGCAACATATGTTTCAATCTGCAGTTGTTTTTAATTAATTACATTACCTGCCATACCGCTGACTGCTGGGGGTCCATCAGCTGTCGGCCCAGCCTGTCGTAGAGGTTACTGAGCAGCTCTGCCCCCAACATTTCATACACATACATCAGAGTGTCAGAGATGTCTACTCTGCAATGCAAAACAGCCGTAGATTCATAGTGAGAGAGGCAACCAAAATCTGTGCAGCTCCCATGATTAGTGACAGCAGCAGCTACTGGATGAATTTTAGTGCAAAATAGACTCTTAAGAAAGATGCACTGTACTTTTTGTCCAGTCTAATGTGAAGGTTTTCTATGCCGTGAAAAAGGGCCCGTGTCCACTTTTAGGGGTTTCTATCTCATCTTACCTATAAATTCTGAACTGCTCCCTGTCATCAGAGGACCAGGAGTCATACTCCTCCTGGGAGGGATAGTGGGATTTATGTAGCAACACATCCACCAGTTGGAAGTAAACCGGCCTGTAGATCTGTAGGTAAACCTCCTGCTTTTCCTCCTCAAATGACAAGATGTCATCCTGAACATGCCGGAAATAATAAAGAAAAAAAAAAACCTATGTCTAAATCAGACATGTACAAAACACAAACCAGACAGATGCTTTAAACCTCTGCAACAGTGATTGCTTTTCCAACAGACTTCCAACCTGCAGGGTGTACCAGAAGGTGAGTGTGAGGGAGCTGGTGGTCTCACTGACTGGGTAATGACCAGGGATACCAGTACAGAAGAGAATCATGTTGACCAAAGCCAGATATTCTTGCCAGTGATCCACCTGTTCCAACAAAACCCTGTCGTGCAGAAACACAGTGATCCAAATTAATAAATGAAAGCCACATAATGAATCGAGGTGACACAGCGTGCGCGCCTGCATGTACCTTGAGTGTGTTTCTCCCATGGCAACAGCAATGCGACAGATGCCATGCGAGGTCTCCATGTCTCCGTCCTGAGCCGCCGTCTTTAACTGGTCATGGAGGCCCAGCACCAGAGGCGTCAGGTTCAGCAGAGCGTCGATGTACCTGCACACACGTTGCGATTTACGCACCTGCAAACTCACTATGCACTTCTTACATCATGATCCAGTATGTTTCTCACCTCTGGCAGTCAGGCTGTGAGATAGCACTGACTATGGTCTCTACGGCCGTGTCAAACAGCTCAGGGTTGGACAAAGCAGTGAAACAGTCCTGGACCAATTCATGACTCTCCCCTAATGGCACATCCAGCCCCACCCAGCTGGACAGGCAGCGCAGCACCTTCTCCTTCACCTGGTTCGTTGAATCTTGGCTTTGGAGGAGCTGACGCAGCATGGGACACATCACTGTCCACTCCCCAGCTAGGGCCTCCCTGAGCTGGGTGCGACGAGCCTGGATGAGCCGGCTGCTCTGGAACTCCTCTGGAAGTACAGTGAGGAGCTCGAGCAGCGCGAGGCAGTGCGCGTGGGGATCCTGAGAGACCTCTGTGCCAGACCCACCTTCGGAGTCAGGCTTCTGTGGTTGGAATGCCCTCACCAGGTCCGCCACTGGCTGGGACCAAGCCTGAGGAATTAAATTAAGAGCCATAGAGGCCAGGGCTACACATAGACGAGTCAGCACCATCTTAGGCCCCGAGGAGAAGCGTAGGATGTGGGAGAGGAGCTGCATCCTGAGGCTCTCATGCTGGTCTGTGGGGAGGTCGTTCCAGTGGCGAGAGATCTTTGTGTGGAGAGTGCTGGCGCCAAAAAACTGAACCTCTGGAAGCTGCAAAGAGACACATTCACACTTTGAAGATCCATCATCTTAACCACTTTTTCTGTTAAGGGTCATCAGGACGCTGGAGCCAAACCCAGCTGTTATTGGACGAGAGGCAGGGGACACCCTGGACAGCTCGTCTGTCTATTGCAAGGCTGACACAGAGAGACAGACCATTCACACTCACACCTAGGGACAATTTCGAGTGACCAATTCACCTGAGTGCAGGTCTTAGGATGAAGGAGGGCCGAGCACCAGCAGGAAACCTACACAGTCACAGTGAAAACATGCAAACTCCACACAAAGAGACGCACGACGGAAAGGAGGGTTCGCTATGAAGATAACAGTTAAAATCCCGTTAGTGGGAGACGTGGAAACATAAAAGCAGACCTTGTCAGGGCTGAGCAGGGCCCAGCAGAACTGCCAGGCCTGTGCGGAGGCCTGGGCCTGGGTCAGCCACTTCTGAGCCACATTCTTACGCTCCATGTCCGGGTCGAAGTACAGCTGGCAGAGAGCCTGGAGTAAAACAGACAAACAAAAATACAAAGACAATGTGATTATGATAAGAGAGGGCTCCACTTAATATTGAAGTATGTACTCACAATAATAACATTTGAAATTGAAGCTGCATTTACAACAAACATTTAAAAGCCTACATGCTGGATGAGCAGGTGTTAACCTTACTATGTGAAGTGTCTGGAGGTGGGTTTTGTTGTGATTTGGTGCTAAATAAATAAATTGAACTAAACAGAAGTGAGATTTAGAAAAAAAGTGTTTTCATAGCAACTAATCCAAAGCACATGCTGTTAGTTATTATTAGGACAGCAAATGCTTACAGCTAGTATCATGTTACAAAAGGTCCAGTTTGTCTCGTCTCCTTATCCCAAACAACTATTGACAAACTACAGTTTTCTATTTGGAGGAAACGTTGTTGTTTTAAAACGATGAATTATTCCTACAAATAAAAACATCAAGACTGAGATGATGCTGCGGGTCGTGAATTTAATGTCTGGGGTAATAAACACCTGCAGCATGTGGTTCAATAACTAATAATCACTCAGTGAAATGGATCATTATAGACAGTAACTCACCGACTCCACATTCTCCACCGTTAACTCCAACTCCACCGGGTTCTCTCCCGGATTGGTTGGAGTCTCCATCTGGCGCAGCGTGAACCTTCCCTCCTGTTGCCTCTAGATCGCCTTTCGAGTCTGATGGGTATTTGTTAAAAATAAAAAAACAAACAGACAGAAAGAATCAACAGAAGCATCCACTGTCCTCTAAAATGTGACCGAGGCTGGCAGAGGACGTTCAGCTGTCCGTGCGCCGTGCGCACATGTGGGGACGCGCGCGCTCGAGCGTGACGACAGACTGACCTCTGTGGGGGCTGAAAAGTTGTTGTCTCACATTACCCCCCCCCCCCCACCCCCACCCCACCCCCCTCCCTCCCCAGCAAACGCAGACAGCCGTTCAGCTGTTACCATTTAATGCCTCTACACCACCGCAGTAGGCCGACGGGAGCAGAGGACACAGTAAAAGTTGCCCACCAGCTTCACGGTGTGTGTGTGTGTGTGTGTGTGTGTGCGCGCACAGTGCTCCGGCGATCGGATCTACAACAGGCGCTCCTGACGCAGACAACTGCGCCTCTGACGCACTGACATTTGATTGGAGCAGCCGAGCAGCAGCGACTGCAAACCGGGGTGTTTCAGAGGAAAACATGCAGACATTGCAAACTGACCAGGGGGGGGGTGGGGGGAGACACCCCGGACTGAAAGACGAAGCACGAATTTCCAGGAGCATCACTGACACTTTGTGCTCTCCAAAATAAAAGCCGTGCGTCTCTTTGCGGCTCCCACCCGCCCGCATGCTGCCCCACCCCTACTCCTCTTCTGCCCGACTCCCTCAGGATATTTTTAGCGCCGATGATGCGCCCTGTCAAATCACGTAACGGAAACAGCCTCACAGCTAAAAAAGCAGAGCCACCGTGGAGAGCCCGCACGGTGATTTCTGTTTTTTCATTTACCGGGATCTGCAGAGAAAAGAACGCGGAGGAGATGAAGACTGAAATCCATTTGGTGTTTTGCGTGTTGGCGGTTCTCCCCTACCTCCAGCAGACAGAAGGTAAGGCGTCATCCCCCCCCCTGCGGTGCGTGTCTTTGTGTTTGATGTGGACAGAGCTGAGATGTGGCTCGTTATTGATTCAGCCGATGATGCTCTCCACAGTCAACTGATCGTATAAGAAAGTTAGTGTGGAGCTGCAGGCTGTGGCTGCTTTTGATCATTCTTTAATCATTCTGACTTCCTCTGTGAACTTCTACCAACCTGACACGATGTGCACAGACACTCATTTAAACTTTAATGCCTGTTTACTACATTTAGTTTTCTCATGGTGTCTCATTTTTATACTTGTGAGGATTCACTGCGTCTCTGTGTCTTGTATGATATAAAACAGCCTATCTTCAGGGGGTAGGTTGCACAGAGCTGCAATGAATAGTCGATTAATCGATTGGTCAGCTGACCAAAAATGTTTCAGCAGCTATTTCTGTAGTCAAAAAAGCATTTTAAGTTCTCTTGTCCCAGCTTCTCACGTGTATTTGGAATATTTGATGCTTCATTTGAAAATCAAGAGGGAATTTCTAAAGCAAAAACAATTAACAGTTAATTGTGTATGCTTTGTCTCTAATAGGCCAGAGCAGTGCTGAGCCTCTTGTCCGCTCCTCCACTGCTCCTCTGAGTCACGCAGGCACTTCAGCAACTCCTGACCTGACAAAGGATCCTGGGGGTGAGGTCCCTCAACGGACACATAATCTCGCAGGCGGGAATGAAACCTCGACTGGAGCCGCAGCCGTGACAGAGGCCGAAGCAGCACTTCCATCAGAGACTGTGACAGACGAGGTGTTTCAAGCCTCCACTCCACATGTGACTGCGTCTGTCGCCACGAGCGCTCCCACTGGCACTGTCTCTCCTTCAGGTAATCAGGACTAACTAGTGTGCACTGTTTACATGCATCTGACATTATCATCAACACAGATCTTATGGTCAACATTTCATCAATCATTCTGAAAGTGTGCAACTATAATTGCCCAGTTCATTCTGTTTACTGTGTCCAGACTGGACTCTTAAAATACAACTACCCACACACTAAAAGCAGCCTGTTTGCAAACACAGACTCTCTCCTCCTTAGCCAGTGGCGTTCCAGGAACAGTCCTCCCCTGAACCCCACATGACTGGACTGAGATTGAGAATGTGTGTCATAACCTCATTTAAGAGTTTCCCTTTTATAGATCAGATAAATATAACCCCGTCAGCTGATGCCGTGTTGCCTCACTGAAGGGCACAGTAATAACAAACAATATGACATAATGCTACGGAGCTCGCACTCTTCCCCCATATTTACCTGTCGCCGTCACCTCGCTGTCTGTCCCTGCGGTATAATGTGCAGGTCGGTGCATCGCCACCTGTCATCTATCAGTTTGCAACATGTCTTGTTATTTATGGCTGCAGATAATAATTCATGTGCATAATATTTTCTTAATTGCTCGCTTAGGTTAAAGTGCCACTTTTCACTGTTAGTTTTAAAATCTATCTTTAGTAAATCTCACCTCCGTGGCAGCCAAATAAGTATTTGATAATAAAATATTTAATCAGACATTAAAACAACACCTCTGTCTACTTGTCTTTTTTTAGCTGTATAGATATATAAGTGGAGAGTTCATGTTGTCGTCACCTCAAGAACCAAAAAAAGGTCGTACCTGTTGTTTGTCTGAGTCAGGTTCTGCAGCAGTGAGCAAAGTGCGAGATCCATCACTACCACCACTATTATGCTGTTGATTTGAGGCATGAAAACACAAACTGTGTAAAAACAGGTCGTCGCCTCTGTTTTTCCCCTCAGGGTTTCTTAGCCTTGTCAAGCAGGGGCAGGTGGGGCCTGACAACGAAATATTATGGATACAGCGTTAATATTCATGAGCAGTTACAGTACCTGTGTCTGCCGTGTGTGCATTTCCTTTGAAGAATTCTCTGTACTGTTTTGAATTGATACAGCACTGCCCTCACATCCCCACTTTCAGCTGCTGCAGACAGCCTTTCATCCACGCCGAGGGCACAGAGCACCACCCCTCTGCAGCGTGTCTCTACCACTGAAGGCCACACCAGAGAGCCCCTCATCACCTTTTCATCTCAGACCACCCACCCAGTGCAGGATACAGGTTCCACTGCCCCCTCCACCGCCCAGCCACAGTCAGAATCAATGACAACAGCCAGCACCCAGACCACAGGTCATCCTCTGGCCTCAGCTGCAGGCTGGGGACCTGCAGGGCCGACACATCGGGAGGTCCCATCAGAACTCAATGTGGGAGATGAAGGTAAGCTGAGAGAAAATGGTTTCAGTCATTGTGAGCTTTATTCTCTCACTTCATCGTAAATATATATGTGATTATGTTTGTCCATTCCTCTGTCATGTAGATCTTAAGGGGCCCCACTACCGCTCAAGCTCTCCGCTAGACCCCCTGCTGGCCGGTTTGCTGTCGGTTTTCATTATCACCACTGCCATTGTTTTTGTCGTCCTCTTCCTCAAATTTCGCCAGCGGACAAACAACCCAGAATTTCATCGGCTGCAGGATTTACCCATGGTAAGGTGCTCTCCTCTGCGCAAACACGTAGCGCAGTGCAGGTTGATAACGAGACCCTGACACTCATATGAGTTTGTGCTCACGGTCAGTTTACTAATCATAAAGAAAGCTGTTGATAGTCAGAGCAAGTATCCACTGATGATGTCATCTTTTATCTCAGCTTCAACTTTAGATTTCAGATTTTTAACAAAACATCTAATATAATGAAAGTCCCTATCCAGGTGCAGCATGGGAAATGTATGATGCATAGTTTTAGAGTATTTTGGAGTATTTATTTGGAGGGGAAGTGAATGAACCTTGTAATCTACTACATTTATCCATATGCTATTACATACTTTGCAGATGCAGTTTCATAATACAAAGTAGTAGTTAATAAATTATTTTGCCTTATTTACTGATTAACCACCTGCTAGTACATAGCAAGTTCAGACTAAGTCCTCAATAATAATGTTTTTCTAGCTGAATCTGGATATGACTTGACCTAACAACCTTGCAGGCTCTCAAGTTATCATTTATGGCTTGTTCACCTTCACCAGGATGATCTTATGGAGGACACGCCACTCTCCAGATACACCTACTGACAGGAGAGTCCTGTGCCGTCAGCCACTCGCTCCACTCAGAGGACAGAGACAAATCACACACCAAAGTAAGACAAGTGTGGATCTGAGCAAAGCCTTTGCCTGGATGCTGCTGCATCTCTGCTGTTGAGTTTTCCCTTTGTGACTTTGAGCTTTGAGTCAGTGATGAAAACAGTTTTTATTTTCAGTGAGAAGGATGCTTTTAGAGCATGAAGTCTTTTAAATAAGAGGTTCTGGTATCACTTCAAATTTCTTTCCACGTTCCCTTTAAAGTTGAGAATCTTCTTCAGCAAGGTGGGGGCCTCGACTTCTTTGGATCCCTGACTGATTTCTTATGTATGCACAGCACTTTAATGTGGCAAGTATAGCCACACTGCCCTCTAGGGGACATCTGAGGTAATGTGGATCAAGGTTGCACAAAGTCCTCCAACGGAAAATAGTCAACCTCAGGTTATCAAGCATTGATATAAGAGTGAGAGACAAAGACGGAGTGAAGACATTAAGTGGGTGGAGACAGACAAATGAGGAATATAAATTATGATCAACTAATTCACCAAATAATAGTGAAGTGCACTTTCAAGGCACATTTCCAGGTTGCACATGTTGTCCTGAAACTCAGATTTAAGAGAACCACTAAAAATCAGGAGACGTGATTAAAACAGTTTAGAGGTCACATCTCTAGAAAAACTACCAAAATGGATATAATATTTGTAGTTGCGGCCTTTAATGTGCGGTTACATGTAAATGTGATGGTGGTGGTCTGGTCATTGTCTGATGCTGGTATCTAAACTTGAATTTGGTTCTGTTTTCGATGAATGTTTTATTCACTAATGCACACTGAAAGGAAAGTTCTGCTTCGCAAAATTAACACAATGAGTAACACTATGGATATTAAACGTGTTAAATTCTTATACATATATATAGAATGTATTTGTTTGCACACGGTATTTGTGGAGACAGTAAGAAGCAGCATTAGGGGAGTTTGTTGTTACCTGTATCTGTATTAGCTGGAGTATTAAGCAAATGTGCTGAAACCTTCCTGTTGTATCAGAGTTTGTAACTAGAGTTACTTTACTGTACTACTACAGTGATGTATGTCATGATATGCCATTGAAATGTGAGCTGTAAGAATTTACTGATAGGAGGATTTCCCGTTTGATAATAAAATAGAAATCATTAAGCCTCATGTTTCATACACATAAGTGTGGAAAACTGTTTTCTAGCAGCTCTGGTAAACTCTTAAGCATTATGCTCCATCATTGTAACCTGTATGAAATCTTTTTTTAAATCAAAGATGGTTAAATCACAAAGCTCCTCTGTTGTTGTCTGGACAAGTAACGTGGACTTTGGACTGTCAGCTTAAAAGAAAGAAAAAGAGAAAGCCACACCCTTATACAGTTATTTATGATTAATCTCAGTGTGGCATTGATCAAAACAAAAGCGAGAGAAAGACTGACATTTTATTTTTTTATTATTGTACAAAATTGGACTTCTCATACAAAACAAGTACAATGTTCTATCATATAGTTTTTCCAAACACAGCAGGCTAACATCCCTAAGTTTGCTCTCTTTTTTTTTTTTTAAATCATGTTGTTTTAAAAACACAAAAACATGATATGAAAAGTCACGCAGCCAATTCATTTAATATGTCAAAGTAAAGGTGCAGCTATTGAGATAGACTTACACATCTTGCATGTAGTGGGAGTGAGAGATTAGTGAGTACACATCAGCCTGGAGAACCAGTCAGATCACTCGACAACTAAACTTCAACTGTCACAATGGTCAGAGGTTAGCACACACACTTCAAGAAATCAGGTTTATGTAGAGTGGTCTTAATTATGATGGGACTGTGCGAGCCAAGCCTGAAGTCCTCATCTTCACTAGCAACAGTGTGCTTGACGAAAAGGCCCGATGTTTGGTCCTGTCCAGCCCAACAGATGCCGTCCGTAGTTGAGGGTGGTCAGCATCAAACCAATCCCAGCCACACTTCCAAACCCTCCACGTAATCTCTTTTTAGGATCTGATTGGAATTAATAATAGTATGTTAAGTTTACACAGAAAGGCCATTTATCATATTGGACACCATCTTCCCTACTGGTTTCTTACCTCCTGTAGAGTACCCGTGTGCGTACACCTCTCTGCCAATGATCCATATAAGTCCGAGTCCACTGGCAACGCGCTGTGAAAGACACACACACACACACACACACACACAGAGGATTTCACAATACAAATACATAGTGCTCCAAACCTGTTGCATGCAACACCTCCATTTGGAGGTGTGTTAGTGCTGCAGCAGCATGACAGTGCAAAAATCAAAACAAAAAAAAACACAATACTCACAGGACAGTGCAAACCACTAACTGCCAAGCAGAAGAGAAAGGCGGGGTACATCTCCAGGCTAATGAGAGGTGATAACAGCACGTTAACTTTGACCTCCTGTTCCATTCAAAGTGTGACACAAGTCCTATTGACTAAGCTGCATTTTTTCAGCTCACGTGTTTTGGTGTGCGCGCTGGATGCAGTTGAAAATGTTCCCAGTTTCTGGATCATCGCTGTACATCTGAGGATACTGCAAGACAAGAGGTACGGATTTATACAGGTGAGAAGTCTCCAAGGAGATCATTCAGAGTAACTTTACATAAGGTTCAAAAAGGGCAGAGCCCACATGAAACTGTGTCAACATGCAGGAGGTTTGCTCAGGTGGTGACTGATAAAGTGGGTGTAGCATTTAAACCTGATTATATTCACATCCACTGGGTTTTTTAGCTGCTCACCCGCACGTTGTACTTCTTGCGCGCTTTTCCAACCTTTAGTGCCAAATGTCCAACCATGACAATACTGGCAACACCAGTCAACACCACATATCCGTACTCTTTGGACAGAACGACCATGCTGGCAAATCTGGAAAAAAAGAATAACAACGTTATTTACCAGTCGTTTCAATGGGGTCTCTGGCATAAATTTAGATTTTTGCCGTCCATCTTTGTTATGTGGGAAAAGGGAGGAGTTCTTATCGGGGGAAAAACAGATTTGTTTTTTCAGGCACATCAATATACAATTGATTGTCTGCATGTTTTCATTGCATCCTTTAGACAGAATCTGTTAAAGAGCAAAACATTTGTAAAAATCAGCGGACAAGGACGAGTTGAAACCGAAAGGTCAAACGGAGATTCCAGCTGCGCCATTAACATTGCACCACAAGCTTTAAAGCAAACACTCATGCGTTCAGGGCACTAACAAAACAAACAAAAAAACAAAAAAAGCACTTTACCTTGTGTGGTGCTTGCAGGCTGATCGGTTTGAACACTCGAGATGAAAAAAAGGCAGCGACAGACTGACGAAGTTTCCTGCTCGAAACGTATCAGTGTGCGTAACGCATGCGCACGGAGCGGGCGGGGGTGGTGGTGGTGGTGGTGGCGGCTCGGAGCTGCGGAGACCGTCTGCCAGGAGAAGGTTTACTACACGGTTTTTATAGCTGATGTGCGTTGAACGTCAAGGACAATCCGGTTTCGTCTGCCAGCGCCGGCGCCTGATATCCGGTGCTCCACGGGAGCGTCTCCTCAGACCAGTGACATGCGCTGTAGAGCTCTGACGCTGCAATAGACACTCACCTGACAGAGGTGAACAGGGACTATTAGGTTCCTCACAAGGTACTAACGTGTAACAACTATCTTCTAATTTAAGCTTCTGTAGACTTTAGCTGCAACAGTAGTGCACTCACACATTTGTCCCAGGGGCTGTGCCATCAGTAAAAACTGGACTGTATCAAGTTTGCTTTATTGTTATTTTTAAATCATCAGGCTTCTTCTAAGTCAGCCATCCAACCACCCCTCCTTTGAGGGAGGTGACCCAGAATGCAACTGTCCCTCTAACAGTGTTTCAGAGGTGGTGTGCAGCGGTGAAACAGTCCAGCAGGAGGATAAAGATATCAGTAACACCCTATCAACCAGACCACAGCTCATCATCTCGCTAATAAGGTGCCTGAAGCATTGTGGGGCAGCTTCATGCAATTAGTGGGCATCTCCGTAGCAGGGACAGGGACACTGGTCTAGACTGCATGTGCGACAATGACCCGACGCAAAC